>NC_043965.1:23531022-24131022 GCF_902148855.1 Sphaeramia orbicularis
GTGCAGCAGGAAAAAAACAAAACTGTGTAGACCTTAAAAAGTTAAAATATTAACCCTTTCTGACAGCTTCCAAATGAATTTTTCCCTTATATTTAACTTTTCTATCTCATTAATCTCCATTGATTATATGCATTTTTTTGTGTGAAAATCAGTTATTTTATTGATTTAGCTTACTCTTTAATATACTGTAGATTTTCATAAAAGCTCAGAAATGGAATATATTTGAATAAATTCAAAGATTATTGCATACATATAAGTGAGTTTTTCTGCAAAATATGTCATTAACTGACCATAAAAACAATTGTCTATAACCACTGTGTTTTATCAAACCACACTGTTGCCCATTAAGTTGGAACAAAATATGTTTTACTTCTTCTCATGAAATAATTGATAGATAAATTGTAGCTGGAACTCAGTATGTATTCATTTACCATAGAAAAAAAATATTGTAAAAAAATATAAATTCCTTGAAAACAGTTCAAAACATTTTGTTGTATTTAATTACAGTTCTACAGACACAAAACTATAGAGGAAAGCCATGGTGCCCTTGATGAGATAAAATGTATTTTTATTTTATGTTATTTTATTTTATTTTTTAAAACTGATAATGGCATATATTATGCAGTTTATTAACCCATCAAGACCCAAACACCTATCCTCTCCCAAAACCATCTACTTAGTTTAATAGCTGTTGGTCCACTAAGCCTATAAATCCATGTAAATTATTGGTGTAAAATGCAGTTTGTCATCTTTTCATGGTCCTCAGATATGACCCATTTGGACGTTCAGAGGCTCCGTAGTGAACATGGAAATACCACCATCTTGTACAACATTGATTCACCAGTAAAACCTATGGGACTTGATCAATAACAGGGGATTGAGATTGGGGTTTATGTTCAGTTAATGATAGATTTGCTGAAAAAGTCACTTTTTCCTCAATTTTCTCTGTTTTAATATAATAACCCTCAATTTTACTCTGAGCTTTAATGAACACCTATATGATCAGTAAATTAAATGTAGGAAAATAGATTATTCCCCCCAAAAAAATAACAAAACAAAACAAAAAAAAAAACAGAGGATAATATTACAATAAATGGTGCTGCTAAATCACTTAAGGAATGTTAAATACAGAGAAAAATTAACTTGGGAACTGACAGAAATGTAACACTGTCCTTATAGGTTAAGCACCTCTAGGCAAGTTTGTGGTGGTGGACCATAAAATAAAACTCACTTCACTTGAAAGTCTTAATGCTCATGTAGAGGACAAATCTTCACCAGATTCAATATCTAAAAACAAGAACATTTCTGTGTCTTCTTTAACGTGGGGTAGCACAGTGGTAGTTAGCACTGTTGCCACACAGAAGGCCTTATGGACTGATTCTGTGTAGGTTAATTGCTCGCTTTGAAATAACCCATAGGTGTGAACCTCCAGAGGATTAATCGGTTCAGAAAATAAAGAATGATATAAAACCGTTCTGTTTTGGATTCAGACAGAGTGTCTTGAGTCTTTAGTTGCAGCAGAACATCCCCTTTTATTCCGTTCATCACCTCTCCTCATGTGACCTGCTGATGCACCTGCTGAATTTGTCCTGACCTTGTTTTTTCAGCATCACTCATTCACTGACCTGTCCTTGACTGCCCCTAGACATCATTATGTATTTGCTTTGAAGCATATAAGCAATGACCAGCATATTCAGACAACCATAAAACATCAGGGTCCTTGGGTTCCTCGTGTTGCAGCTTATCTCCACAGGTCCCAGGTGTCTGAAGGTGTCAGACATTCTGTGTCCTTGGTCTCCTTCTGCAGGTTCCTGCTTCACTGCTCCCTTCAGCTCTCATCAGTACATACGACATATCAAAGCACTTATTATCCTGGAGCTATCCTAGAGGTGTACCTTAAATTATCTGTCTTTGAACTCCTTCAGCAGCTCATATTTCCTCAGATGTCACTCACACAATGCTTTGTGAGCCCTTTAGTTTCATACACAACTTCTGTTAATAAAATATACCATCATATTCTTATGGACAACCTCAGCTGTGTCAAAAAAAAATAGTTCATTAGCCTTTGTCTTCATGTAAGTGATTTTGGAATTTATTATGTGAAATTATTCAAATAAATTAGTTACACAGTAAAAGTCTCCAACACTTTCCCACTAAATGGGATATTATGGGGGTTTAAGGGGCATTTACTGCAAATTTCTGAATTATTTTGTTCATTTTGGTGAGGAACATGGCTAAAATGTGGTAAAAGTTTTGTGTCAGTGCGTACTTCTAGAACAGAGAACTCAGTACTGTGTGTGTCAGCTTGTTTCAACAGCCTTTTGAAACTTACTAAGTCTATATTTCAACAAGGTTTTTCTACATTTTGCATGAGTGACTGTAGACGACACTGCAATTAAAACTGCTGTTGTTAAGTTTGGTTTCCCTAATAGGTCAAATATTGTACTTTCAGTGTTTGGTGTTCCGATTCCTGAGTTTTAATTGTGTTAATGTGTTTTAGTGGTGTGTGTTGGTGTTAAAAGTTACATGTGATTCAAGACCAGCTGAATGGGGGGCTGTGGTCTAGTCCACCAACTCTATTACTATTATTAATTTATTTGTGCATTTTCTTCATCCAAGATTATTTTAAATTATTATTTATGCTTTTCACCTCTGCCAATGAGGTTACAGTTTTGACCTTGTGTTTATTAGTTTATCTGTTGCATGTGCAGTGCAAATGCAGTATTTTTATTTTGTTTTTTCATAATACTGTCAACAGGATTATGCAAAAATAAAATTAAAAAAATAAATAAATAAATAAAAATAAAAAATAGGGTATTGATTTTCGTACAGCTAGCTGAAAGGGTAGTACATTGGTCAAGGATGGACCCACTATAGGTTTCAAAGCAGATCCATGAAACTGTCTATTTTAAAAAGACTTTAAAAATTATTTTATACAGAATTTGACTTTTTAAGTTGTGGACCCAAAGTATTTTTCAACTGTTTCAATAAAGAAATAGTTGTTAGTTGTTTAATGTTTTATAGAACACTGAACATTCAAAGGAGGTTATCACCATCAGCATTTTTGAAAATTCTAAATGAAAATTCTAAGAATAAGAAAAAATCCTTTTAAAAATTGTTAAGGTTATTGCCTTGATTTCTTGCAGCATTCAGTCATCTCCTGCTGTCTTCAGTGAGAATAATTTGTTGTCCTTGTTACTTTGGTAAATAACACATTCATTTGAGACACACTCCCTACATGTGGATCATTACTGTGTGCATCTGGCTTGGTCATAGTTTGATTGATATTTTAAAGGCCACTAGAGGGCGTCAGTGTATCATTTCTCCGGATGAAACATTTACAGTTAATGGTCCTCACATAAAGAGGACAGTGTATAATCATAATAAAGTGCTGTACAACAGAGAGAATTGATCAAATGAGCAATTAAATGTAGAAAGTAGAAAAAGATTCCCATTTAAATTATCCACCTAAGACTCTACAATGCATTTGTGACCTCTGTTGTCCACTGCACAGTGTAATAAAAAAAGATGAATAAAAATGCATCTGAAAAATTACTGCATTGTGGTATTTTCACCTTAGACCAATATTTGAGGCAAAAAATGCAGAATGGGTCATGGAAGGTTATTACTGTTATTGAAGCCTTTCATGATAATTTTGAAATTACGTGAATTGATTTTTGTACTTTACAATCTTAACATCCGGTATTACCATAAACAATGATTTATAATAGCATGCCTTCTCAAACAGACCCCTTATCTGTCATGATTTGTCCGAAATTCTTATATAAGAACTGATATGGGGTCGCAAAAGGAGGGTGATATGTCTTCTCAGGGTAAAATGGTAGGACTCTATGTGGGAATCCCCATGAAATCCCCTACTATTTGACGTCATGTTATGTTATGTTCAAACAAAATAAAACTATGCAGCTCTTAAAATATAAAAGTATTAAATTCAAAACCAAAATATTTCACCACAATTAAAAGCTATGCTCAATAAAAAAAAATACAATAATTGGCTCTAAGATGTGCTGAAGATGAATAAAACACTATCTTAATCACTTCCCCCTGCTGCAGTCTTTCTAAAGTCCCTTTTCTCTTGGGAGTGGGTTAAGATTAATGCACAGTTCAAAAAGCTAAATATCATTTGGCATTTTTTTTTTTTTTAATGTTAAATAGTAGCTCAAAACTTGCAGCCCTAAGAACTCAACTGCCCAACGGAATGAATATTTACTACCATCACTTTAATGTGGTCAGTCCATGCTAAAACCATTAATCAAGCAGAGGCCAAGAAGGACAAAGCTGGAAAAATGGTTTGTTTTTACATAGATCATATGTCTCAACCTCTCTTGAATACAATGACAGACTTACTTTTTTGTACATCTTTGCACCAGCTTCAGCAGCCAGTGTCCTTACCTTGACTTCTCTGTCACCCAGAGTAAAGGAGCAAATGAGGATTAAACATCTTGATGTGTTCTGGGACTCGCATTAATAAATCATTCAAATATTTGGTGATGCATGAACTCAAGAAATACCTCCATGACAGTTAAGTGTAACATTTGGGAAATCACAAATAAGTGACTGTGCATGTAATGCATATAGTGGCCAGGATTTCTATTAACTTGAAATGTAATTTATCAAATTTACTTCTAGCATTTAATATCACAAAACAGCTTCAGGAAAATGTGATGCAGTAATTGTTTGCGTGGATATTGACAAAATACTGTAAATATACAGTACAATATCATCAACATACATCAGTTAATGACATGTGTCTATGAAACTTTGTGCCAGTTTGGGTCATCTATTAAATTTGTGAATAAACAGTGACAGCTTGCATTGTAGGATTTCTAAACTGATTTTTGTAGTGACTTGTATTTTACAATTGTTTCATGTCTCGTCGATATTACTGGCCCAAGATGCAAAGAGTGCTTTAAAAACATATGTTGACAGGTGCTAATTTTTATTTAATGTAATTTTTTTTTTTTTTTTTTTTAGAGATTTTAGAGATGTTTTGAAAGCTAAAATTTCCAAAACAGTCCAAAACAGGCAACAACCTCTGACAAATTTCAATACAAAAGAAGACTACCTGGGATATTCTGTTTTTCTAAATGATGTCTTAATTGGTGTGTCCACGCTGTTCCATGAAGACTGCACACACCCCGGTTTCTGAGGTTGGCATCCACCAGATTTGTTCAGACACAGACAGGGCTCCATAATTACCATCCTCTATTCAGCAGCACTGCCTGTGCGTCAGCACAAACGTCATATTTGAGCCGCACATGGGGACAGGACATTGGAGAGAAAGAGGAAAGAATAGGGGAGGGGAAGGGAGGGGAGGAGAGGAGAGCACACCTCAGATGTAGTGTTGTGGCTGCTGCTGCTCACAGGCAGATGTGCTGTCATTCCCTCATTGTCTCTCATACACAAGGTGAAAGAATTACAGGAAGGAGCTTTGTTCTTGGATGACTGCATGGCATAAAACATAGATCTGTGCTGGGTTAGAAATGCTAGCTGAGTGAGTGCATGCAGCACCGTAGCCTCCACTCTGAGATGACAGCTTATTGATTCACGTCTGGTTTGGCTGGGAGCCCCATGTGATTATGAAATATGGCCTAATGATTTAATAAGGTGACGCTTGGTCTGGTACATGCCAGCTAAAGACTTGATGATTGGTGATTGCTCTCTCTTTTTCTATTGGTTTCTCATAGACTTTCCAGATGACATGCACCTCTTGTTGTGGGTGGTTACAGTCTGTAGGTAACACTGTAATGGCTTTTGTCATGTAAGGGCAAAACCTTCTTCATATTATACTCACTTATACTTGAACTGTATGGCTGAAATGCACCTCTTGTATTAACATAGTTCAAAACAGATCTCCAACAGCGTTCTGTCTGATTGGCTGTGTACAGGTCTATGCCCAGCATAATAATATGATGATAATCATGATAATCACAGGACAACGAGGATGATGAAGACCATTATGACAATTAGAGCTTGTAAATTGAAAGGTCCTTATATCTCATTTATGCACATTACCTGAAGCCAACTAAATGAATTAAGCAACCTCTTTCATGCTTGCCCCCCCCCCCCCCCCCCCCCCCCAGGCTCTCAAGGACGCTCCTTCACAACTCAAGGCCTGTATGTGACAGACCTGCCACGCACAGAGAAACTTTAACTCCTAAGGGGCTAAAAAAAAATAACATAGAGGAACTCTCGATCGATCCGAGAGTGGCCAGTCCATGCAGTGCCCAGGTGCCCTTGAGCAAAAAGCATCCTCTGCACCTGTCCTGACCCTTCCCTCAGACCTTTGTGCAAGCAAAGACGAGGAGCCGTTTCCCAAAGGGAGATCATTGAGGTATCACGTTCTACATGATGTGCTTTGATGCTGGTACCCGTCCTCCTCCTGTGTTCTCCCTCCTCTCTCCTTGTTGCAGCCTTCATCCCTGCCTCCCTCATCGCCGGAACAGCGGTGCGCATCACACGACTCTCCCATCCTGACTGTCATTTAGCCCTCATCCCTCATCCACCACCACCATCACAACCAACCTTCTGTCGGCATCCATAAACAGAGAGAACATTGTGTCGAGGAGGCTCCAGCCAGTGCGTGTCAGCTGAGAGAGAGAGAGAGAGAGAGAGAGAGAGAGAGAGAGAGAGAGAGAGAGAGAGAGAGAGAGAGAGAGAGAGAGAGAGAGAGAGAGAGAGAGAGAGAGAGAGATCCTCCTTGGCACCCACCCGTCAGTGTGGCAGTGTGATTTTGACTGACTGGCTGATTCACGGGGGATTCTGGGGGGGAACAAGCAGAAACAAACAGAGAAGGGACGACACTCTGCTGTTTTCTTTTTCACACCTTGTCGCTCCTCTTGTCTGTCAGACTGGTCACAGCCGATGGTTTTCTAGCTGTGCCTCCTGCATCCCCACATCACTCTCGGATTTTCCTTTTTTATTTCTCCTCTTTTGCATTGGCCGAATCGAGGCTGGTCCCTGCCAATCTGGGCCGGGCCGTGGATCTGTCTAGCGAGCCTTAGCTGAAGTTGGCACCCGAGATGAGCGCCTGGAGACCCGCGAGCGGGGCTCTCACTCCGCCGCGGAGAGGGTCTGGGTCGTGGCGGTGCTGCTACTGGTGGTGGTGGGTTGTGGTTGTCGGGATGGCAGTGGGCTCGGGGGACACTTGGAGGTCCGCGGAAGCATGCCCATCTTCATGCATCTGCAGCAGCACCAGGATCTCCTGCGTGGACCAGGAGAAGGGGATCAGTGGTTTCCCTGTACAACAGTGTGATCCGGAGATGGAGAACATCACCGACATGTGAGTGTCTCACATAAGCATCATTTACAAAAAAAAAAAAAAAAAAAGGAGCTGAGGGCTTCATAAATGCTCTGTATTTGCTGCTTCATCAGTGTACTGGCTGATGGATTTCTCAGACTCTTGGTACAGATCTCCATCCTTTATTCTACCTCTGTCAGCTGTGTCTGGGCTGACACAAATACACACAAAGACCGAGAATGGTTTGTCTTTTTTTCTTTTTTTTTTAAATATCTTTTCTGCGCATCCTCATCACATGCATGAATTAAGGACCAAATGATAAATTGCTCAGTTGAGACAGACACTGAGATCCTGATGATTTATCCGGCTGGGGCTCGGCACAGACTCTTCGTGTGTAACCTATATTGCATAACACACTCATTGGCATCACGGGGCACATCATTTTTAACACCAGAGTGGATGCAGCCCATTTAGAAATCGGAGCAGTTTTCACTGATAGATTCGATCCTAATAAACAGACAAAGCCCAGTCTGTGGCAAGTGCGTGCAGGTATTTTGCGTGTGCACATGTATGTGTACGGGGACGCGCACTTCCAGAGACTACTGTTCAAATATTTGCACAGACTCTTCCCAAGATGCATATGAATGTTTTGACATGAACCCGAAGAGCAGAGCAAAATCAATGCAGAAAAAAAAAACAAAAAACGAGAAAACCCCCCCAACATTTTTCCACTCAGAGTCAACATTTACACGCATTTGGAGCGTGGACCCTCCCTTATGGCTGTCAGGCGATAAGTCAAGATGACACAAAATCTGTGTCTGTCACTGACTGTGTTTAGTACCATTTTCTGGTGCATTTTATAAGGCGTCATTCGGCCTTAAAATGTCTCCGCACACATCTCTGGGCCAGAAAACTGAAATATTTAATTGCTGCAATATCTTTCTGGGCGAAGATAAACGGCCTTGTTGATAATCACTTTTGTCAGAGATAAACAATCTTTTCTGTCTCGGCGGCCTTGGAGAAGCCTTGGATGCTGTTTAAATGAGCCAGCAATCTGGTGAAAAGCATTCACCCAGAGCTTGGCTAATGTAAACAGACAAATTACTGATGACCGTGCGACGTCTAATTCCAAACGACCTTGCCAAAAACCGGAGAGAAAGGTTATCGTGTCCCCTGTCTGTGTTAATTGGTTACACATCCTAGGTTCAGGACAGCTCTGATCTCCATAGGATGATCCACCTGCACTCCTCAGGGGTTAAAAACTTAAAACAGTCTCCAGTTGTGTCACTGCTCCATGTGGCTGCTTCGTTTAGATCCCTGTGCAGTTGTATCCTCACAGATTTATGAGTTTAGGATGTGTTACAGGACTCTGTGGTGTTGATAAATCAAATATCATGCAATAACATCCATACAAGTAATGCTGTTGGTTTGTCTTAGATACATACAGCCTTTAAGAAACTGAGGAAATGCATCTTAACCCGTAAAGACCCAAACTGATCAAATCCACTGGTGACCAAAATCATTTACTGATCTAAAAAGTTAAATCATCGGTGATCCAGTAATCCTATCAATACATGTAAATAACTGGCGTAAAATGTAGTTTGTCATCTTTTCATGGTCATCAAATATGACCCATTTAGACGTTCAACACCGTCATCTATAACATTCACCAGTAAAACCCATGGAGTTTGATCAGTGACAGTGGATGGAGAAACTTGTTTTTATGTTCAGTTACTGATATATTTTACTGAAAAAGTCACTTTTTCTTCAGTTTTTTCTGTTTCTGATATAATAATCCTCAACTTTAATTTGAGATCTTATGAACGTCTGCATTATCAGTAAATTAAACACAGGAAAATACCAAATTTTCACTCAAGAATGCAAAATACTGAGCATAATATTAGAATAAATGGTGATAAATCACTTATAAAGTTAAAATTAGAGAGAAAAAAAAATCATTTGGGAACTGCCACAAACATAGCATTGGGTCTTTATGGGTTTAAACTTTTATTGCTTTCCTTTTAGAAACACTGCAAGTATCTAGTGTTTATTTGTAAAAGGAGTCATTGTATTCCCATTGCATCCAAACTCACATCTGAACATGTAATTTCATTCTATAGACTATCATGTGTGTTTGTATAGTTAGCACAATATTCCAAAATTATAACAGATAGTTTTCATGTCAGCTTTTTTTCTTCATTTTAAAAATTGTATAATGTTCTTAGAGGGTCAAAATTTTACATACACTTTAATATTTGATAGCATCATTGTTTAAATATGTAACTTTAATCAAATACTTGGGTAAGCCCTACACAAGGTTCATACAACATTCTGTAGGAGTTTTGGCCCCTTTGTCAACCTCATTCCACAAACCCGTATTTTCACGTCATTCCATAAATATTCCGCTGGATTAAGTTCAGGGTTTTGCGATGGCCTCTCCATAAGCCGTGGTTACCATATTGGTAGCATCTCAGTCCTTCTGCTTCCTGGGTGATGATTTCTGCTGAAGTTTGAACATGTCCACATCATTTTCATCTTTATGACATGCACCAGTACCTCTTACAGCCAAATGATGTCACAGCACGATGCTCCACCCACTGTGGGATGTGTTCTTTGGGTATACACGCCTCACCCTTCGTCCTACATACGTAATGTAGATGGATATAGCCAAACATTTCAGAGACCATTCATCTAAAAGGTCAGAACTGTGTCACGAGACAAACTTTGGTTTTTGTCTTTGTGCTATGTTCTGGAGCAGTGTCTTCTTCTTTGGGTGGTAGAATTTTGGATTATGATGACAAAGCACTTTATTTAGTGGATAGAGATTTTTTTGTACCTCGATACCTTACCTACAGCATTTTTACTTATTCATCAAATGCTGCCTTGATCGATTTGACATCTATGGTGTTCACATGCTGTGCTTGTTTGTGCAGATTAATGTGATAACCTCAAACATCTGGACATTTCTTTCAGAGATAAACCTGCACTATGCAGCAGTCTATATTTATAGACACTTGAAATACACATTCACTGTCAGGAAAAGTATCTGGCGATTTTTCTATGCCTTTCTTTGGGGTTTTTAACAGTATTTATTTATTTATTTATTTAATTATGTCTGTATGTATGTATGTATGTATGTATTTATTTAGTTAGTTAGTTAGTTATTTAGTTAGTTAGTTATTTGGGACAGTGCATATTACTGAACAATTGCAGCTGTAAATATACCAGATTGTAACAACAGTGCTAACTTCCATCTGTAGTCCCTAGCCAGGTGATAAGAAAGACAACTGACAAAAGACAACACATCATAAAAACACACAAAACAACCCAGTGAGGACAATCCACTGATGGTCACAGTCTTGGTTTTCCTTTGTCCAATGTTTAAGTTGCGATTTGAAGGAGGCATATGATTGGGAGTGTCTTATGTAGAGTGATAAACTGTTCTGATATTTAGTCTCAGTGACAGTGACAGACCAAAGACCTTGGCTGATTTATTTATATTTTCCCACAATGACAAGATTCAGATTCAGATTCTTTATTTGTCATTTAAACATTTCCATCATAGATGTAATGGAAAAACAAAATGATGATGCACTGGTCTCTGAAAAAAAAACACACACACGGATAAAACACTTACAGACAGAATAGTCAGTATAAAATATATAAAAATCCATAAATAAATAAATAATGCACATAATAAAATCAAGTTAAAGGGCCTTTGGTGTGCAGAGACCCTAAACTACATCCTCCACTAATCCTCACTAACGACAACTGTCCAATCTGGAGCTCCAGAAGCTTTGAGGCATTTTAAAAGCCAGGTATATATACAATAAACTTTACACCGTCTGAAATTAAAAACCCTCTGAACTGCTATTCTGAGATTTCACATTATCAAAATACAACAGTGGGGCAAATAGTAAGAATATGTTCAATTAAATTTTTCAATTTCCTCTGTAATCCACACTCAGCATCGCTCTGTGATCACAGTAAAGACCTCCTATCTGCTGGAAATATTACATAGGATTTATAAATCATACTGTCTAATTCCTCTGTGGTTTTTGTGTCTGGATACACACTGCAGCCAAGTTGTGTTTAGTAACTAGGAACCCCCCCCCCCCCCCCCCCCCCCCCCCCCAAAAAAAAAGCACTCCAGTCAGTGTGATGTTTTACGTTCCTTGGAATCACATGTTTGATCCATTGTATATAAGTGTAATGATAATAACAGGTGATTTTTTTTTTTTTTTTTGGTCAAACAATAAGAAGAAAGGTGTCATGTTTCCATCTGATCATAGACATGACCCCAAAGCTGTGTTATTTCTAAAGTACATACTGTTTCTCAAAAGCCGTTCGCATAGTCACACTCATCCACACATGAGAGTTTCCTACAGTGTCACCACAATCATCTCCTGTTGGCCCTCAAACACCACCAGGTCAAGTGTTTTACTCAAGTGCATCTGTTCTTCTTTTCAGCTCCCATCAGCCCACTGTCCTGTCTGTTCCACACCAGCTGTGGTTCCTACAGGACGTTGCTTTTTTAATTGTAAACCCTAATGATATGGGTTTATGTGTCTCGGTGGAACGTTGCTGTTTATGTTTCCCTCCGTTAACAAATGAGCCTTCTGACACACACTTGTATCTCCTGACAGTTACATCGCCAACCAGAGCAGCTTCTTCTCCATCAACGACAAAGACCTGCACTGCTACAAGAATCTCAGGAACTTGTGAGTCTTTTAAAGCTTTTATAAGTGAGACAAACACCACAGCCCAGGGCGTGCATCCTTGTTTACTGTCAGTCGACAAATTAGCTAAAAAACACACACAAAAAAAAACCGCACACAGCATTTTACGTTGTTTATGTTGCAGCTTATTCTGTGGCTTCTCTGTTAACCACACCACTTAGTTATATTAATGTTGCTTTAAAATGTTTCTGTGCGGTGCATAATGTTCAGACTTAGAGACTTGATATACTGTGACAAGCATTTAATGTTGGACAAGGAACAATCTCCCTGTATTTTTATATTCATTTGGTTCTTTATAATGCTTTGCCTTATATTACACTGTCTTTTGCTTAACACTTTATCGGGCAAGTATTTTTGGTAATTTTCACACATATTACAAGACAGTGACAGCAACAGTTACAGTGAGGACAGTGGGTCGACAATCTCTGGTCCAATGTGGTCTACAGGGTCTGTAAGGTCCACTTCTGCATGAACAGTGAGTGTGCCTGCTTTGTTAGGTACCATGAAGTAATGGTACTAATGTAAGGAATTATGTTCAAAGGGAGAATGTGGATATGGACAGGTGTCTGGATCAGCACTTACATTGGCCTAATGTGCTAAAATACATGTTCCTTTCAGCTTAGATGTGTTTTTCTTGTATTTTTTAAATATATACTTAATGGATTTTATTTTATTTTTTATTTTTTTGCCACTTATGGGTAAGGAGCCAAATAGGGTGCCTTCATTAACCATGATTTTCTACATACAGGGTGGGGAAGCAAAATTTACAATGAACATTTAGTTGTTTTTTCTCAGCAGGCACTACGTCAATTGTTTTGAAACCAAACATATATTGATGTCATAATCATACCTAACACTATTATCCATACCTTTTCAGAAACTTTTGCCCATGTGAGTAATCAGGAAAGCAAACGTCAAAGAGTGTGTGATTTGCTGAATGCACTCGTCACACCAAAGGAGATTTCAAAAATAGTTGGAGTGTCCATAAAGACTGTTTATAATGGAAAGAAGAGAATGACTATGAGCAAAACTATTACGAGAAAGTCTGGAAGATACTATTAAAGAAGAATGGGAGAAGTTGTCACCCGAATATTTGAGGAACACTTGCACAAGTTTCAGGAAGCGTGTGAAGGCAGTTATTGAGAAAGAAGGAGGACACATAGAATAAAAACATTTTCTATTATGTAAATTTCCTTTTGGCAAATAAATTCTCATGACTTTCAATAAACTAACTGGTCATACACTGTCTTTCAATCCCTGCCTCAAAATATTGTAAATTTTGCTTCCCCACCCTGTAAAAGTTTCATAAAAGTATGTTATGTCCTCCAATAACACAACAAGGTTGAAATGTTGAATTTTAGAGTATTTCTATGAGCGCCCTATAAAGGGTTAAGGCAACACTGTTCATGTCTGGTGACTTAAATCCTTCAGCTTTTAGTGTGAGCCCCGGTGTGTCGTCGCCCCCCCCCCCACACACACACACACACACACTATCTCGTTTCATTTTTTCATCTACAACTAAGTATCCACATCCCAGTAGTTTTTAAGGCAGTTAAGTAGACTGCTCCTAATTTCCCAGGCAATATGAAATGGTGGACATTTAAGCTCAATGTGGCCTGCTTAGAAGTTTATCTGCTTCTAATTGTGGTCAATCCAAGTGAGAACGAAACAATAAATGGTGGTGGGATGAGCCTATTCTACATGTCTGAACAATACTTTACACACAATTATATTCTGTACACTGTTATTAGCTTGTAAGGCAGGGACTTAATCACTTTTTTCATTATCACTATATTAAATGTCCAATTTTAGAAATGATTGTTATCGCATTTTCTCCAATTCCAGTCCCGTCAAACCAGATCAATCAGTTACAGAATTAAACCGACTTCATATCAGATAACAATATTGTCCCAGTGACCCGAGCTGATGAAGGACACAGAGTTTTAATCCCAGTTTATACAACACTGTATAGAGACACCTTATTGAGACATAGCCTTTATCCATGTATTTGCATGGCTGTATTTTTAGAGTAAATGTCTCCTCAGTATAAACATCTAATGAACAATTTCTTCTTTGTGTCCATTTAGAACAGTGTACACACGTATCTACAAATTTATGCCCACAAAGCACTGCAGTGTCTGTTGATGCTCTCATTAAAATCCTACATTTAGTCCAATAATATCTGCCCTACAAGCCTTAAATATCCATTCTCAGTTTGGTTCATGAAACCTGAACTATGTAAAATTAATTTCTAAAAGTTCCTACTTCAGAAACTTTAACCCTGTTTGATGAGTATTAGGTTTAATTTATTAGAAAGAGGAGACATTTCTGTTCCCCTCAGTCCTCACAGATCTTATCTTTATCTTAATCCCAATAATGTTCTAAACGTGTTTCTTTTTCCCTTGTCGTTGTATTTCAGTGTCCTGTGTGAAGCACCTTGAATTGCCTTGTTGCTGAAATGTGCTATATAAATAAACTTGCCTTACCTTGTCAACCTCTAGTACGATTGCTTCTTTTCTTGATAGGTCAAATGGTGCATTTGTTGCTTATTTTCATGTCCGTGATGTTTTAATGATGTTTGTTTTCTGTGTCAGAACGGTGACCAACAGCCAGCTAACATATGTATCGAAGCTGGCCTTTCAGAACAACGTCAAATTACAGTACCTGTAAGTGCACGTTCCTTATCCCATTTATCATGTATTTTTTGGTAAATGTCACCAGTGATCTTTTCTATGAGCAACATTACAAGAATAAACTGAGACCTTGGTGTTAATTAAAAGAATTCAGATCACATTTATCACTGATGCCTGAATCTTTAGAGCTTGTTCATGTGTTTTACTTTTACTAATAAAAAAGCTTCTTAAGGTTAATTGTCAGTGTAGTATCAGTCCGTGTAGAGTCAGCCTGATATTTTGTTGTGGTACTACAATTTTAATCTCATTCCCTGATGTGCAATTTAATTTTCAGGAATCTGAAAGATAACAACCTGTCATCACTGTCCTGGAGGATATTCAGAAACCTCAATATCTCTTATCTGTGAGTTCGGTGCAGCTCTCTGTATCAGTCAGTCCATCTCTCTGTCTGTCTGTCTGTCTGTTTGTTCCTGGCTTTGCCTCTGGTGTATGTTCCAGTTACTATCACACTATGTAGATAAGCATATAGCACCTGTAATGTCATCAGTCTTGAAGGAACAAATTTGTTGACAAGACTTTTGACCCCAAAATTTTGTCATCCTTTATACATTTAAGGAAATGTAAGCTTGATTAAATAATTTAAGACCATTTATTATAATATCATCCTCTGTATTTTGCATGTATGTTCCTATAGTTATTTACTGTCCATGAAGGTTTTTATAAAAGCTCAGTGTAACTTCAGATACTGAACAGTTTTCTGTTCTGTAGCAAAAATGACTCTTTTTTTTTTTTTTTTTAGCAAAATATAATAATTGAAACATTAAACATAAAAATAATCACCTATAACCACTGTTATTTCTCAAACTACATTGGATTTTATTATAGTTTGTTGCAGAAAATGATGCTGTTTCTTTTACCACCTTACAGCCTCTGAATGTCCAAGTGGGGCAGAACTGATGCTGCTGAAAAGCTGAGAAACTGCATTTTACCTGAATTATTTTAATGTTTAATGGGATTTGTGGTTCAAGAGTTATTAAATATGTTAGATCAATTGATGCTTTTGTTCACCAGTGGCTGTTTAGGTCTTTGAGGGTTAATCTAAGCTCTGGTGTTTAAGCTGTATCTTCATAAGTGATAGGTAAACCTAACACAGCCCTGTTTCCCTAAAGCTTCATTCTCTCACTTTGTGTGTGTTTGTGTGTGTGTAGCATCCTGTCAGGTAACCCTCTACACTGTTCCTGTGAGAACATGTGGATCAAGCTGTGGTTAGGAGAGGAAGCAGACACTCAGGAGCTGCGCTGCTATGAGGATGGAGGAGGACGTCGGCTCCTGTCCAAACTAACACTACGTAAATGTGGTGAGGACACACACACACACACACACACACACACAACCACACACACACGCAAACACACACACACACACACACACACACAAACATGCAAACACATTCACATGGGGAGGTAGGAAGCTGGAAAAGACATTTCTGTGCTGTGGCATAAGCACAGTAATCTGTATGGGTTTCTGGAAGCTTTTTCCAGAATCTTTGTTTTGGTTGTGTGTATTCTTTTTTGTGTGTTTATGCTTCTCACACGTCTGTTTTTGTGGTTGAATGTTTTAACACTGTACCTGAATTTAACCTATAAACACCCAGTGTTACTTTTGCGGCTGTTCCAAAATATTTTTTTCTCTATATTTAACTTTTCTTAAGTGATTTACACAATTTATTATGACCTAATCATCTGTATTTTGTGTTTTTTCGGTGAACATCAGGGATTTGCTATATTTAAGTCACTGATGATGTAGATGTTCAAGCTCAGATTAAAGGTGAGGGTTATTATATGAGAAACAGAAAAGACTGAAAAAAAGTGGCTTTTTCAGCAAAATCTACCATTAACTGAACATAAACCAAGTGTGTCCATCCACTGTCACTGATCCAACTCCATGGGTTTTACTGGTGAATCAATGTTGTAGAAGATGACAGTGTTTCCACATTCAGTACGGAGCCTCTGAATGTCCAAATGGATCTTATCTGATGACCATGAAAAGATGGCAAACTGCATTTTACACCAATTATTTACATGCATTGATAGAATCAGTGAATCAACAGGTATTAAACATTTTAGATCAGTAGATGGTTTTGGTCATCATGGCTGTTTGGGTCTTTGTGGGTTAAGAATGGGATGTAATATTGATATAAGTTGTCATTGCAGCTGTAAGTGTTTTTTGGGGGGTGGTTCTTTAGGGAGATGTGGAGAAAAAGCAACTGAAGACAGTGAAGGTTATGTTGCAAATTTCTGTTATAAATGACAGAAATAGGAAAACATGCTTTAATTACATCTGTTTCAGTCAGTTTAGTATTGTGTAAAATACATTCATAGGGCTGCTACACACTGTTCTCATTTATGCAGCGTTATTATCTTGTATATTTCTACAGACACTATTCCAAAATGCTGACCAAATGACCAATAAACATGGTGATGCACTTGGTTTATAGTGGACTTCAAAATGTCACTTGGTTTGTGCTTGGTATCACAGAGAGGCCAGGCTGACATCATCTCCATCCTGCAGGGATTTTATTCATATGATGCATAGATAAGCTGCTAGACAGTGGGGAATCAAAGTGTGACATAGAAAGAGAGGTGTGTGTGCACTCTGGTGTGAAAGATTATTTCACCTTATAGCCTTGTTACCGTCATCCGAGTCAGTTGCTCATAGCTGTGGAAAGGTCACTGTGCAGCACTTTATGGACAGAAACACATAAAGCACATATCATCCTGAGATGGGAGGCTGAAGCTCCAACACACGGATGACATACAAAGATGCTGAGTAGAGAACATTACCTGCATGCATCACACTAAAACGTGTTATAGAGACCATCTGCACTCTGTCTTATAGCACTGCTGACCTGCTGTCACACAGCAGATTTCTTTTCCTTTTCCTCTGAATCATCATTTTCTGCTTGACTAGTGAAAAGCTGGACTGAAACACTCTTGTCTCTCACTGTGACAACAAACTGCAACAGCAATAATAATGTTATTGTGAGAAATGAAAAATGCACGGCACAGACTTATCTACATTGTGACAAATAATGAGGAACTGTTGTCGTTATTTGAGTTGAATCTAAACTGCATACATTTATTTTATACTATTATGAAACCTCAAAATCTATCTTGGGATTCATGAGCTGCACAATATACAAAGACCAACAAGCTTACTGTCACTCCAGACTATCACAGACCACAAACCTTTTTACAGAATGTACTTGCTTATGGGAGTGCTTATCAAGCTTGAATGTATAAATGTCAGCAGTTAATTGACACTTTATTCTTTCCTTCTTTATATCTACTGCATGAATTTTTCATGACTTTGTCTATTTTTGGACTCTCTCCTGTTCATATACAGGGTCAGATTACAGCTTGACCTGTCTCTGGTCATCTTAGCCTGACCTGCTCTGTATCTTTTAATAATTGTTGTCCTAATTCAGCCTGGAATAGAAGGTTTTAAAAGTGCAAATGGGATGGAAATGCACATTTGGTAATAATTTTGAGGCAACATCTAAACACAGGTTTTCCAGCTTTTGAGGGGATGACTCTGAGTAATTTTGTGGAAACATGAAGGGATAATCTAGTCCATTAAATTCTTCTAATAAGTCTAACATAATAACAGCAATATTAATAATTATAAGAAGAAAAAAGCATGTGAAGTGGTAAATCAGCTGTAAAGTAATGTTTGTTTCATGTGAGTATGAAAACATGGTTGAATCTTGTGTCGTTAACAGGTCAGGTGGTCTGGTCAGAAATAGCTCAGGGCAGTCAGGATGCAAACAATAAGTTAGCTTGCAGGAAGCTAGCAATGTCATTGATAACTCCTATTGATCTGTCCCCTCTGCCTCCCCTCCATTAGCAGAGGTTATTTTTGGTATTAGCACAGTTACAGCAGGGCCCCTGGAGAGGTGGGCAGGGGACCCCCTGGCAGAGTGACATATGAGGAGGCGGTCATTGTGGGGCAGGGGTGCCAAATAATGCCCCAGGGTTAACAGTGATACACCAAAAGTCCTCTCAGTTGGGCCAAATGACTACTCTTTTTGCTCTCTCGTTGTTCTATTACCCCCTGCAGTCTACTCACTTTCGATAATTTATTACATCATTACTACATTCGTCTGTCTTCTTGCATCTTCTGTCTGTCTGCCTGACCATTTTTTTTAGTGTCATATGAGGAGAGCACAAAGCAGAGGAAGTACCCTATGATGCCCTCAGGCTGACACTGATCTCTTAGGCCACCCGCATATGTCTCTGTCTGTGTTTCCCTCTGTGGACTGTTTACTGCTTGAACACCCAAAAGGCCTGGCAAACAGAGACCGTTCCCACTGCTGACACATGCAGCTTTGTGTCTGATTTTAATGCAGTCCCATCCATTTAAAAAAAGAAAGGTTAGCAGTGTTACCCAGGAAAAAGAGTGGATCATACAGCTGCAAGTTTTATTCCCACTCAGCTATTTGCTAATAGGATGATTGCAACGATAAAAAAAAAAAAATCTTATAAAACTTATACTTTAACTTTTGTTAGATTTTTTTTTTTATTAACTCCCAGCTTAGTTGTATGTTTACTCTAATGTTTTGCTTGTTAATGTAATGACCAAGACTTTTAAGGTTCTCTTCAAACACAGCACTTTGTGGCCAAAAGTATTTGATGAGTGCTAATAAATGAAACCAGCTGTCCAGAGCAAAGGTGGTGTTTCCACGTGCTGTGGAAATGACAGCAGATGGATTAGCAGACCTCTGTTGGCCACATCACAGCGCTGGAGTACTCTGTCTTCATCTCTATCCCTCTCCGTCCGACTGCCTCTCTACTTGTTTGAGGGCTGTCTATCAGGCTCGTCTGCCCTTTGTCATCTCATTTTCTGTCTCTGTCACTGAGTTTTGATTGCTGCGTACTTACTTGCTCAGCCACTATACACTGTGTCCGTATTTGCATCTGTCAGTGCCTCCTTCTTCTTGTCTTGACCTGAATTCAGCTCAGATGCAGCAGGCAATATCTAGCAGAACAGACCAATCAAAAACTACAAGTGTCATTTGTGAGGCCATGTATTTTCTGGTTAGAAAACAAGAAACTGAAAAGCAGGATAGAAGTTACTCTGTGCAGAACTTGGCTCAGACTGACAGCAGTCAATTAAGATGGGATTTTGCATCTGGCAGCTGGCAGACTTGTATAGTCAGACATCTCCACACTTCTGGCACCCTCTGCTATTGTTCTGGAATAGAGGTAAAACTTATTGTTGTTAGGTTGTTATTCTAGTGCAGGATGCTGCAATAATGCTTTGGCAAAATAGTTTTGGTAGAGAAGCTGTTTTGGTGCATATTTGGAAGAATGTCAAAGTATTAAAACGACTAAATCCCTACAAAAGAAAACAACACGTAAAAAATATGTGTGTCTTTGTCAAAACTTGACATTTTCAGGGTGTAGTTGCAGCATAGAGGTTAATGTTTTTTCACATAGCGAGAGGGACTATGAAAGTGAAAACACACAGATAGTGGAAGGAATGACAGAAAGAATGACAGTCCTACAACTGTGCAATGGAAATATTCACTCATCTTCCAGTTGAATATTTCTAGAGAGCCTGGGTAGTTTTTGGAAGTATGGATGTGATTTCCTTTCCTCCTTCATTTAGCTCTTCTGCGTTTCTTTTCAGACCTTGGCACTGGTATTTAGAAGCAGGATTCAGCCTCAAAAACAGCAGCATAACATTAAGTTATTTTCAGAGAAGAAGAGGGAAGTAATTGCAAACACTTTTATAGATCATGAATTGGCACTGATGGGCGAGCTCTGATTAGCATGTTGTAAATATTCAGTAGTCAAAGACGTTTATTGCTGTAATTTCTTATGCTGTGTTTAACCCCCCCCCCAAAAAAAAACCCCAAACACATGACCACAGTAGTACCCTATTTCACAGCAAAGGTATTGAGTATCAGAAGTCTCTATCTATCTATCTATCTATCTATCTATCTATCTATCTATCTATCTATCTATCTATCTATCTATCTATCTATCTATCTATCTGTCTGTCTGTCTGTCTGTCTGTCTGTCTGTCTGTCTGTCTGTCTGTCTGTCTGTCTGTCTGTCTGTCTGTCTATCTATCTATCTATCTATCTATCTATCTATCTATCTATCTATCTATCTATCTATCTATCTATCTATCTATCTATCTATCTATCTATCTATCTATCTATCTGCACAACTGCCAGCTCACTTGCCAAACTCTTTCTGTGTATCTGATAATGTAAAATGAGTAAAACATAAGTCCAAATGTGTCCATGTTTTACCTCTGAGTAAAACCTGAACTGGCATATCAGAATGTTAGACTACATTGTGTCAGAAGTCCAGCTGACAACCTGACCCCATTTTTAGGCAGCAAATCAATAGTCTATAACAAATTCAAAGCAAATCCTACTCTGCCTGCCTTTCGTCTCATTCTCTTCTTCTTCCTCAGCATTCTGTGAAGCAAAAATCATTACATACATCTATTAATGCATAGACTGTCTTCACAGCGCTTGAGAAAAAGAACAATATAAAGACAGTGAAGGATTCTGTTTTGTGCAGCTTCTCAGCACATTTTCTTTTGCCTTGGTTGTACACTGTATTTTGTCAAAGAATCACCTTTATCTCTTGTCGGCTTCTGCTTCTCATCACAAACTACATCTCTGAGGTGATAAGGCTCAAGTGTTACATAATAAGAGTAAAACCTCTCCTCCACCTCGCTAAACAGCAATATGGAGGTGCCTATTGTGGCCTATAACAAGAACTGACAATAATGACACCTCCAACAATGACGTTGAAGTATGCAGTGGCGTATTGTGCGGAGGCTTCAATCCGGAGAGCAGTGGATGTTTTCCTTTTAAATGTTGAGCTGTGAGCATCTATTCAGCCCCACATCGCCGTGGCATATCCCTGAAGCTGTGTTCATAATTCACAGCCCATTCAGAGGACATGCTCCTGGCGAATAAAGGCGATCTGGATTCAAGTATGTCAAGGAATGACTGACACATATGCAATGCTTATATGATGCATTCTGTCATATTCAGTAATTTTTTATTAAGGGGATGTTTGGAGTCCTTTAACCTTCCTCTTCTTTGCTGGTCTTAGAGATTTTTTTATTTTTATTTTTTTTTGCCACAGAACACTCAATGAATTATGCATTATGAGGCTCATCAAAAGCTAATATGGCACTTTGCTTTAGTTTGGCTCTTGTGTGTGTTTTCCAAAGGTCTTTTTTGTGCTTTTTATACTTTTATACTGGGCAACCTTGTCTCACAGAAATTACATTCATATGCAACTACATTGCAAATTCATGTTTTATAATAAATATAATAGTGCTCTCATTTCGTTTTGCTACAAACATACAGTAATCCACGCTTTGCTATAGCTGTAAGTAAATAATTCCGTGTCTTCTGACTGTAGAAGGAAAGATCGTGGTTTGGTTAAAATATAAATAACTACATTGTGAGTCATTTTTATCACATCTTTGCAGACTTTTTCTGCATTAAACCACGGGCTGCCTTCTTTCCCTATCCTAAGTGTTGTTTCAGAAGTGGGAGTATGTCACACATTGAGTCTTAACCTTTATGTATGTAGCAAGTTCTAAGGTTTTGTGATAAAAATCAAGTCAGTCTACTCCCTGCTAAAAGCCAGATAAGTCAAGTCACTGTTCAGTTTGAGTAAGTGACAAGTAAAGTCACACAAACATAGTCTGTCCTCCATGAAAATTTCAGCCATCAGTTAGGATACGGCAGGAATCAACAGCCTTTATAATCTGAAGAGCCATTTTTGACTCCTAAGACGACGACAACAACAACAACAACAACAACAACAACAACAACAAAAGAGTTTATATATTTAACCCTTTAACCCCTTTTGTGTTTTACTTGGCCAGGTGGCTAGCCTGTCTATGATTATTTTTGCTACTTTAACTCTGCATTTTTACTGCTTTTATGAAATTATACGTCTATAACAAAGAAAATTTACCATTTCTAAAACACAAAAATTATTTGTTGTGTAAAATAGAAATAAAACTTAGTATTAGCACTAAAAACCAGCATATGTAGGCTGTCTTAGAAACAAAAAAAAACTTAGAAACAAACTAGCTATTACAAATAAGCTATATACAAATGCGAATTGAGTTTGTGCATACTGACTTTAAAAAAAGGCTGCAAGTCTCCAACGTCCCTTATGTATGATGAAGTGTTAAAAATGTTTTTATTCTGTGTATAGGCTGCACATTTTACAGATGACAATCACAGAATGGCTTTAGGATGACAACAATGATTGTAAAATGTTCAAAAGAAAGTCTTAATAATTTATGTTCATATTCCTTATATTTTGGCTGAGACGCCTGAATTACTGCTTTCTTAACTTCTTTTCGTTTCTGTTTTTTTTTTTTTTTTTTTTTTTTATCTGAAGGCTGCTCTGTGAATGCATTAGAAATCTCCATAATATCATATGTCAAAAATAAAATGCGACTTCGCAATACGTAAAGCATAATATGCCGATTCAGAGCAGAAGGACTTTCAACTCGAGTCTTTTGTCAGTGTTTAGTTCAGTACTGTAAGTCTCAAATCTGCCAAAAGTTGTGACTTTAAGTCCCCGCACCTCAGCCAAACCATGAAAAACAAGGACCTGATATTATAAATAAAGAAGGTGAATATTTTGATACAATCTCTTCCAAGAATTTACAATCACAATCATGACTATGACTAAGGATATATTAAATAACATCTAAGGATAACTAAGGATACATTAAATAACATCTACTCATCACGAAGAAAAAGTGATGTAGGTTTCAGTACATATAGATAGATAGATAGATAGATAGATAGATAGATAGATAGATAGATAGATAGATAGATGTAAAAGGGCTGGGCAAGTTAACGCGTTATTACAGCGTTAACGCGTTCATTAAATAACGTCGACAATTATTTTAATCTCCCGTTAATGCCCTTCTGCCTTTCAAGCAAGTCTTAGCGCATATACATACGGACTCTTATTTTGAAACTCATGCTTTTATTTTGGCGCTCCACATGCACCAAGCGCGGTGCCGGTGTAGCTGAGAGGAGCAAAGTGAGCGAACTTTCCGAGTTATGCTGAATCAAATTTTGTTTAACTCCTGCAGTTCAACGCCTGTATGTATCAATCATTCTGTTGTTTGCTAAATAATTTCACATGCAAACGTGCCGTTAGAAACATGTTTATAACGGTATTTTGGATGTGTTTATTACAATGTGTTATTAACATGTTTAAGCTAATTCGTTTATGCTAGCAGTCGGAGATGGGTTGCTAATTCTTTATGCAGGCACATGCTAAGTTTATGTAAATTCATTGGTTGTGTTTGGGTATAATATACCAGCCTTTGAACTAACCTTTACTTATTTACGATGTGATTAGCTCGATGCTAACTTGAATGGGAAAATCCATAGACACGCTAACGATTAGCATTTACAGATTAACTTATGATTTACAACGTCTTTTTATCCAGCAACAAAGGTTCACATCAGAGATATTTTATACTATTCATTTTTACAGCAACTGAACATAAAGTACTCACAGACAAATGCTTTCAGGGCCATACAAACAGAGTGAAAGAAACGTGTCTGTTAGTTCCTACTTTTGTCTGAACTGACTATGGGAACACCGAAAGGACAAAACATATGTTAGTGCAACTTATTCTGACCACTAGAGGGCCCCCTTTGCTTGCTTTTAACAACTGAACATCACATATTATTGGGCTTATTGGTATTAGTACTTATTAGGGGGCTTAAAACTCCTGTCAGTCCCTCACAAGTGGAAATAAACTGATGTGGACATTAACATGGAGAAAAGTACCGGTCTTTTATGTGGACATTTTCATTTTAAATGTCTTCAGATGGTGGGGTTGAGAAGGACAAAGTTGTTTGGAAGCACTGCAATGTGGAATTATTTTTTATCACCAGAGTACTTCAAGTCTGAAATATCACTTAAAG
This sequence comes from Sphaeramia orbicularis, assembly GCF_902148855.1. NCBI lineage: Eukaryota > Metazoa > Chordata > Actinopteri > Kurtiformes > Apogonidae > Sphaeramia > Sphaeramia orbicularis. The sequence continues at coordinate 23,555,668 of NC_043965.1, forward strand.
GCAATACACGCTGTTGATGCCGGCAGCCCCCCCCCCCCCCCAGTATATGCGATTAATCGTGATTAATCCATGCGATTAATCATGATTAAAAATTTTAATCGCTGCCCAGCCTAATATATATATGCAGGGTGGGGAAGCAAAATTTACAATGAACATTTAGTTGTTTTTTTCTCAGCAGGCACTACGTCAATTGTTTTGAAACCAAACATATATTGATGTCATAATCATACCTAACACTATTATTCATACCTTTTCAGAAACTTTTGCCCATATGAGTAATCAGGAAAGCAAACGTCAAAGAGTGTGTGATTTGCTGAATGCACTCGTCACACCAAAGGAGATTTCAAAAGTAGTTGGAGTGTCCATAAAGACTATTTATAATGTAAAGAAGAGAATGACTATGAGCAAAACTATTAAGAGAAAGTCTGGAAGTGGAGGAAGCAACAAAAAACGTACCAAAGCTTTTATTAAAGCTCTCAAATCCAAAATCCTAAAGGATCCAACCAAGTCCATGAGAAAAATGGCAATTGAACTTGAGGTAGACAACAAGAATGTTAGAAATGCAGTAAAATCTGATTTGAAGATTTAAATTCTCATAACTTTCAATAAACTAATTGGTCATACACTGTCTTTCAATCCCTGCCTCAAAATATTGTAAATTTGCTTCCCCACCCTGTATATATATAAACATTATGACTTGTGTGTGGATATAACCTCTGTGAGACAGGGTTTTTCAGGGATGTATAGGTGAAAAATGTGAATAGAGAGACAAGGAGTGGCACACAAAACCTACACAACTCCTGCTGAAGGCTCACTTTAGCCTCTATATACTTCAAAGTACACTGTTGCACAGAGGGAGGATTGTGAGTTTTGTTCCTGTTTCTTCAGGACATTGAATGAATCTCTTCAAGGCCCGTGTGAAAACCTGATCACAGATACTTTTATCTCACTTAAAACCCTTTTGACCTCCTATCATTGCAGAAAGATATACTGAAATCTGAACGCATTCGGATGAATTGCAGACAATCAGATCCAGTTTTTTTCTGATCTTACACAAGCTGATCCATCTCAATGACAACTCAGTGAACTCGATCTGATGAGGATGAACCAGAATCAACCAAAATCTGCCAAAATCATCTACTGAAACGGTTTAATCCCTGTTGATCCACTAATCCATGTAAATGTTTAATGTTTAATGTTTAAAAGGATCCCCATTAGCTGCCACCAAGGTGATAAGCTAATCTTCCTGGGGTCCACACAAAAGGACAACACAAAACACAGAACATAACAATACATGATATGCACAACAGTCACAATTCACATTATTAACAAGGGAAATCTAAAAGTAATAACCATTATAGACATCATTAAAAACATAAAACATCATCAGAAAAACATGAGATTAGTAATTACATTCATGACTTGCATCCATCAAAGAAAATAACATACACTCCCCCCATACAGTACTTGCTCAGATATTTAAATAATGCCTTCTGAGGTGATATACATGAAAGAGGATTTACCATTTAATTTACGTATGTTCAGGGGGCAATTATTCCAATGATTGATGCCACGATAAATAACTGTCCTCTTTAAAGCATTTGACTTTGGATGTGGCAACATAATCTGGCCATCACCAGCTGACCTAGTAAAATGAGAGTGGACTTGACTATAACTGACAGTTTAAAAAATAAGTGGTGTAAAATGTAGTTTATCATTTTTTCATGGTCATCAGATATGACCCATTTGGACTTTCAGAAGCTTTGTAGTTACCATGGAAACATTGTCATCTTCTACAACATTGATTCACCAGTAAAATTAGTAGTTGTATTAGTAGTTGCTAAAAGACTGGAAACTGGCTGAATTGGTCTCCTTGAGTGCTTTTAAATCCAAACTCAAAGTGCTAGAGACTAACTCAGTGACTTGCACCTGTTTTTCATGGTTTGATTTGCCCTGTAAATTATTTTTAAGTTGTAACTGTATGTTGCATTTCATGCTGCCTCTTGGTCAGGACTCCTTTGGAAAAGAGGTTCTTAATCTCAATGCGATCTTGTTTCATGGTTAAACAAAGGTTAAATAAAATAAAATAAGATAAAATAAGATAAAATAAAGATAAATAAAACCCACGGAATTTGAACAATGAAAGTGGATAGATACACTTGGTTTATGTTCAGTTAATAGATTTTACTGAAAAATTCACTATTTCTTCAGTTTTCTCTGTTTTTGATACAATAACCTTTGAATTTACTTTGAGCTTTAAGTAACATCTACATGATCAGTGAAATAAATATAGGAAAATTCATGATTTACACTGAAAAAAAGAGGATGATATTACAATAAATGGTGATAAATCATTTAAGTAAGGTTAATGTAGAGAAAAATTTATTTGGGAACTGACACAAATGCCACACTGGGTCATTATGGGTTAAAGCTCAGGATAAAGACAGTAAGTGGGTGGACTTTTGGGATTACTGACTGTTTTGGTTTAAAACGCGGCGAAAACAGATTTGACGAATCCACTTTGTCTCGTACGTAAAGTAAACCACGTGTCTGGTTTGCTTACAGTACATATGTCATAATTGTAGAGAACAGGACGGTACTGTGATCTCATCTTTCCCTCTGCAGACATGAGGATTTTCCATATGTTTACCACTGGCTGCAGGTGTGCTGGTGCTCAGCCAAACGTCGAAGCACATAATAGTAAAATCTCACCACATAATGAGTCATGTGTGTCAGGCTGCTGTAACATACTAATTACACTAATTCCTTTTCAATCCAGTTTGTTGAATCTGAACAGCACCTAAAGGATTACAGCCACTGAGTGCCAGGGATAGTTTGACTGTCAAAGCTGCACTTGATAAATAACTGAACATGGAAGTAATTTTCTAAAGTCTGATTCATGTTTAGACACAAGTCATGAGCCACATTTGTACACAGTCAGGTGCTGATTCGTAAGTAGTCTTATATCTTTTAACCCTCAAAGACCCAGACATTGGTGACCAAAAGCACCTACTGATCTAAAATGTCTAAAATGTTTATTAACTATTAAACCACTGTCACGTTCACCAACACTGATTCAACAATAAAACTAATGTAGTTTGACAAATGACACCAGTTACAGATACTTGTTTTTATGGTCGGTTAATAATATATCTTGCTGAAAAAGTATTTTTTTCGTCAGTTTTCTCTGATTTCATAGAGGAATCTTCAAATCTATTTGCAATAAAATCATGTGTAATAGCAACAGTGGGATATTCGCAATATAAATGTGTGTAATAGCAACAGTGGGATATTTATAATATAATTCATGTGCAAACCTTAATCACTTTTTGCTTGGTGGTTTGCCTTGGTCCCTGTTTTTTATCTGTTTGTGTGCACTATGTGTTGTTGCTTGTTTTTCTTTTTGTATGTCTTACTTCAGTTATGGTATTATGCTATTTGTAAGTTGTTGTTTTTTTTTTTTTACCTGCCAGTGGGACTCGAGATGGAAAGTAGCCGTATGTCTATAACCTCTCGCATTTACGTGTAAATGTTCATTAATACGAACTGTCCCATTTTGAAAATAAATAAATCATTCCTTCATTCAAATTTACCATGAACTTTTTTTGAACTTCTACATGATCAGTAAGTTAAATATCGGAGTACATTTCACTGTGCATGTGGAAAATAAAACCTATCTCACCTGTTACCTAAAATGCAGACAATAATATCATAATAAATGGTGATATCACTTACAAAAGGTTAAATGTAGAGGAAAAAGTCTCAAAAAATAGTTCTAGGTCCTTAAGTGTTAAGGTCTCCATGAAATCGTTGCTTTAGCGTTTTTATATGATACGTCCTGCTTTGAAAGGTCAGAGATATTTCAGCTCTCTGGAGTCACATATATACTTGCTTTATCAGAACAGGTTGGTTGCTTTAGTTTCAGTGAAGATTATTTTTTATTTTGCATCATAAAGTATCTTTCTGACTGACTTTCAACCTGCATTCATGTGACAATAACTAATAGTGATAAAATGACAAACGTGACAATGACAACACAGACAACAGAGCGAGACTTGACATGTCTGAGACCAGCAGATGTGATGTGAATAAATACTGTCTTCTTTTAGATTTAGTTAGTTAAGTTTTATTTCGAGCACATGAAATCATCAGATAACAAAGAATAATACGACACGGACAAACTAAATTTTTGGTGCTCGGAAAGGAGTGGGAAGAAGTATAACTTATAGACTCCCATCCCCTTTTTACAAACTAATAATTAATTTGATTCTGCTTCCTTTGCCTTGTTCACACTTTTTTTTTTTTTTTACATTTTTACATCACAAACCATCCATGCAAACCATTCACCATACATTTTTTTAGTCACCTCACACTCAATCAGAGTTGCGTAATCAATCTTTTTAACAAATAATGACCCAGTGCTATATATGTGTCAGTTCCCATTTGAACATTTCTCTATATCTAACCTTTAAGTGATTTATCACCATTTATTATAATATTATCCTCTGTATTTTGTATTTTATCAATATAAATCAGATATTTTCCTGTATTTAATTTACTGACCATGAAGATGTTCAGGTTTATTATATCAAACAGAGAAAACTGCAGAAATAGTGACTTTTTCAGTAAAATCTATCATTAACTGAACATAAATTGAGCATTTCCATCCACTGTCATTTATCAAACTCAATGGGTTTTACTGGTAAATCAATGTTTTAGAAGATGATGGTGTTTCTACGTTCGCTACGGAGCCTCTGAACGTCCAAATGGGTCATATCTGATGACTATGAAAAGATGAAAAGCTGTATTTTATACCAATTATTTGTATGTATTGATAGGATTAATGGATGAAGTGGTATTAAACAGTTTAGATCAGTAGATGCTTTGGGTCTTTATGGGCGAATATAAACTCTAATATTTATATGCACTTTAATTATTTACTACAAGTACAGTTATTAATAAATGTGATAATATCTCCGAATCATGATAGTCTGTGTTAATTAATGCCAAAAAGGCAATACACAATAATATCTTATTAAATGCATTCTTCTATATTAACTAGGTATTCAGTTATTCAGATAATCTTCTATATTTTGCTATTATTCTGGATTTATACATCCTTTTAAATGTACAAACTGAAGAAGACATTTTTAAAGTTTGATCCAGATTATGCCACAGATATATTCCTCTAACAGAGATACACTGGCTTTTAATGTTTGACTACACTTCATTTTCTTGAAGATTTCAGTTCACCTTTAATTATAATTATTTTGCCTGGGCTCAGAAATCTCCTGTAGACTGTAGGGAAGCATATGGTCATGGGCTTTATACATTATGATGACAGTATTAAGGTCGACAAGATCGTGTAGTTTTAGAGCATTTAAATTTATAAATAGGGAATTTGTTGGAGCTAAGTACTGTACTTGATTTGACAATTTGAGTTGCCGTTTTTTGAAGTAAGAATATGGAATTATTATTTGATTTATAATTATTACTCCATATCGCCATACAATTGTTGAGATATGGAAGAAGAAGAGAATTGTACAATATATGGAGGTCATTTTAGAGCTTGCACTATTGTACTTGCACTTGAATACAGGATCTTTCTATGCATCTGTAAGAGGCCCAACTATAAGTAGAAAGTAATTTTGTCGGTTTTTAGGTGTATTACATGCAACATATGGTATATTAAAATCAAAGAAAACAATTTGTTGACTCATTCTGCACTCATGGCCATATATATCCAGTGAAACAAATTTTTTAAAATCTCCCCAGCAGAGGACTTAGGAGCTGGAGTTATGGGTCGTCTGGGTTGTTGCAGGCGTAGTTAGACCAATCAGAGTACACTGGGTGTTTTTCAAGGAGGGGCGGCCTCAGGAAACGTAAATATGCAGAAGCAAATAGCTCCCCCCGAAGCCCGTGCAGGCTGGTTATAGCTGTATGCATGGTGTAATAATCAAATATAATGTTCTGATTCGTTGTTCAGGGTGAATTTTGTGTGTGGCAGTCGAAAGCTGATTTACTGAGAGCTGGTTAAGATATGTGGTTCTGATATGGCAGCTGGCCTGCCACCACTGAAATGACTGGTTTTTAGTGCGACTCACTGTGATTGAGTGGGTTGCTGTAGTGATAAGTGGGTTGCCCTGGTGATAAGCATTCTGCCGACGGACAGAAGAGGAGGAAGAGGGGGAGAGGAGACGGTTCGATAAGAAATCTGTCCAGTTTTATCTGCAGTAGCTGTCGACACCCGTTTCTTCTTCTCTCCTCTTTTTGTTCCAATTTCTCTTCTCTTCTGCTTCTTCCTTTTTCACCCCCCTTGTTCACCAGGGATGTTATTGGACGAGGGACAAGGGTGGCAAGACTCTGATTGAGTCTGATTGGTCATGCTCAGGTCACCTCTTGGTCATCACTGTATACACACACACACACACACACACACACGGTGTCTTTGCTTTGACAGAAGCTTCAGACTGTGTCCAATCAATTTAGTACTTGGGCTGCTGAAGACATGCACTAGTAATCAGTGTAACCATCACTGTGTTTGAACTCTGTCTCTTTGTCTGACTGTGTGATTGGGGTGAGTTTGCTTAAATTACAGCTGGAGAGAGAGCGAGAGAGAGAGCCTGAATTCGAGGTCTCTCTTTGTGTGTCTTTCTGTTCACTAGTGGTAGTGGGTGTGTGTTTGCCTGCTCTTCTACTCTTATTGTTGAGGTTGTTACGTGCCTTGTGTTTCAACTGAAAAGACAAGAGTTGGCCATGAATCCTAAGTTTGCTTTCTCCCCCCCCATCCTCCTTCCATTCTCCTACACCCACTCCCTGGTTGTGTGTAGAGGTTCCCATGGCAACGTTGAGCCCATCCAAAGTGACAGTAATGGAGGGGGAGAATGTGCAGTTGTCCTGTACGACCTCTGGAGTGCCTTCACCTGAGATGATTTGGAACATGGCACTGGTCACTAACTATGAGGTGAAACATCACAACACACATACACACACACACAATGCTGACCCCCAGTAATTTATCTTGCCCTTAACTCTAACCACAGTTCAACCTCTACTCTAACCTTTAAGCAGGTCAACTCCCAAATCTAATAATGGGCACCATAGGGACCTGCATTTTGTCCACTAAAGGGAGCTCAGTGTCCATGGAACATCTGTGTTTAACACATGTACATGTATATAATGAACTGTCAAAAGATTGCAAGTCACTAAATGTTGATGATGTATGCTTATTTATTTTAGCATTCTATATTAATTATTATTATTATTAGGCAAGATGTTAAGAACTCTTTCTTGTTTGGACTGACTTTCATATTTCCTTTTCTGTTTATCCAAAATACTTATTTTTTTAATGGTATTCTGGCAATTTAATATTTAATGAGTTTATACTGTATATTATTTCTTAAAGTTGCATTATTTTTTATGCAGTGTTTTGGCGAAAGTAGTTACACGTCACAGCATTACATACTTAAATTGCAAAATAGATATAATTATAATCTATTACAGTTAATGCTTAAATTAAAGACGTATTTATGTTTTTAGAGGTTTTTCATGGTTATTGCCCTCTTCGTTTGCTAGGAAAGTAATGAAATTGTAAATGTTTTATTACTTTAGGGAAGTCTTTACAGTAGTTTAATCAATTATCACATTTTTAACTGGAGAACTTGTCTAGAACCTATCAAATACTAGAAGTAACTTTCACAACTAGTTTCATGACACATTTACATGTCACAGATACAAAATTTGGTCAATACACGAACTTATCATTGATTATGTGTTGTAGTTCTTAAAAAATTACATAAATGCATAAATAAAATGAATGAATTCTAACAATATGTGACTTTATGGCTGTATTTCCTCACTCAGATTGAGACTTCAGGCCAGATTTCAGTCCTTCGCCTGTCAAACCTCACATCACTGGACCACAACAGCAAGATCAGCTGCATAGCTGAAAATATTGTCGGAGAGAAGGAGTCTTCACTTCTGCTGGATATACTTTGTATGTTTACCCTCTCAGAAACAACTCTATTTCAGTTTAGATTAATGTGTAAATGTGCTTGCCACTGTAGTTGCAGTCTTTAAAATACACTAAGTAACTTTAAAAACCAACAATGAAATTCATGAATCTTTTACTTTTAATTCATGGACTATATTTCCAATTATAGTTATTGTTCTTATTGCACACATTCTGGGAAACATACACAAGATTTTGAACGGTGGAGTGATGGACGTGCAACATCCGTCTGCATCATTCCTGCCTGATCATGGCTGGCTGCGCTCAAGTGTGGCATTTTTGTTCCAGACATTTTCCCCATTTTTACTTCAGGGTTTTTATAGGGAGGGTCACATGTGTACAAAGCCTACACATTTTTGATCAACCCATCCCAGCCTTGCACTCCCCTACTCACTTTGTACACGTGTGAGTACAACTTTCATAAACTGGTCAGTCAGGCAGAGCAACAGTATACTGTATGTCTGAGAAGCTGCTTGGAGCGTCTGAGTACATCTCATGACAATTCTAGCAAATTTTTAAATGTGTGTTTTTGAAGTTGCTTAGTATGGAACATTACAGACAACATGTCTCCTTTTTACCTCCACCAAGGAGGTTGTGTTTTTGTCAGCGTTGGTTTGTCTGTTTGTCTGTCTGTCTGTGTGCAAGATAACTCAAAAAGTTATGGACGGATTTGGATGAAAATTTCAGGAAATGTTGATATGAAATGTTGTTCCTTGTGCCAGTATCAACATTTCCTGAAATTTTCATCCAAATCCGGGGCACTGATCTGCCTTGGTGGAGGTCTGTGCTCTCCGAATGTTTCTAGTTGTAAATGCTTCATTTGTTTTACTTCTAAATTGTTACTTGGCTTTAGCTCAGATTGAGTCTTTTCTATTTGTGTCTTTTCATCTACATCTCTTCTGCTCTACACTCAGTCCCTCCCAAAATTACAAAACTGAGTGATGCCATTCCCGACCATCACTGGTGCATCCCCTTCAGTGTGTCAGGTAAAATCTGCTGCAAAGACCCACATCCTTTTGTTAGTTGTTGTGTTTTTTTCCGTATTTAGTTTACTTTTTGGTGACATAGTGAGATCTAGCATGAAACTTTCTACCAAAAGGCTCAGTGGACGGCAATATGTCATCGTAATACTTAAACAAATGTGAAACAAAGGACTCATACAGCATGGGATATCTTATTTTCTTTCCAGGAAACCCACAGCCAAGCTTTCAGTGGTTTCTGGATGATGAAGAAGTGATGGAGGGGCAGTACATTATGACCATAATCCATGACATTACAGAGAGGGAGTACCACGGCTGCCTGCAGCTGGACAGCCCCACACACCTCAACAACGGGCGATACACACTAGTGGCTGAAAACAAATTTGGAACAGATCGAAAAGATGTAGAGGCTCACTTTATGCACAAGCCTGACGGTGAGTAGTAGCTTTTGTAAAACGTCCCACTTTTTACTTTCACATTATTAACACTGCACATAATATATTTGTTCTTAAACTCATGATTTTACTTGGATATGATATGCAAACATTTTACGGCGGAGCAGAGTTTCTCTAAGCCAGAAAACCATGTGTAGTGCAAGTGCGTCCTATGCAAACATTTACGGCTAAGTTCTTCTTATAGACCATTTTTTGCTTTTCTCAATCTTGTGTTTATAAAGAGGTGCCCATTTGTCCTCCTCACCTAATAACACCACACCTAAATGATCAAGGTGGGCACTGTTTTGGTCAAATGCAGTAATAACTTCAATAAATACTAGTTGTCCAGTGAAAATAAAAACACATATGACAACAGTGCAGTTTATATGTGACAAGCATGTTTACAGTGCAATCTCTGTTTTGTCTTTTTATATAGGGACTGGCAGTGAACCTTATTATTATGGTGAGTTATCGTCTTTTATCTTATCTTATCTTATCTTATCTTATCTTATCTTATCTTAGCTTATCTTATCTTATCTTATCTTTCTTATTATCTATGTGCACTGTTCTCATACCTGTATTTTTTCTTTCTTTTTCTCCTCTTTCACATAGCAGAGGGTGGGATGTTACTGGTGTTATTTCTTTCTTTCTTCCTTTCTTTTTTCTATTTTTCTTTCACATACGTTCTTTGTTTGTTAGTATGTTTTATTGTGATTGATGATGTTATTTGTGTGGTTTTGCATGTATATTTACAGTGAAATGGTTGATATGTTTGGATTGTAATGGATGGATTGTAATTGTTTCTGTTGTCTCTCTTTCTTCTGCTGTTCCTCCTTCACTTGCTTTCTCCTGCAGAGCTAACCACAGGTACTACTACACTGTTTCCTCAACCCAAATGACAAATGTGGACACACTAACAGTCTTGAACTAAAGTTACCTCATGTACAAGCTGAAAAAAAAAAAACAACATAAAATATATTTTCTCAGTGAATCAGTTAAGCGTATTTTAATCTAAGTAGTAATAGCCCGAAAAACACTATCAAGTCATATTTTTTTGCCTTTTTGTTTACTCACTCATCCCTTTCTATCACCTGTATCGACAGAAGGCCCACCAGTGGACCCACCGGAGGACAGAGTCGCTGTAAGTCACATTTTTACATCTTCTAGATATTTTTCTTCAATCCAGTATGATATGTTTCTTTGTCTTAAACACTGCCAACCTCCCACTCCTCTCATGAGTTGAGTTGTTTATGACATTTGGCTTTATCTGCTTCTGTATTTTCAGCGTAGGTTGTTTTGAGGCTGCTCTTTCTTTTTCCAGGTCTATGTGGTAGTGGGCATCGCCGCTGTGGCCTTTACCGGTTTTCTTCTAATGTTGGTTATTCTAAAGTTTGGTGGAAACTCCAAGTTTGGCATCAAAGGTAAGATTCCTGAGCATTTTCTACATTTCTACATTAGGGAGATGAACAGTGGAGCGAGGAGGATGATGGTGATTTTCTGTTTACGGCTCCATAATAGATGTAAGAAGTCAAAGCTTAACACACATGGATTCATGGATACAGTCAAGATGCAAGTTTGCAACTGTCGAGGCCAGCCATCGAAATGCTAAAATCACAGGTTTTAATCTGATTTCTTTTGGGGTGTCCTCCATCTTCTTTCAGTGCTGGAGGTTTGGAGTTAAAGTCTGAGTATAAGAAAAGTTCACTATAATTGACACATTCCCATCCATCAGTTAATTTAATATCTAACCCAGAAAGACTGTGCTTACTGCAGATGGCCTCATGGTTGCAGCTCTTAAACCATCATGTATCTGTGAATCCTCAGGTGAAGACAGGTGCTGTTTCATAGAGGTTCTGCTGGTGAATAACATGCATGATGACTAAACTGACCCCTTATAATCCTGATGTGAAACTGCATTTGTAGCCATTGTGGAAGCCCTCTCACACAAACACCCACCATTTATGATATTTTTGCGGCACAGCCTTCCAAGAGCAGTGAAAATGTGTCACTTCCGCAATAGTTACAAGTGCAACTAATTCTTTTTCTTGCTCTCATGTTGAACCACTAGAACTGATTTGTCTTGTTTTTCTTATTTTAACACTGGATTTCTTGTTACAAAACCACTGAACATTATTGTGCTCTTTCTCTGTTGTATGTATCATGTCTGTGTTGATCCTTTTTACTGTTGTGCAAACACATATATTTAGTGTGCTGCAAACAGACACTTGTTACTTCTATTGGCTCGTTTTTTTTTTTTTTTTGTTTTTTTGCTGCAAAGTGTTTGGCTGAGTGAAAAAAGCTGGGTGCTGGAAATGTGTTCCCTTATTTCTATTCATTGTGCTGCACTTTAGCTTATATGAGGAAGCATAATGCATTCATGATAAGCAACCCAAAAAAAAAAAAAATCATCACTCTGAAGAATTAATTTTGTGCCTTTCATTTCAACTAAGATACAGTTGTTTTAGGAATAAATAACTTTCGGCACTTCTTGAACATTTGCATCTGGTGAAATCGTACATTTGATATTCTAATAACCGAACCAAAAAGTAAATGCAAATACAGTAACAGACTTAATAAAAGCATGCCCCTATGCATTTGCGTTTGTGTGAGATTCTCTGTCAACCACTGAAGTGCAGTATTTTGGCAGTGAGTGATATATGGCCCCCCAGAGAGGTGGCGTGCAAGACAGATGGAGCTGCGAGGATACACAATGTGTGTGTTTGTATTTATGGGTGTATATGTGGTTTCATCTTACTTGAGGGGAGGCATATCTATATGTATGTTCTTTTTAAGGAAATGATTTCTGCAATCTCTCTTAGCATCCCCTATATATCTGCATTTGTGTGTACCCATGTCTAAGCATTTTTGCATGTGTTTGCATTTCCATTCGTGCGTAGGATGTTAGGTCACATTACGGGTTTGTCCTTCTGATTGCCCCCCTTGAGTCTTTTTCCTTCTCCCTTTCCACTGTCTGCTTCCTCTCCCCCCATGTGGTCCCGTCCTTATGCTCCACATATATCCAGATGTATGTGCCCTGCAGCATGTTGACTTTGGGCTGACCGCGTATATGTGAGACGAAGAGATAAAGAGATACGGTGGTCATTACAGCGTAAAGAGTAGGAGAGCGCATGCAGAGTGATTTACCACAGGAGTTAACATCCTCCTCTGCATCCTATACTGCACTAACAACCAAAGTTAATCTCAACAAGATTTAACTGTAGCACGCCACCACAGCTAAACCAGAGCTGCCAAGATGTTTTTCTATCATGCACACACTTTTACACCCCCTCATGTACACAGTCAGTGCTGACGATTATGAACTTGTGATCAGAAAGTGTGAAGAATGTGCTGCAGTCCTTACTGAACAGGTGTGCATGAGAAAAGCATCTCTTGCCTCGCTGACTCTGGATGAGCCACTGTCTGTCTCTTTCTGAAAGTCAAGCAAAAAGCTGTAGGTGGTTTTCATTATTTATATTGGCTGCATTATTTTGCTGCTCTCTCATCAATAACAAATGGGCAGCATTTGTGACAGGTTACTTCTCCCAATCTCCTTGATGCTTCTTGACACATACAGGTTAGCTTGTTTATATGCTGTGTATAGATGTGGCGTGTTTGTGTTTACAGTGGCAGATGGGTGCCATTTGAGGGTTAAATTTATGATTAGTCTACAGTGTTTGGAGATTTTAATCGAAATGAAACATCGACATGTATGCAGCTTAGAGACTTATTTACACATCCATGAAATCAGTTCAGTTGGAGCTTTGTTTTTGTTTACCTGATGAGAAATTTTATTCACCTTATACATTTGCGTTTGGTCAATAACTCCTCTGAGCAATAATCTGGTGTGGATAAATTAAAGGTACTCTTCCTGAGAGCTACTTATTAAGATAAGACATAACTACGTCTGTCACAGTTGTAGCCTTATAACAATTATTTGAGCTAACTGCATTTTTTTTTACACTAATCACAATTATTTTTGCATCACCATATTAAGCATCGCTATCCACCTGTATAAAGCTAGATGATACTGACAAAAATATTATATTTCATCAATATTTATAGCTCTCCTTCAGGGACTTTTCTGTGTGGAGTTTGCATGTTCTCCCTGTGTTTGCATGGGTTCTCTCCGGGTTCTCCGGCTTCCTTCCACTATCCAAAGACATGCACTGATAGGTTCATTGGTCAGCCTAACCTAATCCAGGGTGTACCCCGCCTTCATTCATAGGTAGCTGGGATAGGTTCCAGCACTCTCCATGACCCTAGTGAGGATAAAGTGGGTTCAGAAGATGGATGGATGCAATATTTATATCTCACACTATTAGTACTCTTTTTGTGATATAATTTCATGGTGCCATCTGCTTTCATAGACCCTTCACTCAATTGTTATCTGTCTTTGTCATCACTTTGTATATTTCCATAACAAGATATGTTTAAGTTGTTTACAAGCCTGAAATGCATGCAGAAATTCCATTTTTATCTTTATGCTCCAGTGATCAATGCCAATACACGTCTCTTCTGTATATGTGTAAATAAGCTATTATTAGGCTTAAACTAGTGACATAAAATGATCAGAAAGACATAATTATATTGTAGATATATCCATTATTGTGAGCAGTAGCAGAAACAGTACAGTTGTAGGATGTGGAACTAAAGTGATAATGTTAAATCCAGTAAAAGTACTGAGGATATATATGAGCCTTTTAACATCATATTCCATCTATTGTTGACATAAAAGTACTGATTATAGAGGTTTAAGTGCTGAATTTGGTTTGTTGGTACAATAGAGCTGCATGGAATGGACTTAGTGGTGCTCACATAATATTTTTAACTTTTAAAAAATCATGCTTCTCTTCAGATACCACTGTATGTCCTGGGCACTGTGGATCATCCTGCAGAAATGACACATACGAGATATGTGATTTATCTGTACCAACCGGAGCATTTTTTATGATTTGATATTTTTTTATACAGACACACAGCATAGACAGAAAGTTTTTTAAAGAAACATGACCTTAGTCACTAAAAAGTTGGAGGAGTGTTACAAGATAATACAAGACGATGGAATGGTAGTTTTTGGATCTAAACCTGAGAGACTCGGTTTTATTCGTTGGGTCGTCAGTATTGTTTACAATCCAACTTACTCACAAAGTAGGCTGAACCAATCTGATCAATACAGGCCTCCATTCTCGGAAGAGAAAGAAGCAAATTAAGTTTGCTGAAACTACTTGTGTGGTCTGCCACAAGAAGGAAGCAACTACAACGTCTGGGCCTAAAATACCACGCTAAGGATAAGTTTCATCTAACAAATTATACAGTCGAATATCCGGGATGAGGGAATCTTCCAGACATCGACTTAGGAATAGTGCACAGGTTTTTTTCTTGACATGACCAAAATGAAATACGTACAGAACGTAACTCTGAATGTAGAGGTGAGAGATATAGACAGAAGGCTAACAGGTGCAACTTAACCAAATGCAACAACTTGTTTCCGACTGGTTGCACACTTAAAAACAGATCAGACAGTGCAGGCAGGATGAAGATAGTGTGTTTATGCTCTTGAAAACACCTGTTGGGAGGGAAGCATCAGCATAAATCTGAGTTTTGATAAATGAAGAGGACCAAAATGTCAAAAACAGTAGTGTAAAGAGATGAAACATGGAGAGTGAAATAGAGCAAATGGTAAAACTGACATTTGATAAAAAAAGAGAAAAACTGAGAGAGAGAAGGTGAGAGGAT
Organism: Sphaeramia orbicularis; assembly: GCF_902148855.1. Lineage (NCBI taxonomy): Eukaryota > Metazoa > Chordata > Actinopteri > Kurtiformes > Apogonidae > Sphaeramia > Sphaeramia orbicularis. The sequence goes on from NC_043965.1 coordinate 23,570,829, forward strand.
GAAGGAAAACATGGCTGCAGAAACAGAAGACGTGACTTCGAAAGCAGATGTAAACAGGGTGCAGAGACAGAGCGAGGCAAAGAGGACAAGAAGAAGAGAGATGGAAGGAGAAAGTCCTCTCTTGTCCACTTATCAATGATTCATCATTAGTGCAGGTTTCAGTTTTCTCCTTGTTTGGTCGAGCTGCACGCCTCCATCTCCCTCCCTCTCTCTCTCTCTCTCTCTCTCTCTCTCTCTCTCTCTCTCTCTCTCTCTCTCTCTCTCTCTCACGCACACACCGCTCCTCAGTGTAGATCGATCGACATGACACCCTCAAGGTCAGCAGAGCTCCATTTCTGGACCCCAGACACTACTGAGCATGCTCAGAACCCACTACCTCCTCCACCTCCTCCTCTTCTTCTTCTACCACCTGGGGCTTTATTAATCCTTTTTTACATAGTATTTTCAGTCAGTGCAGCAGCTATTACCACTGTAACAAATTTTATCTCTAATTTTCTAGCACCTTGATAAAATTCACATCAAAAAAGTACATCAGGAGCCCTGTTACGTGCCTAACTCTTACCGCTATTTCCCCATGGCCCAAATCTTATTGGGGAGCGGCCTTGGCTCTGGTTGTATTTATTATTTCATTTGTCTCTTGGATCGTGTTTTTTTCGTGAGCAGTTTTGTTTGTTTGCCGATATGTGTTGAGACCTGAGGAAGAGAAGATTTGGTGCCTTTGGCAGATCCTGAGGGCAGTTGTTGTTTGAAGCCCTCTGAAAACACAAAATATTCTTCTACAATGTGAAACGTTGCCTGAAGACCCTTTCTGTACACGTATTCACAGCTTTTCATTTTTTATATACAGTTGTACGTAACTGTACTTTTAAACTTTGATTAGTGGTGTTGACTGGTTTTACTATCGTAGGATGTTATAAAAGTTACTATTTGATACACCGAAGATTAGCTATTACTGTCTTTGTTTGCTGTAGATATAACTTTCCTTTCCTTTTTTTTTCTCAATTTTGTCTTTTTTTTGAATTACAGCAAAATTATACAACCCGCTACATCAAGTTTTCTACCAAAGTTGCATAAAAAGTTGCAAAATGTATTGCACAGATAGCATAAAAATCCCCAAAGCAGGAAATTGAACCACATTTAAAGCACTCCTTATCAATCCCAGAGTCAGATTTGACAGAAAGATAAATCAAAAACTGTTGGAATCTGATTTGGAGTGTAAAGGACTTGATAGCAACTCTGCTCTCATCTCAGTCAGAGAGTCCATTGTGGAGCCTTACATCATTTCCTGACTTGTGTTGATCAGACTGACCTTTCCGAGCAGTCAGAGCTTGACAAAAGAGTCAGTAAGCAGTGAGAAATTAGATAGATAAAATAAGAGTGTGTGGGAACAGGATGTTATGGCCTGCATATAGTTTGAGTGGAGTGCAGATGAACATTTATTATAGGACGGTTAAGGAATAAAAATTGTTTTGTTTTTTTCTCTCAACTATATCCTGCTTTAAATATGGGAACTCTGTGAATTGAATTATCCTCCACTTCAGAAAGGAAGCACTTTTAAAATGTTCAGTGTGACCTCATTTGATTTTCCCATTTGTGACCTTGTGCATTTTAGAGGACGTAAATGGGCTTTAAATGATCATACAAGGAACCAGCACATCATGGAGCTTACTCAGCATATTATGTACTATCTACATTTTTAAATAATTAAAGATACCATAGTCTGGGATGTGAGGTTTTCTGGCGGCAGCTGTAATTTATTAATGCAAATATTATATTTAGTTTGCCCTGTTTGCCTCAGAACACAGTCAGTAGGCCGGATCAAACTGGAAACAATGCTCTAACTGTCATCTAATCACTATAAACATCACTATAATTTGACACAATAATGGCTGGAAAGTATTTTATAAAACCACCTCTACAGCCGCTGCTCGGGTGTATCGTGAGCTTCTCATCATCTGTGCCACGTCTTCTACTAAACGCTACACTCAGTGATCGACCATACAGAAAATTATTTCATCTGTGAGAGCAAAAGAAACATAAATCTTTGTAATTCAATTTACCGATGAAATACAAACACAAGTCTGATGTTTACATGGAGGCCAGTAGTTTTATCATAACAAACATTTCATTTAACAAATGCAGGACTTTCATCTACTGTACAAGGCAGTGCCAGTGTTTTCTACAGCCCGGTCTTGATCGCACACAAGACCTTCAGCTGCTGTTGTATTTCATCACACAGCCGAGCCTTTTGGCAAGTTGAAACCCTTGAACTTCCAGTTTTTCCTATTACAGTATTTCTTCAAAGTAGCTCAAAATTAGGAAAACTTTAGTAGCTTGAACACAATGTTTAATCATGAGGCTTAAATGAGCTGCGTATCCGGGAAAATATTCAAGCATGAAAACCTTTTTTATGGCTTTTTCACTATATCAAATGGACCTTGTGTATTCTCACTTTGGTATTTTTGGAAACTTAAGTTGCTGTGAACATCAGAGGACCAGAAAGCAGAACTGAGGTAATTTAATTTACCTCCTAATCACAGATTAAATATAAATGTAGACAAAGTTACATAATTTCACGCTACTATAGAATAGTAATGAAAAATATAACACACAGAGGAGCTTCCTTGTTGCTGCTTTGATGAGTTGCAGTGTCTGAGGACTGAAGATGTTTATACGTTTAACATACATGTGTTTCTGTAACCTCAAATAGAACTGTGGTTTAGTGGATCCACTGGACACTGGGTTTTATCGTCATGTGTGGCGTACCTTTTTTCACAACACAATAAACCTCACATTGCTCCCAGAGGCTGTTTCACTGGTGTGTATGTGATACATTGTTAAGAGCCTCTTTGAGTACAATTAAGGTAGAAAAGTGCAGGTCCATTTACCATTTTTAGATTCCAGTTTTCAGTCACTTTTTAATTTTAATAATTTTTTTTTTTAATCTCATGGATTAAAATTACTTGTTAAAGTTTTGGCACCTAAAGGACTTTGTATGGCTTATATTTAGCATTAAAAGATAACGATTTGGCCTTTTTACAACCTGTTAAAAAGTCTTTCTACTAGAAGCCCACTCTGTAGTTATTATACAGTATGTACTGTTCTTGTCTATTTCTGTTTTTCTTAATTACAACATGAGTAATGGAAATACATTCTTTCCATTCAGTGTTCAAGTGTACTTTCACATGTTTGTGTGAATGTTCTTTCTTGGAAATTTAGTATCAGATGCATTTTAGATTGGATTTGTCACACGTAGAATGACTAAGAGACCTAATGTCTTATGAAGGGTGGACAGATACAGCCAAATATCTCTTCCATGTCAGTCAGTACCGATAATTATCACAATAAATGTCAAATCATTATTTCTCTCAAGATTAAAGGCTGATGTTTGCATCCACTTGAGTGAAAGCTGCACTAACCAGATGGTCATTTGTATTTTTAATCTATTCTTTATTCTCAGAACATAACAAATACACATCGAATGACAGAGGATTTCACACATCTGAGGGTAGAAAATTATGAGAATGAAATGTTTTACGCAACAACAAAATGCAGATTAGGAAGTTAACAACAAAACATCAAAACATTCTGTGTTTCAGGTATGAACAAAATAAACCTAGAAGAGAATTTAAAAAAAAATCTTGTGATCGATCCTTCTGTTTTCCAGCCCTAGTCGTGTGTACTGCACATCTCCTCATATAAGACAACTACAGTAACACTTCCCTACTTATCCATGTGTTTGCATGGTGTCCGCATACGCTATGTGTTATGTACATGTCAGAGGGACTTTTTCTTCACACTGTACAACAGTGTGTTGTTTTTAAACTCCAGTCAGCCGTTCAGTAAATGTCACTGCTGCCAGACAATGTGTTCATTTTGCATCAGTGTGGCTTTTTCTTGGCAGCGCACTGAATGTCTGTATGATAGGGTCTATGATAATGAGGCTTTAGCTATCGATCAACACCTCGTCCCTCTGTACTCAGGCACATACCCCAGCGGTGAAGAGCCAAAGAAAGACGCGTACACATACTCCAAGTCTGCTTTTTCCATGAATATGTATGAGGGTCGGTAAAGATCCATGCCAATATCATTTAGTGAGTTTTAGTGCTTTTGTTTTGTGTGTTTGTGCATCTGTGCAACATTTTCTGCACAGCAGGGAGTGCAAGAAAAGAGACAGAGCTGTACCAGCAGCCCTGAGCGACTGGGAACAGCACTATAACAGATAGAGGCTTATTGACGAATCAATTGATCGTTTGCCTGTCCAGACTGAGCCAGGATGCCTCTGTCTTCTTGGCCCTGCCTTCCCATCACTGACGAATGCTAAGGTCAGCAGCTCTGCTCTGCGGACTGTGCGTGGGTGTGTTTGTAGGCAATATGGGGAGGGGGTCGGTTCATATGTGCCACCGGGAGAGTAAAGGTAGATGTGTGAAGGGTGAGATGAAAGAATTAACAGGGAGATTACGTTAGTGGAAGAACAAGAGAAACCCTTCTGTTTTGTGTACATCTGTGTCAGTCAGTCTTTTTTCCACCTCATTCATAAGCACATGTTCTTACCTGTGCTGTACTTACATAAAGTCTTCTGGGACATCCTTAAACTCAGCTTCTCCACACACCAGTACATGTGCTTGAAGCTTCAGAGGCTCATGGGGCCAGTTAGATTTATAACTGTGTTTCTTTAAGTCCAATCCATGGTTCACTGCCAAGCTCTTCAGTTTTGCTGAGCTGTCTGTAGGGTTGTTTTTTTTTTTTTTTTTTTTTTTTTTTTTTTTTTTACTGACACAGTACTCACATCCAGTCCAAAAGCAGTATAAAGCTGCCCAGAAAAAACAAAGAGCATGCTCATTACTTGGAAAACAACAAATTACCGAAAAAATATATGGTGTTAGATGTTCAATTATCATGTAAAAGCAAAACATCAGCAAATTTTGGTAGGTGTTAAATCACATTAATGGACTGTGGACACATTAAAGATTTAGGAGGTTTGAGGAGGGTCTAAATGGATTCAAACATTTATAACTGCATTTTCATCAGTGTATAATCACACAAAAATTACATCTGATAGGATTTTATCACCTTAGAATGAGCTGTTTATATCTATCATGTTAGTGAGTCTTCTTCTTCTTTTTTCCATTTTATAGTAGATGTCCTCGGCTGTTCAGTTAGTGTGGACTAGAGTTATTATCCCCTTATCTAAAAACACCCAGAACACACAAAACAAACAGGTTTGGCTTCAACAGGAACTTCCAGCCACCATAGAGGAGTGTGGGAGGATATTCAGTTAGTTGTTATTTGCAGCTTCACCACTACATATCACTGTATATATAACTCTTTATTGATGGATTTTCTGAGTTATAGATTAAAAATATTTTAATGGACTTAAAGGGGCTATATGTAGTATTTCTACTTTCAAGTATTAAAATTAAAATTTTAGCATCAGTGTGTTCAGAATAAATAGATATGAAGTTATGGCAAAGACGTCAACATATTTGATTGTAAAGATATGAACTGAGTGTATTTATTTTAATAGTCCAACAAATTTGTATGACCACGAGAGGGAGTAGTGAGTCCCTCTGCCAGTATCCCATGGTGATGAAAACTAATGACTTTAATCCGAGCATCAGAAAGTATTGAGCCACTAAAAATCAGCTTTTAGAGTCAAAGAAAGTGATAAATTGATAAAAGCTTCAAAGGGGTGATATTTTGCTTTAAAAAAAAAAGAAAAAGGAATTATGCATTTTCAAACATTTCCCTGTGGTCTACATAAAATGTAAATGCTATGCTTGGGTCTGAATTCTTCATTAATTCAACTCCACAGGTCCATCTTCAACCCTATTTCTGCGTAATGAAACCAGAAATATCGTTTTGAGCGCTGGCCCTTTAAATGCAAATGAGCCACTTCACACCCCACCCCCTCCAGGCTGTTGACCATGCTGCTCTGTCCAATTCAGCCACTTGTGTTTGTTAATGTAACCAACTGAACATTTTAGGTAATCATCTTGAAGTTTGGACATATTTTCAGTACGGACTACAACCACTGCTGCTGACAAACAATTATGTCGTACTCGGAGAAATGTTTGTAGGAAGTCTTGACCTTATATGTGCAAATGTCGTGACTTAACTAGTTATGGATGTAACAACTGAAGCGGGAATTAAAACAGGTTGCAGAAATCCACTCGATTTTTGCCAAAATGAATATAAAGATAGCTTTGCAGCACCTGGAGGGTTCAAATTCAAACTTTTTGAACTATTAGGGTCCAAATACACAAATAAATGTACCAAAGACTAATAAAAGTGGATTTAGCAAAATATGACCCCTTTAAACACTGTTGTTTTCACCACTGGACACAGCTCTAAATTAAACGAATGGAGTTTGATGATGAAATCATGGCGTTTTTCTACATGGGTGAGTTATAAAGGTATTATATAATGTTAATATCTTTTCTAAGTTCTCTGCTGATCCACGCTTCTGACTAAAACTGTGACAGTTCTGACCTTGTTTGATTCTGTAGTTCAGTTATTGACAACACAAACTGTACAGAAAATAGAGGTGATTTGTGGTTTTACTGTGGCTGTTTTATGTAGATGAGGATGTACACTACTAACAGAGCTTTAATGTAAACTATCAGATGGTACAGAAGGTGAAGATCCATTAAATACAGTGTTATTTTAACTGGCTGTGAAAAGATCCAGCTATGAGAAAATCTGACAATACCGTAATACAGATGTGTGTAAACAATGAGTTTTATACATTATTCAGTGAGTGATACAGTCTGTGCATACATAGTGCTGATTCGCTGGAGGTTTTGGTCGTTGAAAGGAATAGCAATAGTACATATAATCCCTTTAAGGAGTAGAGCAAATAGAAAATGTGCATATTTGTGTGGGCGACAGTGAAATGGGTAGTAAGTTTGAGTTTGAGTGACAAGGATGGAGACCAAGAGCAAAAATAAAAACAAAGCTAAAAACATCTAATGTGTTTGCATAAGTCACAGTCACAGTGTGAGGAAAGCAGGAGGCAGACTGTCAGTCAGAGTCATTTTCTGTTTTTCCTTGTACATGATCATACTTGTTTGCATTGCAGAGTCTTAATTAAGCCTGTTTAGAGCAACCTCACAGTACACGCAGTTTCGCAGACACTTCAGGCCAGTTAGATTTATCACTGTGTTTTTAAAGACTGCTCCATGGTCCTGTGCCAAGCTCTACAGTTTTGCTGAGCCGTCTGATGGTTTCTTAGCTGACATAAGACAACTGGTGTAAAATACTCACGACCAAGCAGAGAGCAGTGTGAAGCCATGCCCAGAAAAACAATGCTGGTGCTCAGTTGAAATGAGGAGAGAAATATATGTCTGTGTAGCGGGTCTTTGGCTTGTGTTGGATTTTGTTTGGGCTGCCATTCAACACTATATTATGAGTCACCATGACATGCCAAAAGTATAACTGTCCCGAAAATGTAAGAAAACAAAAGCATTCGGATGCAGAATCTGCCTTTTCATAAATTCTTTCTGTGGGATCCCAAGTTAACAAAAAAGAGAGTTAAATGTGCACTCATTTTATGAAAACATGCTGAAATATTAGCAATAAATAAATAAACAAGTCAGCAGATAAACAGAACAAGGAAAATGCATCTGAATAATAACAGGATGTTAGTATAGTGGCAGTAAAACAAGCACATTTTGGCTCATAGAATGAAAAGCATCAGGATTTGAGAAGAAATAAACCACTGAGAAAACATTCCTTACAAAATAAAGGGTCCACTAAAGCTAGTAGGATTACAGGAATCACTAAGACTTTATTATTTATAATACACCGGTATTTACACTATATCCCCTGTCCTTTTTCAGAATTTAATGTAACATATAGATGTTGTTACATACTGATAAATTTGTGTGTGAAATTCTTCTGAATAAATCTGACAAACACAGGAAACACATGGAAATGAAGATGGCAGACTGAATGCAATTGTGGTAGAAATTAAGATGAAGAAACAATTGATTCTCAGAGCTGTAAGTGTGAGTCTAGTTGTTTTTACTACAAAAGGGGCATTATGTGTGCAAGTGTATTCATATAAAAAGAGACAGTGAACAACAGAAAGGTTAAAAAAGACAGAATATGTGCATACGTGTGTGCAGCTGTCAGAGGGTCTGCAGTGTGACATGGTCGACTTCCGCTGCTCATTGCATGCTGTTGCCATGGCAACCTGCATCATTGCCAACCTGTGTAGCTCCAAAGCTAAATCATTATCACTAGCTGAGTCTGGAAGACGAGTGAATCACTACCTTCAGACACACACAGACAAAGACACGTGGCGACATGAGGCGACACCTGCTACAGACTGATGTCAGCAGTCAGGACTGGGAACAGACAAAAGACGTCAAATCACGGAGCTCCAGTTCATTTACTGCAGCACGGCGCCTCCAGCCAAAAGCCTTTTTTTCTCTCTCCATTTAGTGGCTTTATTTATGAAGTAAGTCATAGGATGAAAACATCTTCATTCTGCCTACAAGGACTGACAATGATTGGCAGCCAGACATGACAGTGGAATGGATTTTTACCTGCCAGACACTTTCTGAAATTGTTACTTTGTATTTGGGTGGTGTGCTGCTTTGAGATACTGAGCATCAAAAACGTGTCACTTCAAATGCGAGAACTGTACAGTAATGTGTTTCTTTTGAAATATTCATCACCACGTCAAACAACAGGCAGCAGCTTCCCTGCTATATCTAAACCTCTTAACAGGTGCAGGTCCATAAATACAAGTACAAAGGAAAAAATATTTGCATACGGTGCCTGACACTACTGTATATTCCACCTGTGTATTGTTAAATAGTTGATCCATCCAGATTTACACAGCTCATAAAGAGCACCTCACACACCTCAGTATGTAAAGCATTTGAGTTTACAAGAGGAAAGGACAGTAGCACTTTTTTTTTTTGTCTGGGCTTTAGACTCATAAATAGATTTGCACTGAACCAGTGACTCAGAGGTGAAACACTGGAGATGACATTCAGCTTTCGTGAAAAACATGCTTGTTTGGGTTTGTCTGGTTTCCTTCAATCTAGTCTTCAGGTGGCAAAGCACACACTGTAGACGTCTCTGCATTTTTACCTTACCTACAAACACATTCATGTATATTTTTTTCATTTTCAATCAGTTACCTATTTAAACTGATGAATGCATGTTGGGCTCTGACCTACTTCTGTTAGATGCATAAACCATCAGATGGAACACTTCTGCTATCCCAATAAAGCCCTCTGCTGCTACATTCTGCTACATTCCTCTGCTGTGTCCTGGGATTGTTAATCCACTAAATATGGTTTTTCCTGACAGTCGTCTCCGCCATCACTTTGCCACTGCTATTACCTGGCCTGGCTCCATTATTACACATCCGTCGTCCTCAAACCTGCAGCAGTATTTCATACCAGTTGAGGACACGACACAACAAGCATGTTTATCCTCAAACACAATCTGTGCAGTCTTATTTATGGATGTACCCATTCACATTAGGAATTTCCTCATTAGCTATTATATTCTAGTCTCAGTGAGCACACAGAAATGTTAAAAGAGGATAAAGATCACTAAAAAACGTATGCTCCGTTGCTTATTAGTGTTGAAAAAGGAGCCATTTTCACTTATTGCAGATGTCACGCCAATTATTCCGCTGCAGTTTAGTTTGTCTCCATCCCATTCAGTATCTGAACCTCTTACTGGCCTTGTGATGGTAATGTTGCATAGAAGCCGTGTGCTTATTATGTGGCAAAACAGAAAGTGAGGCTTTGAAAGTCCAGCTGACTGGACTTAACCACATCACAGAGCTGCAGTCAAGGCTTTGTTTCTAGAAACCATATTATACTCTGTTCTTTTCCTCTTCCGTTACTGACTCATGTAGAAGGCAAGCGTATTTCAGACTCAAACTACTCAAGAATGCAAGAAAACCGAGAGATTTTTTATTGGTTATTCCCAGCCTGTATTTAGAAAGTAGTTTTAAAACTGCTGTTGTTTATGATACAAATACAGCAAAAACAAAACAACAGATATTTTTGAGATGATTATCTCTCTTACGACCCATAAGCAGAGGAATTTTTGACTTTTTTTGATACCTTTTGCTCTCTTTATTTATGAGGTGACATTCTCTGTTAAACTGAAAGTTCAAATCTGAGTAGGAGACACTAGAGCAAATATTCAGAGTGGAGCTGATGAATGGAGGCAACATGTTTGTACTAATGCAACAGGATACTGTCAATATAACTGGCACACAGAGGTGGCAAGAAACAAAAACACTAGGGGTTCCCAAAGTGGGGTACTTGGAAGAAGCCCAGGAGGTACTTGGAATTTTTTTTGGAAAAATACAATAAATAAGTCATCATATACCGAATACAAAATAAATAATGAGAATCAATGCTGAAATATAAAACACAATAAATACATTCATATCAATAGTTTTACTGTCAATCATCTTGTTTAAGCTTTGGTCACATGTGAAGAACATTTCTATTTTATATTATTCAAAATGAGATTATGTGAGATTCCTAAGTCATTATTTTTTGTTGATGAAAGGTTTATTTATTAATCAATGGCATTGATTAATTAATTGGTGCAGGAACAAATTTTGACAAATTTTTTTGAATCAAAAATGCTGAAGCGAGAGTTGGAGGTACTTGGCTAAAAAATCATATTTCAGGGGGTACTCCACTGTAAAAAGTTTAAAAATCATTGCTCTAGTAAAGTAGATTTTTTTTTTCCAGTATACAGTTGGACAACCTGACCAAAACATAATGATGATGATATTTTTTTTAACCTCTTATAAAACATAGACAAATTAAAATGTAAGTTCGACTGTTGTTTTCTTTGTTTTCTGTAATAGCTTTCAGTTTTGTAATCTGACTAGAAACTCTGCATTTCTGCAAAATTTTTGACTAAAATTATTGCAAGGTTTTGGCAATATCTAGATGAAGTAAACAAACACATCCACAGTTTTATGTATAAACACCTCCAGTGTCTCTATTAATTACCGAAGTTTGTGGGAGACTATTTACTGTTGGGGTTTTATAATGAATCACTATCTTTTCACACCAGTGAAACTCTAAAGCATTGCCGTGAATCAGACGTCAGAGTTCAGAAGCTGGACCCACAGCAGATGGACCAACATTAATTTTCATCATCATTTCTTCAACAGCGGCAAAACAACACGTTACACAAACTCTGCAAGTTAATGTGGACTTTAGTGCAAACAGACGGAAAAAAACTCACTAGCCTTGTGACCTGTGTTAGTGACATTAATGCTACAAACCCACAGGGGTCTTTGTAAAAGGTCAGTGCAATGCTCTATGTAAAATACTATAATTACACTGATCAATGAGCCATTAAAAATCAAAGTTAGCTGGCTTGGAAAGTTTTGACACAACTAGTATTTATGTTTTGATGACACATTGTGGATGATCCCTCTGAAAAGTGGATCATGTGGCAAAATAAGACCAATCACAATCTAAGATCGTGAGTGTATTTTACTTTGATTGTATAATTTACTTTGTTGTTAACCCATAGAGACCTAAAACTAGTTTTGTGGTCTAGATTTTCTTAAATTATTTATCACTATTTTTTTTATATATTATCCTCTGCATTTTGGATTTTTCAGTGAGACTCCATTATTTTTCTATATTTAATGAACTGACCATGTAGAATTTTATAAAAGCTCAGAGTAAATTCAAAGATTAAATCACAACAGAGGAAGTGAGTTTTTCAGCAAAATATATCATTAAGTGATCATAAAAACAAATGTCTATAGTAACTAAGTAAGTAAGTAAATTTTATTTATAGAGCACTTTTCACAGACAGAGTCACAAAGTGCTTTATCAATTCAAATCAGAATCAGATTAAGTTTACAGAGACCCAACAGAGTCCTTCAGGAGCAAACACTTGTGATTGGTGACAGTGGCGAGGAAAAACTTCCCTTTAACGGGCAGAAACCTCGAGCAGACCCAGACTCCTGAAGGATGGCGGTCTGCCTTGACCAGTTGGGGTTAAAGAGAGAGAGAGAGAGTAAAGGAGGAGAAAAGAGAGAGCGATAGAGATATAGAGAGACTGGGGGGGGGAATGACACATGGAGTATGTTATGATGAATACATAGAGTGTAATCAGTTTGTGGTGGCCCTGGGTCAGGTGGGAGACTAGAAAGCCTTTTTGAACAGGAGGGTTTTGAGGTGTTTCTTAAAGCTCTCTACAGAGTCCATGGACTGTAGGTGTAGAGGCAGGTCATTCCATAGACGTGGTGCCACAGCTTTAAAAGACCTGTCACCGCGTGTGCTAAAACAGGTGCGTGGAACCATCAGCAGGTGCTGTCCTGAAGACCTCAAGCTACGAGTCGAGCTGTAGGGCTGGATCAGGGAAGCAATGTATGCAGGGGCCTGGCCATGTAGGGCCCGGAAAGTTAGCACAAGAATTTTGAAATGAAGACGATATAGAACAGGGAGCCAGTGGAGGGATTTAAGGATGGGAGTGATGTGGATGAGTCAGATTGGAAGTTGTTTATTGACACAGTGAAGCTTCTGCCAATCAGGTAAGAGGAGAACCAGTCTAGCACAGGACCTGACATCCCTACCAGGTCCCTATAACCACTGACATTCATCAAACTACATGGGGTTTACTAGTAAATCAATGCTGCAGCAATGACAGTGTTTCCATGTTCACTACGGAGCCTCTGAACGTCCAAAAAAGACAGTGAAATGCTGAGAATTTGCATGGATTATTCAAATGTATTAGGATTAATGGATCAAATGTTATTAAACATTATTAAACATCCAAAGATACTTTTGGTCACCAGAAGGTGTTTAGGGTTTTAAGGGTCAAAGAATTTGGTGTGTGTGTGTGTGTGTGGGGGTTGTTAATAATTCTTAAGTGTCAAATAATAACCCTCCAAATATTAATTTCTGATCTTATTTGAAGTAGACTTTGGACTTGAATCTAGAAGAGTGTCACAATTGGAACTAAAATGAGTTAAATACATTTAACCCATAAAGAACCAAGCAGCCACTTGCAACTGAAAGCATCAACTAATGTAAATTGTTTAATAGTTGTTGATCCACCAATCCTATTAATACATGGAAATAATTGGTGTAAAATGCGTTCAGAGGCTCCGTAGTTACTGCGGAAACACTGTCATCTTCTACAACATTGATTCACCAGTAAAACTCATGGAGTTTGACAAATGATAGTGGATGGAGACTCTTGTTTTATGTTCAGTTAATGATATATTCGCTGAAAAAGTCACTTTTTTTCTGTTATGATGTAATAACCTTTGAATTTACTCTGAGTTTTCATGAACATCTAGTTAAATATAAGAAATTAAATATAGGAAAAAACATGATTTACAGTGAAAAATGCACAAAAAAACCAAATAAACAGGGGATAATACTATAATAAATAGTGATAAATCATTTAAAAAAGATTAAATAGAGAGAAAAATTAATTTGGGAACCACCACAGAAGTAGCACTGGGTCTTTATAGGTTAAATGGAAAAAAAAACAAAAAAACGACTACTTTTATTCTCTTTACTTCATCTCTGTCTCATCTGTTTGATGTCTGGCTAAGCACATCTCCCTCTGATTCTTTTCTCACACACATCTTTAACCAGGTTATTTGGTGACATTTCTCATGTTACCATAATGCCATATCCAGCAGAGAGGTTTTATGTCTTTTAGACGGCTCACGTTGTACTTTTAACTGGCAGGCTGGTAAAATGCTCGTAATCCTCCACCACAGATAAGGCTGTTACATTTGGCTGACACAACACCCACCCACCCTCATTCCACCGCTGACTTGCCAGGTGTTTGTTACCAAGGTGTAGATTTAACAAAAGAACCTGCTCCTGATTTCGTTGGGATTTACATCTGTGTTGAGATCCACAGATGTTGGAGATCATTGAAGAAAGTCACTTGTTGTGCTGTTAAAGCAGAATGGCGTGAGGTATGAGTGTGTCCATTGATTCGGTCACAGTAGGAAGGTTGAAGGGCACAAAGTCAAGTTCAGTTGTGAGAGGTTTATTGTTCATGCTGCGGTAAAGGTCATTTCATCCCCACTGTGAGGAAATTGTTAAGCACTTTGCTGTAAAGCTGCTCTGCTGCGAGTCTGTATAAAGTTTCAGAGTGACTGTGACCTTTGCAGCATAATGGATAAATTAATATATTTATCATTAAATATGGATATAGTGAGGTTTATGCACCATTAACAACACATTTTAATTGCTTTCAGTCAATATACAGTAAATCTGCCAGAAAACATGCGTATTATTCATTGTATTAGCAGAGATTGTCTTTGTGTGGTGTTTCTATTCCTCCAGCTGATACCACTCTCAGGTTCCAGCTTTTATTTATTTCTTTGTTTTATTTGTTTCCTTTCTTTTGCATTCTGGGTTTGATTTATGCATTTGTTTTTTGACAGAAAAAGAAATCTACAGAACAATTAGCCCACACACTGACTTAACTTATATCATATAGTCTTCGAGCACATGTACCCACCTTTCAACATGCCCACCACCACCAACACAGCATTATTTGGACCGTTCTCACTGCCAGACATTAAAGTCTTCATTACAGTATATTGTTTTATTTATGTGTATATGTGTATACTTACTTTTGAGTGTTGTATATTTTATATTCCACTCACAAATCCTGATTACAACTTCTCTGTCATGGCTAATTTACTAAACATCTCTGTTCTAACACAACATTTTTGACAATTCACCACTCACCGTGCAGTAGTGTAGCTGTAAAATAGGTGGAAAAAGAACACATGGTTTTATTCAGTCTATAGTTACTATATGCTGAATTTAATTACTGAGCATGACATTATTAAATAAGCCTTGTGTTCTTTTTCCATCTTACTGCTTAAGATCACACAAATACTAAATAACTAAATATGTACTGACATAACCAACCAGTAAGACCTCTATTATTATTATTATTATTATTATTATTATTATTATTATTATTATTATTATTATTATTATTATTATTTTCTTCCATTGTGTTGTTTTCTTTACAGTTGTGTTTTCTTTAATGGTTTTGATGTTGTTTGTGTTTCTCTTCAGGCTGTGTGTTGTTTCAGAACATCCCAGTGGAGGTGGTCTCACGCTAATGGAAACGGACACACAAGAGACTAAATTTAACACATATAAGATCGGTTGTGTGCATGTGTGAGTGTGTGAATGGGATAAAGAATAAAATTGGGGAAAAATAAACTTTTTAAAGTAAATATAAAACATGGGATCAATTATACATCCGCTAATTTATGAAAAAAAATATAAAGAAGCACAAATTATGGCCTTGTTAGCTTATTTTTTTCAGTTGGTGGAATAGGTTTAAAGGTTGAATAAGATTTATGTGTTGTGGCTAAAATAATGAAGAAACCATGACTTCGGGATGGTCTCAGGGAATGTCTCCCATTCTTAATCAACAGGGGTTTTATACAGGGGTGACTGACATCATTGTCACCATAAAAGGAACCGACCATCTGATGCGGACGTGATAGACTTTTGCCAAATATGATGTTATGTTATTAATGACCCTGTTTGAACATGGCTCGGTAGGAACATCTTCTCCTTTCCGCTCCCACACCAAATTTCGCTACTCGGTGCAAGGTCACAAATGAGATACACACACTTAATGAGATACACACACTTAAGACGTTATCACAATACCACATATGTTTGTGAAGTTTGTGTTGGAGTCTGTGTTGTGCTGGGAGCTGCTATTTTTTGGTGTTAGCTTTTCTAAGCTAACTATATAGTGCTGCATGCTGCACACACAAAGGGAATCTGTGCATTTTGGCTCTTATCATGCATGTAGGTAATGATAAAGTCAACAAATGACCCGATCCCAGTAAAAAACAGACTCAAACACAAACTTCATCTAAGTACACAAACACTAAACATCCATTCAGAGCCTTTAACTGACTGTTTCTATTACAAGTTCTATATTAGCCTGGGATTGTCCAGGGTTAAAGGAGTCGTATATAGGTTTGTGGCCAAAACTGATACTGCAATCATAGTCAAAATACTGTAGACCATGGTATCTCCTCCCCCTCCCCCCAGATTCGGGGTTGCCAGATCCAGCATGAGTGTCTACTACAAGGAGCTACCATGGCAAGCGACGAGTCCTACACCGGTATAAATACCGACCTGGGCCCAGGCCACATCTCTTCACCCGGTGGCTCTCACCAGGTGGTGAGACCGTGGGAGAGCTGGACCTGGCATTGATCTTTAAATTCTTCTCTACTTTTAGTCGTCCACTGAAAAAATCTAAATCTTACCAAGTGTTTTTTTGTCATTTCTAGTCCAAATATCTCATCACACTTAAAATAAGACATAATCACTTAAAGAGGAACCTGTAAGTGAGATATAAGAACTTATTTTGAGACAATAGAACTTGAAAATCTTATTTCAAAAAATCTTGCCAAAATAATTTTCACTTGTTCCACTGGCAGATTTTTTTTTGCTTAATTCAATTTTTTTGTTTTTTTGTGTAATTCAAGCAAAAAAATCTGCCAATGAAACAAGTGAAAATTATCTTGGCAAGATTTCTTGAAATAAGATTTTCAAGATCTATTGTCTAAAAATAAGTTCTTATATCTCACTTACAAGTTACTCTTTAGGTGATTGTCTTATTTTAAGTGTGATGAGATATTTGGACTAGAAATTCCAAAATACACTTGGTAAGATTTAGATTTTTGCAGTGTTTCCATCTTTCAGAAGTATCTCCTATACATATCCTTGGTCTGTTTTTCACTTTGTCATGATATATTTGAGAATAATAATAAGCCTTTTAGGTTTAGTGACATCAGACATTTATGATCAGAAATGTTCCAGCTGCAGCTCAGTGGGAACCGGTAACCTGGATACCGAAACACTACTGAGTTCATGAATGGCAGATAGGTGATGGGCGGAGCATCAGACCAAAACACAAAATGACAACATAAACATTACTTGTGGGCTGACACTTAGCTTTTCAAATGTGAATATTCTGGCTGGACTTCTACTGTCAGTCATATCAGTATTTGAAATGAACATGATTCCTTAATGTCTGGTGACATTCAGGGCCATTTTATGATTACTATGAACATAATTCTTACATACAGCTCCTTTAAAGACAATGAAAGAGAACAGTAACATTTCTGGGGTTTGTCCTTGTCTCATGTCCTACCTTTCTACCAAGTTTCTTGAAAATCAGTGCTGCAGTTTTTTCTTAATCTTGCTGAAAGACAGGCCAAGTGGTCATGCACCCACCTTAGCAGGGGAATGGAGTGAATACACTCTCTGGACGACCACCTACGGACACTTTGAGAGTCATCAGGTGGATCTCAGAGAACCAGGTAGAGCTCAGCCAATCAGAAAGAGCCTTTAGAGACACATAAAAGCCTCCCATTGGATGAATTATTCACATCACAAGGACAGAGACAGCCATTAACCTAGATCTTCTGCGAATACACACAGGCCTCCCACCTCCGTACACACCCATCCCTGGGCTATTTCTGCACTTTTGGGCTCATCGGCAGCTGACTTTGTATGCTACCACTCAACCCCCGTCTGTCTGTGTAGACCTGCTCACCCCATTATATCTTCATGCAACAAGAACACCTCTTGTTACACACACATCCATATACACAGCCACTATGAACACCACTTTGTAAACAACGTTGCGTTCGGGATCCAGTTAAAATTCAGAAGGTCTCCCAGCTGTATTATTCTGTGTAATCAAACCAGATCCAAACACTCACGCATCCACTGATTCTACTCAAGTGAAAGAACAAAACACAACAGTTTGAAGAAGTTTTGAGGCTCATTAAAGTGAGTAACCAGGACTACTTTGTGGCTTTGTGGCTTTGAAGGAAAAAGTGATTTTGTTTGAATTTGGCAGTGGATTCCTGTTAGTGAAAGTCTGAGCTGCTACGAGTCAGAGCTGGAACAAGTAATAAAACTGATCAGAGATATGGGAATGCATTTGAGAGAAAATGACTTCACTTCCAATTGCCTTCCTCTTGCATGCAACAAATGTTAAAAAGATAACTACGTGATGAGTTGGGCAGTTTTCTGAAAGTCTTTATCATACACTGTTAACACCAGGGATGGTAGAGTGGACTATCTGACGGTGGGGAGGCACCGTACTCTCAAACTGCCATCAAATTAGTTTTGCAGGTATCCACCACACCTGTCAAAACATCCAGCACATCCGCCATGAAACAGATTTCTTTTCCTCCCCTTTCCCTGCCAACAGCTCTGTTATAGTGAAAATTTGTGGCTCTATAAATCAAACGGTGCTGGTAGCGTTTTTTGGGAAAATATTTTTACACTGAAAGATGTTTAAGATGTTACAGCCCTTGTCTGAACATGTGCGTCACACACACTCACTGAAGTGTCTGTTAAATTAATCATTGGATGTGCTCCAACATGCATGCACATTTTAGAAGTACTTGTGCAGGATGTTGCAGTAAAGATTAAAAACTCCAAATATTTAAACTGTAAATATAATATTATTACTGCTTAAGCTTTGTGGGATACTTATTAATTTGCACTTTTTAAAAACACCCACAAACATGCTCCCTTTATGATACTTTACATCTCAGTTACATTATGGGAGCAAGATAGATGCTTATATTCACAAATGCGCATATGAATTAGTAACTACATGCACATGTCAAGTGCATAAGTGCATCACATATGCACGGCATGTCCATGTATAGGTCTCATTTTTGTACGTACAGTCCTCAGTATGTACACACGTCAAGACATTATGTGGGACGACTTGGTTTTCTTTCTCTATCTCACACACATAGTAACACACGCACATTATTGGCTGAGATTGAGGTCAGGGCAGATGTATGGGGAATATCTGATTAGAAAGGTTACAGGGTTAAAACAGACACTTTGTATGGGAGAAGATTTTCGAGGTGAAACACAGTTTTAATAGAGTGAAACCTTGTTTATCCAAAACCCCAGACAGCAAAACTGGTCAGTAAATTTAATCTAATACCTTGAGAAAAAAATGTAAAACACAAAAACATCTTATGGTTGCCGGATAGATAATGTTTTGAAATCATATTATCTTAAGAGTGCACACTTGAGTACCCTCTGCATCCATTAATCCGAGAAAAAATAAGGGATGTGCACTTTTACTGTTAGTGTAAAATTCACATTTCGAGCGGTGGTCATGGGACTTAGTCATTGGTTTTGCTAGTCGTTAAAAAGCACTGCTTTAGCTTGAAGGTTCATTAGCTTCTATTTGAGTGATTTTTCAAATGATTCTAATGCATCTTTAAACTAATTCTCAGAAATATGGTGGTTGCTCTTTTAGTCAGTTTAACACCAGATTTATTAAAGTATTTGCAGAGTGAAACTGGTCAACTTTAGTATCAGAATTTAACAGCAGAAAACAAGTGATAGAAGTTAATTAAGTGTTGTTCTCTTAAATATAAAATGAAAAGAAATGATAATAAAATGAAAAAGACTAAATGAATTTGTGCTTTAGATAAACAGAGGGGAGTAATTTTAGGTATCAGAAACCATATTATATTAAAAAGTCATCTGGTTGAACCTAGAAAATATATGCAAAATATATAACTACATAAGGTGAATAAAATTAACCATTTAAATGCCAGTTTGAATGTGTGGTACCACTTGTATTATATCAGAATTTAGGACATGCCAAAAATTAGTAATAACACTGATTTTATTTCATTAGTAGTTTCTGTTCAATGCAGAAACTCCATGTAAAAAAAATGCTTCATTGACTTACATTGAAACCACATCTTTATCTCACATAAATAATATCAATGCAATGATATCAGTGTTGTTGCTGGTTTTTGACATATCCCAGACTCTAAGCACCAGCACTGTGCACATCCCCTTTATTCATGATACAAAAAAGGTCTCATTTTTTTGTGTTTTTTTTCATAAATAACACGTGGATCATGTATTCAAAGTAGCATTTAAAGGGTTAAAAGCACCAAGCAATTATTTCTACTCTGTTACTTCTACTTTACGACAAAGTTGTATGTGCCGTTGCAGTGTGTGACGTTGCAAAGACATGAATGTGCACCGATCAGTGTGTGTCTGTTTATAAGAAAGATAAAAATATAATGTGTGTTATCTAGAATTAAGGCAAAACTTCAACAAGATATTTTACGTCTGTATTGGAAATTATCCAAATTTTTAGCTTCATCAGCAACATGAATGTAACTTTTTCACGGTGAATGAATTCCACAGGAGTAAACATGAAACAAAACTGAACAAATGTTTTTTTTATACAGTGGTAAAAATTGTTCTAAACATTGAACTTTACAATGGAGTCAAACTCAAATTCACAAGCTATGACTTATGGTCCTAAACTTACAACAATGACTCAAATGGTTGGATTGATCTGACTTTTGTGTACATATTTTGTGATATAATTGTACATTTCATAATTTAGATTTTCCTGGAAATGTTTTACAGATGCTTAACCTAGAGATGGAACACATGCTAACACTCTGGAGTATAGCAGTACAGAATATTGAAATGGAACTGAATGTGCTTTGCTGTTTTGTTTTGTTTTGTTTTGTCTTGTGTCCTTTTTTTCCCTTTGTACATTCTGATGCACAGTATTATTGTTTTATAACTGATTTTTATTTTACCTTCATGTGGTTGTGACAGACGTACATACCTCATTTTTCATGTCCCCATCATATACGATTACTGTGTTTCTTCCAGTTGCAGCAGAGTCACTCGTTCTGTGCTTAAATGGTTTATGTTAGTGTACGATGATGACTTTTTTTTGCCTCTCCACCGCTTCAAAAGTCATTCTCAAACTGTTATTAAGTCATGCCATGCACAGCAAAAAGGAAATAATCAACAAAAAAATGCAGCTACATTTAAAGTTACTGGTATTTTTTGGTTCTTAAGCTCTGTAAAGTGTGTACGGTGGCTACATTAAAGCTACATTGAAGAGGCTGTCGTGTATAATTGCTTCACAAGTTCATTTGAAAAAGATATCTCCCTCTTCAGAAGACAGACAGGTTTTTTTTTTCCTTTTCAATAAAAGAAATCATTTATTGCTGTTCCTCATGTGTAATGTGTCTTTTTCATCTGAAAGTGCAACAGCTTTAAGGTGTGCGTCTGTGTGTCGTTGTATGTTTTGTAGTGAATATTCGTTTATTTATCAAAAGGTTTAGTCCGACGCTGTAAACGTATCCGAGGTCACTCTGCTTTGAAATCAATGCCACACTGAAATCCATCTTTACTGCACGTCCCCACAGTTCTCCTTCCCTGTTTCTTTGATTCTGTCCATCTGTACATATGAGCTGAAATACTGCCTCTTTTTGACACTTTCTGAATGCCGGTCATAATGATTAATCTGTAATCCTTAGAACCTATAACTATTTAACCCATAAAGACCCAATGCTACTTTTTTGACACTTCCAAAATATTTTTTCTCTGTATTTAACCTTACTTAAGTGATTTATGTGATTTATCAACATTTAATATATCATTATCCTCTGTCTTTTATGGTTTTTCAGTGTAAATGAGGTATTTTCCTACATTTAACCCATAAAAACCCAAACAGCAGCTGACGACCAAAACCATCTACTGATCTATACTGTTTAATACCTGTTGATCCACTAATCCTATCATACATGTAAATAATTGGTGTAAAATGCAGTTTGTCTTCTTTTCATGGTTATCAGATATGACCCATTTGAACGTTCAGAGGCTCTGTAGTTACTGTAGTTACACTGTCATCTTCTATAACATTGATTCACCAGTAAAACCCATGGAGTTGGGTCAATGACAGTGGATGGATACACTTGTTTTATGTTAAGTTAGTGATATATTTTGCTGAAATAGTAATTTTTTCTTGAGTTTTCTCTGTTTTTGATATAATAATCCTTAACTTTAATCTGAGGAAAATGCTGAATTGTTACTGTAAAAACACAAAATACAGAGGATAATATTTTAGCAAATGGTGAAAAATCACTTAAGAAAAGTTAAATATAGAGAAAAAATTATTTTTTGACTGCAAGATAAGTATCACTGGGTCTTTATGGGTTAATTTACTGATCATGTAGGTGTTCATTAAAGCTCAGAGTAAAGCTGAGAGTTATTATATTAGAGACAGAAAACAACTCAAGAAAAAGTGACTTTTTCATCAAAACTGAAGATAAAAGCTGTCTCTATCCACTGTCATTGATCCAACTCCATTGGTTTTACTGGTGAATCAATGTTGTTGAAGATGACAGTGTTTCCACGTTCACTACGGAGCCTCTGAATGTCCAAATGGGTCATATCTGATGACCATGAAAAGATGACAAACTGCATTTACATGTATTGATAGGATTAGTGGATCAGAAGCTATTAAACATTTTAGATCAGTTGATGGTTTTGGTTGCTGGTAGAGGTTTGGTTCTTTATGGGTTAATATTAATGTTTAAAAAATGCATTTGTCGCTATATAGTTTACATGTGGAAATGAAACACACACTCAAGTTAACCCTCTGCTTTTAACCCATCACTAGCTGAACATACAGGAACACACCACATAGTGCCCATGAGGAACAGTGAGCTGCCACATCAGGCACCTGAGGAGCAAATGGAGAGTACGCTGCCTTGCTCAAGGGCACATCAGCCAAAAATGTATCTGCTGGTACAGGGAACTGAACCACCAACCCCTCACAGGCAAATTGTCCAACCTTCAAGGCCACAGCTATTCCCACCATTTTTGTGGTGACTTCCAAACCATTTTTTTCCTCTGCATCTCACCATTTATTACTTTATCCTATGTGTTTATCAGTATTTTTCTATATTTAATTTACTGAACATGTAAATATTCCTAAATATAACAGAGAAAAGTGTAGCAAAAGTGATTTTTCCAACAAAATATATCATTAACTGAACATATAAGCATCTGCAACTGCCATCATTTAGCAAACTACATTACTCACTACTGTTCAAAACAGAACCTCTGAACGTCCCAATGGATCATATCTGATGACAATGAAAAGCTGAGAAACTGCATTTTACCTGAATTGTTTCAATGTATTGATAGGATTAATGGTTTAATTGTCATTAAGCTTTTTAAATCAGAAAATGCTTTTGGTCACCAAAGGCTACTTTGGTCTTAAAAGGTTAAAATCCACTTTTTTCATGGTATGTTATTCTGTTATATTATATAGAATCCTTTAAAAGTTTTTTAAAGTATTAAATGAGTTTGAAAAAGACTTAAATATTTTAGTTGGAGTTAGTTTAGTAATACAGGACAAAGAAGAGCTGAATGATTCATGCGGACAGAGGCTTTATGCTCCAAATTAAGCAGATCCTTGAATCTATTTTCCTGCTGGGGCTTCATATTATGTTGATCATAATATTATACAGTGAGAGTGACAGTTCTTTTTCTAGCTTCTATTTTTTTTTTCACCCTCTGTCACTTCCTTCCTTGCTTCTCTCCCCTCTCTTTTGACCACTCAGAGGGCTTTAAGTAGGAGGAGTTGGTCTGCAGTGTGTCATATGAGAAGGTGAATGTGGGTTGAATATTAAAAATAGAAAAGATCAGACTGAGGGGGCTTCAAAAAAAGAGAGAGAGAGAGAAAGAGAGAGAGAGCGATGGGGATGTGGAAAAACATACCAAAGGATGACGACAGAAAGTGGGGTGGCAGACACATGCATAGAGATGGGAAAGGAGATATACAACGACAGACAGATGCAGGGAGAAAGAGAGGAAGACAGCATAAAGGAAATGTCTATTTTTACCCGTGGGGGTGTTGGTACAGAGGAAAGGGAATGTGATAGGCCTCTGCATTAGGCCGAAGAGGAGGAGGAGGATTTGGCTTGTACAGGCAGATTCATTTGGACATTCACCTAACTGCAGTGTAGAGGAAATTCTACCCATCGACTGGATCCATGCTTCTGTTCGTCCATCCTTTTCTCTTCCTCACTCCTCTTTCTTCATTTCCCCGTGCCTTCTTCTCTCACTTTACTTTTACTGTTGTCTTCTTAATTTACTGTTTTAGCAATTAACATTACCCTGCGCCACATTTAGCGTTCCGTCTCTGAGACAAATGGCAAGGATCCAACACATTTACTTTAAAGCTAATGATCCTACATCATAGCCAAGACATATAGTGATACTAATAGGGAAATGTCATGGTTAGTCAATCCTTTAACATTTGTCAGCGGGATAAATTCTGTATTTTGTTTAAATCCTGTATTAAATCAAATTTTTATGTGCATTTTTCATTCTTTTTTTTTATCTGTCACTTCTCTGGCACTTAGTAACTCTCTCATCCGTTATAAACTTCCTCCTCTTTTTGTCTTGTCTCCTCTACAGTCTGTCGCTCACTCCTGCATCCCTCTATCCCTCTTCCTCCAGATCGATAGATTATTTCCTGTGTTCAGCGGGGTGACAGCACAGTTTAGAGACCGAGGGGTTCACGTTACCAGTCATCTGTGTGTGTGCACTGTGAAGGGCTTAAGGGGTCACAGAGGCCTTTAAGGTCAGCAGTGAAGCCAGAAGCACTGAAGACCATCCTCATGCTTGAATTTACATAGGTTTAACATCTGAATTATGGATGCTTCTTAATCAACAGGCACATCATGATAGGATTTATGTGTTGTATATTTTGTGCCCAAAAAGCAAACAGAAACAGAGCTGCTCCTGCTTTCCAACATAATATTCAGCCAACAACAACAAATGGCTGCAAGACAAAACAAGCACTTACTCTCTTGAACACTTTACCTGTTTAATCCATAATTTATTTATTTTTTTGGCTGCTGATATGCAGTATCTGCTCTGTCCATCATAACCACTGATGTGTATCGAAGCCCTCATGCACTTTAACCTCTATGACTACTGCCAATAAAGCAATCTGAAATCGTAAAATCTGCTATTATCTGCTAACAACTGTTAGCTGCTGTCCCTCTCTGGGCATAAGACAACCAAGGTGTTTTAAGAGACTGACTGACAGGCCCTGATGCCCTTAAATCCCATAATAGCCTCTCTACATCCATTGCCCTGGGCAACGTGCAGCAGTAAATGGCTTCAGTTTGTCTGAGTTGTACCCAGAGAGCCTAAGAGGGATCAATACAGTCACTCACAGGCGTCGTTTTAACTCAGTTCTGGAGTAGGCCCTGCCATAAAACTCCGTGTCAGATCCCAAAGCCTCATGCTCCCACAGCAGCGCCAACTTACACACCTGAAAAGTGGACTGTCCACATACACATACACACATTCATACCTGTAACATTGTGAGCCTTGTATATGACTTACAGGCACATTTGGTGTGTTGTGTTGTCTCTGAACTTCTACAGAACGCTTCAGGATTGTTTTTTGGCTGAGGTACAGATATTTGATTCCCAGTGCCAAAATCCTGCTACAGTTAGTCCGCTGCAAGCTTTTATATCATCTGGCAAAACTGAAAAGCTGCATTTCTCTTCCAGAAGTTAGAACCGCTGTAGGAACAAAATGGATGTCCAAAAATTTCACCAGTTTTTTTTTTTTTTTTTTTTTGTAATTTTTTTTACACTGCAGCACTTTGTTGTTTGTTTTTTCTGTAGCCCCTTGACACTGAGAGGAGATGAATTTTCCTGATGGGGGTTGTGTTACTACTGTATGTTGATGAAACACATCTGTTTAGTCTAACCAAGCACCATAATTTCAATCATTTCACAAAACCTCCTCTGAAACAGGCTTTATGGAGGTCATTCATTTAACAACATCATTACTTACAAGCTATCCTCTATCTGATTGTTTGCAGAACTGTCCAGCCTACCTTGACAGAAGCATCTGTTCAATCTGACACAAAGCCATTTGCAGCGATACACAAAGTTGATTGATCTGTGACATGGTGCTACTGTAATTGAGCCAAAACATTTTTCATGCTACTTAAAAGAAGATTTCAGTGTTCAGACGAAGAACTCAATTACATTTAAGGCCATTACAAATAAGGTGAATAACAAGTGTTAAAGGGGCTGTATGTAGTGTTTCTACTTTCAGATATCAAAATATGTTCCAGAATTGTCATCATTAGAGTATCCAGAGAAAAAAGCTCTGATGTTATGTCAAACATGCTAATGTATTGATCCATTCAGCGTCTGTCAGATTTATGTGACCACTAGAGGGAGTAATGAGTCACTGCCCCATGGTGAGGAAAACTAATGTTGCAGGGCCTTTGATGGGATGAGAACCACCAAGAAACGACTTTTAGAGTAAAAAAAAGTGACAAAGTGATAAAAGCTACAAGCACTGTTGTTATTTTCACCACAGCTCTAAATGAAAAGAACGGAGTTTAATACTGAAATCACAGTATTTATTCTACATGGGTGAATTTGATTATGAAGCTTATGAAGGTATAAAGTTATTTATTATGTTCACCAAGTGCACCATTTGTTAATCCACCATTCAGACTAAACTGTGACAGTTCTGATCTCGTTTGACGATTCCAAACAGATCTTTAGTGCAGCTACTGACATCACAAACTGTACACAACAGAGACCATTTGTGGTTTTACTGTGGTTGTTTTCCCTCTAAAAACAGAGCAAAGTTAACAAAGGTATAATGTAAATTATCAGCTGATGCAGCACCTGAAGATCATATGACAGTGTTATTTTGACTTGAGAAAACTTGATACCATAATACAAATGTATGTAAACAATGAGCTTTATACTTTATTCAGTGAGTGATACAGTCTGTTGATAGATAATGTTAATTTGTTATTGGTTTTGGTTCTTAGTGTGTCCTGGTACACAACTTTCTCCTGCTGTTGAGAGTTTGGAATATCAGTATTATCGACAACTTCCCTGTAAATCTGTCAAAATTCTCAAATTATTAGTGCTTTAGGGAATAGTAAGTGGGCTACTATACAATGAGCAGGTCATTATGATTGAATAAACTCCACCTGGGTGATGCAGAACATGATGTAAAGTTCAGTCTCATGCTGCTATTGTTTCTTTCTCATACAATATAAATTATTAAGTTCATATTTAAGGTGTGGGTAATCTTCATAATCTGATCTTTTGACTGTTTATCGGACTATTCCACTGTCTTCGGTGAGTGCAATATCATCATAACCAAAACAAGTTGCAGTAAATTTCAATTTTTTGCCTCTTAAGTCTGAATTTCTCTTTTAGGTCATATTTTATTTCTGGGCACTGATGCCTTAAGAACTCATTGACATTCTTGCACGTACCTTTCAATCATGACCTGATATATGAAAGTATGACATTGTATTTTATTGACTGTAAAGTGAGGTTTCTTCCCACCAGACTATGAGGAGCTACAGCCTCCACCAGTTTAAACATCAGTTTCATGTCTATTAACAGCGCTGGGTCACGACCTGACCCCACTTACACCCTCACCTCTCCTGTCCATCACTCTCCTCCTCCTTCTCCTCCTCCTCCTCCTCCTCCCTCTGTCGACCGTCTCTCCATCTTTTCATCCCCTTATTACAAAGTCACTCCCAGTGGGCTCTCTGCCACCCCCACTCACACTCACACACTTGGATACGTACATACATGCAGGCTGCCTCCTGTTGCCCCATCGGCTTAACGGTATTTATAACGATCTGACCCTTCAGACCTTTCCATGTTAATGATCTTCTGCCCCTCCTAACACAAACACACATGCATTGACAGACAATAACCTGTGCTCTTGTGTGCGTCATGTTTTTGTTATGTTGAAATAAAAATACCAAGTAATTGTACAAGATGTGAAGCCAAAAGTAATTGGCGGCCAAAATAAAAACAGCCATGCCCTACTCCATCACATTGTACTTTAACAGTGTTATGTGTTGAAATTAGAGGTAGACCGATATATTGGCAGGCCGATATATTGGGCCAGGATGTTGATTTTTTTTTCAGTAGCGCCCATCAGCCTTATTTTTTATTTATTTTTTTTTTTTTAAAGCTGATATTTGATCAGGAGTAAAAATGTTAAAAGATATTTTATCAGGCACCTGTGTGGACAGCACTTGAAGTTCAATAAATGTTAAAAGAGTACTATGTGTATGTATATTAATAATTTCATTTATATTGCTGCATTAAAATCTTAATTATCTTAGTGTTTCAATTGTACTTTACAGTCAATGTGCTAAAAAAAAAAAAAATCAGCCTTAGATATCAGCCTCAAATATTGCCTGTAGATATCAGCCATCGGTTGACCAAATATTAAAAAATCAGCCTTAGAAAAATCCATATCGGTCAACCTCTTGTTAAAATGTTAATATATATTCTGTTTTCACATGAGATTTAATATAAAAAAATATATAAAAGTTAAAGCTGCAACATTGTCAAAGAGATAAAATGTGGAAACCCCACAATTCTCCAAACAGAGAGAGATATGACGATATAAAAGATTTCCTTAACGATGAATGTAGAGTTTAGGCGTCATTTAAAAAAAATAATATTAATAATAAATCCACAGCACCGGTGTGACAATAAATATACAGTGAGGAAATGGCAGCATTTCTTGTTCATGGGTGAGTTTGATTCTGAGGCTTATGAAGGTATAAAGTTATTATTTGATGTTATTATCTTTGCTGAGTAGCCATTTGTTGATCCACAGACTAAACTATCACAGTTCTGACCTTATTTGGATGGTTCCAAACAGATCCTTAGTGCAACTACTGACAACACAAACCATACAGAAAACAGAGGTTATTTTTTGTTTTATTGTGGTTGTTTTCTGTCTGAAAACAGAGCTAAGATATTAGAGTTACAATGTAAACTATCAGCTGATGCAGCACGTGAAGATTGTAAGACACAGTATTATTTTGACCATATTTAGACATGAATCATCACTAACTAAATAAATAAATTAATTAAAATGAATCACAGCCACAACTTCTTCGAGCCCTTTAGTTTTAGGCTGTGAGATGTGAGTATATAAAAGTCTTCTTTAATGATGAAGGTACAGTTTAGACTTGGTTAAAAAAAAAAAAGAAGAAGAAGAAAAAAACAAACAATAAATCCACAGGACCTGGTTGATGATAAATAAAATGTAGTGCTTCTGTTGAGGTTAGCAGTGGTCTGTTAGAGCTGCTTTCAGGTGAAAGTATTCACCTTCTTGCTCTGTTGTGTCCATCAACTTCTGAATGAAACCAAGGATAAGAGGTGGTGTCAGTGATTGCAGAGAAGTGAGTTAAGGTTTTTAGATTTGCATGACACAAATCTGAGGTTAAACTTCTGCTATGAACTTTCTGTACTTTGTTCTATTTTTTTTTTTTTTTTTTTTACATGTTCTCAATGTGTTGGGAAAATAATTATCTCCTTTCATGAGATTAACAAACTCTTTAAATTTCCTCCATGGTTCCTCTGTGATCTCCTGCATTGTAGGCCTGAAAACAAATTTAAATAGCTTTTCGTAAATGTTTTGTGACAAAGCGCACAACAATGTGATGATGTTTTCATCGGAGAACAATTACATGACAAATGAAAAATGGAAAATTTTTAAGTTTTGATGCACAGTGAGCCACTAAAACTCAAGCCAATAGTATGAGAATATTTGATTAATTATCCTCCATCGTACATATTTTGAGCACAAGCGAGGGATTTCGGGACAGAATTGATCTTTATTGCCACTTCATCGCTCTTTAGGATCTATTTATTAAAAGTGACACAAATTCATTCGCCGCTGTGACATGTTACCCAGAGAAATCATAGCTCAACCCACACATGTACACAAAGCAAATTTACAGCACATTTAGCGTGCACATCCCCACACATAAAAACAAACCATTGTGCTCTTGCTCTCATTCTTTTTCTCTCTCAAGGCCTTTTCATTCCTCACATGAGTCACCATCACACACATACTGGCGAGTTCAGACACACACACACTCACATTCTCACACATAAACAACTTCTCTCAGTTTCTCCCTCTCGATCAAGCTCTGTCAGCAGCACTAGAGCCTGAT
The DNA here is from genome assembly GCF_902148855.1 of Sphaeramia orbicularis. Taxonomy (NCBI): domain Eukaryota; kingdom Metazoa; phylum Chordata; class Actinopteri; order Kurtiformes; family Apogonidae; genus Sphaeramia; species Sphaeramia orbicularis. The sequence continues at coordinate 23,600,751 of NC_043965.1, forward strand.
ATGAGGCCAGGGACAGAGGAAATGAACAATGTCAACCAGTGTTATAATTCACCACAGTTGACCACGAGAGGGAATACATCTACTGTATTTTGCGCTCATAGGAAATCAATCTCAACTCATAATACAATGTTTGCCGGCCTATGCACATGTCTCTGAGAGGTCTTTAGAAACACTGTGCACACGGTGTGAGTCTAACTCTGAATAATGCCCCCCCGTCTATAATGGGACTCCTGTTAGAACTTGTCTCTGGTGTTATTTTTCATCAACTGACACACATTGAAGTCTTGATGAGAGAGGACCAAGACTAGATGAGTGTCCAATTACGTTCCTTAAGAGAAGCTAACACTCCCATCCTCTCATTTACACCCTGAAATCAGACAATAAGAGTATGACAGAGTTAGAGACAAGCATGCATAAGATTTGAAGTGGACACTTACTGATGCTGATTACAGTCAGATCTTTAGGATTGTTAGGATAGGAGTATAGGATTTTCACATTACATGAATGAATTATAGAATGGTAATGAATGAGAGATAATTATCATTATCATCATCGTCATCGTCACACATTTTCTTTTTATTTTGGAAAGTAGTCAGACACCTCACATGGGTTAATACTAGTAGAAAGAATAATAAACCAAGGTTATTATCGTTAACGAAAACTAACAAAATGACGAAAACTAGAATTGTAAAAGCATTTTCGTTAACTGAAATAAATAAAAACTATAATTAAAAGAAAAAAACAATAACTAACTGAAACTGTATTATGTGTACAAAACTAACTAAAACATATAAAAATTATGGATAAAATTCCTTTCGTTTTCGTTTTGTCAATGTCGGATCGATATGAAAGCAATTTATTTCCCTCCAGCAATTTTAGCTGCTGGCACAATATGATATTTAATGGTTTACAGTCGTCTTCTGGTACACACTCTACCTGGAAACATGGAGATTAAATTTGGGAGAAAGCAGCAGAGTCCTGTCATGGATTTATTTGAATACAATGGAGAAGAAGAGAAAAGATATGAAAAAAATAAAACTAATACTAAAACTAAACTAAAACTAAGCATTTAGAAAATAACAAAAACTAACAAAAACTAGCAAACCTGCTCTAAAAATGAATTAAAAGTAACTGAATTAGAGAAAAAAAAAGTCAAAACTAAATAAAACTAAACTATAATGAAAAACCAAAACTATTATAACCTTGGAATAAACACCTTATTAGATGCATTCATCAATGTAGAGAAAATAAAAACTGGTGAAAAATTAAACAGAATCTCAAAAATATCTTAATATGAGTACTCATTGTCAGCCACCAATTAAAAGTCATTCTGAAAAGGTGAGTTTTGAGGAGTGACTTGAATAAACAAGCAAATAAAGAAGTATAGTATAAAATGCAGCACTCACTTGTGAGCTGTGTAAGAAAAAAAAGCAGTTGCTAAAACTTCTTTTTTTAGCCATAGGTTTACAAACTATATTTCTCCAGGGGTAGACATGTAGTTTGTTTGAACTACTGCCATGCTGAACTACTTGTGGTTTTACAAGCTACGTCTGCAAAGTAGCTTCCCCAACATTGCTTGGAAGAAGCCCAGGGGATACTTGAAATTGTTTGGGAAAAATACATTTAATAAGTCATCATGTACTGAATACAAAATAAATGAGAATTAATGCTGAAATATAAAACACAATAAATATATTCATATAATAAAATTGATGCTCCTAATTTTATTGTCAGTCATCTGAAGAACATTTGTATTTTATATTATTCAAGATGAGTTTAGAGGAGTAATTCAGACACTATTTTTTGTTGATGGAAGGTTCATTTATTCATTAATGACAAATTAATGTATTTTTACTATCCGTAAAAGAGGGCACTTTTCAGTTTATATTTTCCACACAAAATTTACATATAAAGATTTGTTATTTTTAATATATTAAAGTCTAATATATTGTATGTTGTTGGTTTCTAAAGTTTTGAAAATATAAACAGACACCTTTGGCACAGGAACACATTTTGCCTAATTTTTTCAATCAAAAATGCTGAAGTGAGAGTTGAAAAGTATATTTTAGGGGGTACTCCACTGTAAAAAGTTTGAGAAACTCTGTTCTAGATGCTTTTAGTGAGGGAACAGTGACCTTAGTGTCCAAGCTCAAAATGAAAAGTCACCATGAGTGCCCGTATAGGTGTGTAACGTGCAGCTGCTTCTTCATTCAGTGTTATGACAGTACCTGACAAACTTCAGCCTCATGGACTGTTTTCACCGTCTTAAGTAAAAACTAAAGAGACCTGAACTCTGATCCAAAGCAAAAAAAGGGGTTGGTCTCAATGTGTCAGTGTCCGGACTCAAACATCCCACCCCTCTTCTCCTGAAACATAGATTTTAATCCTGAGAACTTTCTAAATCTACAGTTCTACACACATAATTTTACTCCCTGAAGTGTCTTTTTCCCATAGATGATCAGGGTGACTAAGAAACTGCCGGATCTAAATTTCCTTTTTGTTTGGTTTTACTTCTACCACTTTCCTAGATTACTAGCATTTGTCTTTTTGAAGGCATACATTAATCCCCCTGGTTACCCTCCAGCTTTGAAGAAATACACTTTCATCTCCCTCTGTCTTTGGCTACATCATTAAATGCTGCAGAGTCTGACCGGAAAAATAACCCAGCAGTCAAACATGAAAACAACCACTGTTGGCAAGGTACAGACTGCTCCTCTATTGGCTTTGTCCTTTAATGAGGCTTTATGGGCTTAGCCACTCATCTTCACTTCTCCAAACAACATGACCCTGTTCGACTCTGTAGGAGCTGTCACCATTAAAGGAAAATCAGCACTACTGGACCTAATCCGCATTTTCAACAAACACCAACAACATAGTCTGGCATATCTTTGTCAGATGACCTTGCACTTTCAGGGCTGTTGCATATTCATGTTTGTGAAATACGTCTCATGTGGTCAACTTCACTGTTGGCTTTGGAGCAAATTGAACAGGGGCGATAGGTTTTTACTGAGGTGCAGATGGATAAGACCCACAGGTATCTACAAGACTGCTTAGCACAGCACAATACAAGAACAAACAGGACAATAGCCAGAACAGCACAAACCACATCCCAATATCTATGCCAGGCAAAACAAAAAACATAGCTGTAACAAAACCCTGCAGTAATTGTTAACTTTAGCAAACAGCTGTATATTACTAGAATCAAAAAAATTAAAAAAAAAAAAGATTAGAACTAATGTTATCTCACAGTAACATTACATCGCATTTATTTAGTGCTAATTTTAGTTCTATTGTGTGATTTAATTAACTGATTTTTCACATATTGGCTGTATCTTAATGGATGCATTCCTCAATGTAGAGAAAATAAAAACAGATGAAAAATAAAACAGAATCACAAAACAATCTTAACCCATAAAGACACAGTGTTACTTTATTTTACTTGCAGTTCCCAAATGAATTTTTCTCTCTATTTAACCTTTCTTAAGCAATTTATCACCATTTATTGCAATAGTATGTTCCGTATTTTGCATTTCTTCAATAAAAATCTGGCATTTTCTCATATTTAATTCACTGATCATGTAGACGTTCATAAAAGCTCAGATTAAAATTATTTGTCAAAATATTAGATACAGAGAAAAATGAAGAAAATGTGACTTTTTCAACAAAATGTATCATTAACTGAACATAAACCAAGTGTCTCCATTCTCTGTCTTTGATCAAATTCTATGAGTTTTACTCGTGAATCAATGTTGTAGAAGATGACGGAGTTGAACATCCAAATGGGTCATATCTGATAACCATGAAAAGATGACAAACTACATTTTATACCAATTATTTACATGTATTGATAGGTTTAATGGATAAGAAGTTATTAAACATTTTATACCGGTAGATGGTTTTGGTCACCAGCGGTTGTTTGGGTCTTTGTGGGTTCATTGTCAGCCACAAATTAAAATCCGTTCCGAAAAGGTGAGTTTTGAGGAGTGACTAGAATAAACAAGCAAATAAATAAATATAGTGTAAAATGCAACACTGGCGTGAAGAAAGTTGGGATAAAATGTTGTCACAGTAACAAAACCCTGTGGTAATTGTTAACTTTAGCAAACAGCTTTATATTAATAGAAGAAGAAAAAAAAGAAAACAGACAACAACTAATGTTATCTCACAGTAACATCACATCACATTTATTTTGTGTTAATTTTAGTTCTGTTGTGTGATTTAATTAACTGATTTTTCACATACTTGTTGTAGCGTTATGCACATTTTCCCTGCGTTCAGAACATTATATAAATACACTTTCTGAATCAACACAGATCTGTGCAGCTGGAGGGTCTTGACACTGCTGGAGGGAATCTAACTCCCTCTACATGCCTGTTTAGCATATATAAGATGCATGAGGTGTGACAGTATATAGTATATGGTTTACTTTGGTGGAAGTATACTGAAAAAAAAAAAAAAGATTCTGGTATTTCTTACTCAAGTAAAAGTGAAAAAGTGAATGTGGTGAAGTCGATGTAGGCCATTCACAAATATTTTGGAAATGTCCATATATTACTGTGTTTTGGAAGATGATTGGGGACAAACTGTGCCATGTATTGGGTTATTCAATTCAAATATCTTTGTAACTTCCGGGACACTATCATTCTTAAAAAGGATGAATATTTGGTTAAAATACTCTAAACAGTTAAAAAAAAACAAAAAAAAAAACAACAATAACATGGAACTAGGGGAAAGGCAACCATTCCATCAAACTACCAGTGGATATCCACAACTGAAGAAATATTTCTAATGGAAAAATCAACACACAGACTGAGACTGCAAGAACCACAACTGGATATAAACAGTGGAATAAATAGACTATATTTACACAAAATCAATAGACTGACTTTTGCTACCCGGGCACATTGTGTTCTTTTGTACTCATTTGTTCTCTTTTTTGTTTGTTCTTTTTTGTTTTTTGATTCTTGTTATAATTGTCTTCCATAAAACTCAATAAAGATTCAAGTTACACAAAAAAAGTGGAAAAAGTGCAATTTGAAATGTACTCAAAGTATAATATTGAAAAGTACAAATAAAAATAATGTGAAGGCTATTAAATCATTTTAACTTCCACTGTGTAAATCAGTTTCCGGTATCAGCCCCTGACTTTACACTGAGACTCCTTTCCATTGTCCAGTCTCCCTTTCTCATTACATCTTTTCTGTTGTTTTCATCTTGCTATGTTTGTTTTGTGTGATATGCACTGAGGGATTTTCTTTTATATATTATATGTTATTGTCCCATCCATTAAGGTTGACATCAGAGCTGATGTGGGAGGAAAATTACTCTCAAATGTATTAAAACTAAAGCAACAATGATGATGTAGGAAGCCAGATATTTGTGTTAAAGCGAAGAGTGGAAGAGGAAAAGGTTGTCAGAAAAATCAATAAATAATCAAGTAAATGTGTACGCACACATGTGGGTATGTATATACTCGCTGTGCTGTGAAATGACAGCCCCTAATGCATTATTTATTTGAATTTATTGTTCATATCTTTTTTTTTAAGCTGTATTTATCATTGTGTGTTGCTGATCTCTTGGCCTTGTAAATTAGATCTTGAACTCAGAGGATTAAAGGTTAAGTAAAAAAACAAATAAAATTGTTAAAAAATGGTATTCTATATGTGGGTTTTTCAGTCATAGCAAGTAAATACACCTTTGTAGATTTATTTATTATTTACTATTTAATTTTAATTTACTAAATTCTCCATGTTTTTTTGAGATGTCCTCCTCTGTGTATGTTGAATGTCTTTTTATTTGGTTTGTCTGCATGAAGCACAGGTAGAATCCCATGGCTAAAATTAATTTTATTTTCCCAAAATGTTCCCTGTATTATGGGACTATAAAGTGAATCTTGAGGCCAGTAACAAAAAAATACTTGTTCTTTGTTGCTTCTAACAAGTGGTTTATTTAAAATACAGTTTAAGGTGCTTGCATTCAGTCCCATTCTATACTCATATCAGAATTTCACAGTGAAACACACTTATCTACTGGACAATCCTTTATGTAATAAAGATGCCTGCATCTACCAGTAGCTATAATAACATCTCTCTCTCTCTTTCTCTCTTTCTGTCTGCATCCATAATGACTGTTGTGATCAATAATAACACTCTAACCTCTCCTTTGTACTCCTTAATCTCTCTAATCTGTGCTGCTAATTTATAAACATGTTAATTAGTTTTCCAGCGTCTTCATGGCATAATTGTGATGGGCTTGAGCTCTAATGGTTCGATTTTTCTTGCCCACTGTAAAGATTTCAAAAGACAAGCACAAGAAAAGAAAACGCCACCAACACTAACCCTCCTCCACCTCCTCTCTTTGCTTCTTAGGACCATCTTCAGTGATCAGCAACGACGACGACTCGGCCTCCCCTCTTCATCACGTCTCCAACGGTAGCAACACGCCCTCTTCATCAGAGATGGGCCCCGACGCCGTCATCATCGGCATGACCAAAATCCCTGTGATCGAGAACCCGCAATACTTCAGGAGCACAAACAGCCTACTGAAAACTGACACATGTGAGTGGGGGTGAAATCTCTTTTTCTGCGATTGATCGTACAGTTCATACATCACAAATTCAACAAAGCAAAAGACAGAAGGGCAAAAAGAGGTCAGCGGAGAAAGAGATGAATAACAAAAAAAAAGAGAAACCTAAGGAGAACAGAAGCAGACAGAGAGAGGAAAGACACACAAGGATATTGACCTGGTCCATCAACATGACATTATGATTATTGGCAAGTAATAAAAGCTTCTCCAGGCTGTGGCCTTGTCCTGCAATAAATTATGGAACTGCATCTGTGTGTGTGCGCGCATTTGTTGAGGTTGAAGAGGTATAATAATGGGGAGTAAGAGGCTGACCTCTTCAGATATAAGTAAAAGATAGACTGCGATTTACAGTCCAAAGACAAGAATGAAAGCACTGAGGATCAATGGAAGTCAATAACACGCTGCTGTGTATGTGTATGCGCCTGTGTGTGTGCGTTTTTAATATATAGCAGCCATTACAACTATTACTGCGTGTGCTTCTTTGACTCCCAGACAGAGCATAAATACGCATAGTATCTGACCGATTATTTGGCGCTCTGCCTTTTCAGACCTGAACAATAGGCTTTGATGGAAACAGTTTGGCAACGTGGCAGGAACTGAACTCTTTTTAAGTAGTAGATTTAACCAGCTTGTAGCCTGTAATACTGAATGAGGAAAAAGCAGCTTGTGAGTGTTTGTGCTTCAAAGATGGTACCGACCTCTTCCTGGCAGCAATAAAAGAACAATTACTCTGCAGGCATGATGGACATGTGTATAATTACGGGAACTGATAGCTGTGTTGTAAAGTATCAGTTGTGCATTTTACTGCTAAGGTGTACACTTTATTATTACAACAATAATATCGTAAGGGTTTGGCAATGTTGTAAGTGCATTAATAAACAGTTACAGTAAAACACACATGGATTTGTATAAACGTTGAGTGCAAATGTTTCCCGACACCACAGAGCGAATGACGCAGAATGAGACTGATGAGTGTAGAAATAATAACAGTGGAGGCTGTTGCTGAACGAGACTGGAAGATGCACAAGACAATATGAACACAGCAGTTTAGAATTTGTGTCAATTTGAGTCAAGATTTTATGTTTCATTTAGCTGAAAATGATTATTATGAGGCTTTGATTTTAACATTATCATGTGGTCTTGTATTACCTATGTAGCTGAATAGTCCATTAAATTCCAGAGATGGAGGACTAAACAGAGGTGTAGTAGGACTGAACTTTGCTACCTGTGATGCAAGGTTATTATCGTTAATGAAAACTAACGAAATGACGAAAACTAGAATTGTAAAAACATTTTCGTTAACTGAAATAAATAAAAACTATAATTAAAAGAAAAAAAACAATAACTAACTGAAACTGTATTGTGTGCTTACAAAACTAACTAAAATGTTTAAAAATTCAGGATAAAATTCCCTTCGTTTTCATCTTTGTCAATGTCGGATTGATACAAAAGTGATTTATTTCCCTCGAGCAATTTTAGCTGCTGGCACCATATGATATTTCACGGTCCGTCATTTCTCGTCACTTGTCATTTACAGTTGTCTTCTCGTCCCCACTCTACCTGGAAACATGGAGACTAAAGTTGGGAGAAAGGAGCAGAGACCTGTATGGAATTTATTTGAATACGACAGCAAAGAAGATAAAAGATATGAAAAAACTAAAACTAAACTAAAACTAAGCATTTAGAAAATAACGAAAACTAATAAAAACTAGCAAACCTGCTCTAAAAACTAATTAAAACTAACTGAATTAGAGAAAAAAAAGTTAAAACTAAATAAAACTAAACTATAATGAAAAATCCAAAACTATTATAACCTTGCTGTGATGTTTGGAGCAGGTTAATCATCTTCTTCATGTTCATTCAGGTCCTGGAAGTGTCTATATCTCACTCAAGATGAACAAAAGTGCCAAAAAAAAATTCACCCTGAGGTTTTTCTTTAATCATCCGATGATACCATAGCCTCCAAAATGTTAAGAATCACATACACATACTGTCTTTGACACCTAAGTATAAAGATTCATTCGTTCTTCTTTAATTTTATAGAGCTGATTAAGAAACTGAATTTCCCCCCCGAGGATCAATAATGTTCATCTACATATATCTACTGTATCTGTACTTTAGCAGTGCCCTGAGAGCAGGAAGTGAACATATTCACACAGAAATGAGCGAAGTGCAGTTAAAAACAACTTCAGTAAATGATGAGATGAACTACAGGACACAGAATGAATGTTATATCATGACAATTTGAACTTTTTTTTTTCCTTTTTTTTGCCCAGATACAGTTTTTTAAACACCTCTTCTTCTCCCAGTTATTTTAAGTGGGACCTATAGACCAGCTGCCTCTTTATGAGCACAAAGACATGTTTGATTTATTTGGATTCCCATGTTTTATTTATCAAAGGTTCACTGTTTAATATTCAGCGGCACCAAATAGTCAGTTGAATCCCCCCACCCACACACACACACACACACACACACACACACTATCCAGCAATAGGTTTTCTGTTATATTCGTCATCCTTTCACTTAAGTTTATATGAAATCTGGTCCACATTCAGACATTATGAGCGACAGTAATATACCTTAACTATGGATGCCACTTGCTACAAAAACAAAAATAGGACCAATGGCCCTGTAGCTTACTGGCCAAATGAAAAGCTTTGGGAAATGTATCCAGATGCCATTTATTATCACCCAGTTATGTGTATTTATTATATAACAGAAATTGCCCATGTTTTGGTCATATTCCAATCAGATCTGTAAAAAATTCAAGTTCCAACTCTATATCACTGATACTTACTGATTTATTGGATCAATCCACTTCCTATGTGTTATAATGGGAACAGTTTTCAAATTCGCGCCAAATCCAGAATGAGATCCAGATCGAAATAATTTCAATACCTTGTGCTGACATCATCATAAAGAAGCTGTATACCAAGTTCAAAGTCAGTCAGAACTGTAGTTTGGGAGAAAAAGACGATTGAAATTTTTTCCCCATAACAGCCCATGTTAAATTTTGCGAAAGTTCCCAGATCCAGAAGAAGATCCTGATCAGCATGTGGCCATTATGTTTTGGTCATCTTCCCATCAGGGCTGGACTGTAGAAATGTCAACTTGATATCATTTATATTTACTGAGTTACTGCATCGATCCACTTCCTATCTCTTACAAAGGGGATGATGCATGCATGACGACAATGGCTTACGGCGTGTCGGCCAGTAAGCTAAAAAACAGAAGAGGAAGTCCATTCAGAGCATTTGTAGAAACATGACTGTGAAAGGTGACCTGTTCGCTCCAACTAACAACTCATTCTAATTTAATGAAAACATAATTCAAATTTTTGCCTGTTTATGGACTAATGACAACATAATTATGAATAATATATTACATTTCTGCAATTAGATGCCCATAAATCTCCCTAAATCTTAAATACTTGACTGCTCACTGGTGTTTTTGAGCATACAAGTCACATTTTGGTTAAAAAACAGTAAAAAAAAATATCAATAACTGATCATCATTTTAGAGTAGGAGCAATTCTAAGTCTTTTTGGTTTTTGTAGACTCATATACATTAACCCATAAAGACCCAAACATCCACTGCCGACCAAAAGCATCTACTCATCTGATATGTTATCATACCCTGAATTAATTCTAAGGTAAAACAGATGTAGGAGAGCCTGACCTTCTATTGAGTGTTTGTTTTTTTTTATCTGTTATTTTCTGCCCACAGCACAAGGGAAGGTGCTGTCAGGTATACTAGCAGGGTGCAGCTTAGGCCAGTGCGTCTTCTGTTTTGAGTATAAAACAATGTGCAAAAGCTGGCTTACAAAACCAAAAGGCTGCCACAAATTGTTCCCAAGCTACCTAGTACTACAGAAAAGGTTTGAAGTTTTTCCTCTTGATAAATGGCCTCATCAGTACTTTTTATGTGAATAATCAAAATACTTCCTGTTAACCCATAAAGACCCAAACATTCACCATCTACCTAAACCATCTACTGATATAACTGTTTCATACCTGTTGATCCACTAATCCTATCAATACATGTAAATAATTGGTGTAAAATGCAGTTTGTCATGTTTTCATGGTCATCAGATATGACCCATTTGGATGCTCAGAGGCTCCGTAGTTACCATAGAAACACCATCATCTTCTACAGCATTGATTCATCAGTAAAACCCATGGAGTTTGATACATAACAGTGAATGGAAACACTTGGTTTATGTTCAGTTAATAATATCTTTACTGAAAAAGTCCTTTTTTCTTCAGTTTTCTCTGTTTTTGATATAATGACCTTAATTTTTAATCTGAGCTTTTATGAATACCTACATAATCAGTGAATTAAATATGGGAAAATACCTGGTTTTCATCAAAAAAGTATAGATAGATAGATAGATAGATAGATAGATAGATAGATAGATAGATAGATAGATAGATAGATAGATAGATAGATAGATAGATAGATAGATAGATAGATAGATAGATAGATAGATAGATAGATAGATAGATAGATAGATAGATACTTTATTGATCCTGGGGGAAATTCAAATACAAAATACAGAGGATAATATTATAATAAAAGGTGATAAATCACTTAACAACAGTGAAATAGAGAGAATAAATTCATCTGAGAACTGCCATAAAAGTAACACTGGATCTTTATGGGTTACTAGATAGGATCAGATCTGGCATAGTTTTTTATTTGTAGGATACAAACAAAAAAGAGGTGCACTACCCGATTACTTGACCTGTGTTTACTCAGTTGTATAGCCACAACCCTGAACTGAATAGAGAAAGTATTTTCCTTCATCCTTGTTTTGTTACACCTTCCTCTTGACTTCTTCTCTCAGTTTTTCCACACCTTCCACCTCAGCAGATCTTCTGGGGTTTGTATTTTGCTGTATCTAGGGAAAGAGGATTAACGTGCTTCTGGAAAATGCGATTCATAAGTGAACACGTGCGTTTCAGAAAACATGCCTGCACAGACACAAACACAACGCACGCTAAGCTTACAGAAAATTAGGTCACAATTAGCTACACCTCACAATAAAAGGGCACACATTTGGTAGTTGGGAGTGGTGGCTTATATATCAAGGAAATGGAAACGAAAACAGAAAATATTGTAACATTTACTGTATAAAGAATGTGATGAAGAACAGATTTGAGGTCTTTGCTCGCCCTCATCTGACAAACATGAGTGTGTATTCTGACCTCTCCCATTGTTTAGTTCCAAAACATTAATTTCCAACCTGTTATTTTTTTTAGGAAGCAGGGTCATAGAAAGATTTCAAGCAGAGAAGAAAATGAGGGAGATGGCAAACAGGGAATAATTACATCCCGAGATATTAATTTCTTTTGGTTGTTTATAAGATGCTGATTAAGGATTGTACAGTAAGTGTGAAAGGAGGCTCTATAGGGAGAAGCAGAACGAGAGAGAGAGAGAGAGAGATGGAAAAGATCGGAAAGGAGGTGGCTTATGGGAAATAATATTCCTCCTGATGTTAATGTTGTAAGCAGCGTCATAAACAAAGTGATAGAAAAAGACTGATGAGCAACAGAATGGGAGAGGAACATGTGCCTAAATATCAATGTTTATAAGATGTTAATTAAAAAGTGATGGGTTCAGCAGCTGATGGGAATGGTAATAGCGAGAAATAAATGATGGAGCGGAGGGATGCTAAATAAGGAAAATGAGAGCAAGATAATGAGACTGGATGGAGGGATGCTAAATGAGGGAAAATGAGAGAATACGATAAGCATGGAAAACGATTACTAATTAAGAAAAACATCAGAGAATAAGAGAGTAAAGTTTGGTAAATGGGGAATAATATTTCTGTAGATCTTAATTAGGGATACTGATTGAGAAGAACAGGGGTAGGGTTTAATAATGAAAGCCCTGGCAGAAGAGTGAGTGTACAATTAACAAAAGCAGATAGGTGAAAAGCAGGATTCATGAGCAATATAAGGACATGAGAAATAAAATAACTTCATTGCGGGAGTGTTTTTTTTTTTTTTTATTGCGATGTGAGTTTCAATGCAAAATTAGTTGCAGCAAATATGTTATAAACCTAGCATTAAAGACACATTAAAGTGAGAAAAATAGCAGATATTTCTTTCAGGACAGAGGAAGAAATCAGCAGGGGAAGTGGTGGTCTGCACACATCATTTTATCTGCTATTTGAGTCTGTTAATTAAGGAGAAGTGGTGCGAGGCGTTGTCATGGGTGAGCGCTTATTACACAACCTTACTAGGAAATGGTGCGGTGAGGTAATTAGCTGGTTAAATGGTGGATAGTTGGCTTGTGGGGATGTGGGTTTATTGTGTGCGGCTGCTGCACGGGGGAATTGTGGGTACACTGAGATCTGTGACCTGCTGCTGTTGTTTGAACTGAGGACGTGACGCTGTGAAGAAGAGATGGAAAATACACACTGACTTTTAGCGGCATTGAAAAGGAAACAGTGCACTTGAGGTGTTCTCCTCAGTTTGTGAATATCTGATGTAGACCAGCAGTGTGTGTGTCTCCCCTCCTTCTCTCTTTCTGTCTCTCTCTTTCTCTCTCTGCTTCTGTCTGCACAATATTGGGTTATGGTGGACCTCAGTAGCTTACAGTGTAGATCGATGCAGCTTCTGAGAGTCTAGCTGGGCTTTAATGTGATATTCTGAGTGGACAGCTTTTCTTCAAATGCACCTCTTAATCACATCACAGATAAATCTCAGCTCTTGGTGTCCTCTGCTGTGTGTATGTGTATGTGTGTGTGTGTGTGTGTGTGTGTGTGTGTGTGTGTGTGTGTGTGTGTGTGTGTGTGTGTGTGTGTGTGTGTGTGCGTGTGTGTGTGTGTGTTCAAGTATCCAAGCCCATTATAGGATAGTATGTGTTCCCTTGCCTGCAAACAGCTGCACATCTGGCCCACAGTCAAAAAGACGGCACTGATCTAGGTTATAGTAAGGGCGCCACGCTGCTAATCATTCTGTAGAATAAAGCTGTATAACATCACTGTGGTGAGAAGCCAAATTTTCTAAAAATCTGTTGGCATGGAGTCCTGAGTTACTTAGCAACAGAGAGCAGGTTTTGTCGACTCTGATCCAAGTGAGGGTGAGCAGAAGGCAGACACAGATTATGTACATGAAACAGATAGTGACACACACATTTCAGATTTACATTTTTAGTGAAAAGCAAGATCAAATTAGTGTACAGCAAAACACAGATTTCACATTTCCTGCAGCCTTCGCATGAGATACAAATGAAACCAGATAAAATAAAGTAAATTATAACATGCACAATTAAATGCAGCTTAATCCTCTGATGATTTTATTTAGATAATCAGTTGAAATAGGGGAAATATGAAGTAAAAGATGAGGGACTTTAACGTACGTGGACTACAAAGATGCAAGAAATTATAAGATACTCATCAAACGTTTCATTTCTTAGCCATTTCTGAGAAGATTCTGACTTAGCAGGTCTTGCAATATGGTTTGCTTTTACATGAAAGGTGTGATACAAATTATGTCCAAAACTAGATAAAACTGTGCTTTTCATTTCTGCTTCTCTTTGTCTGTTCCACAGTTGTGCAGCATATTAAGAGACACAACATTGTGCTGAAGAGAGAGCTGGGAGAGGGGGCCTTTGGTAAAGTCTTCCTGGCCGAGTGTTACAACCTTTCACCCGATCAGGAGAAGATCCTGGTGGCTGTCAAGGTAATTCAAAGACTTATAGGCTTGTTTTGATTTATGTTTGTTCAAGGTTAAGGGAAACATCTTTTAAAAGGACTGTGTACAGCAGTGGTTCTCAGTGTTTTTCTGCCTGGCCCCCTTTGGAGGACGAAAAATCTCAACCCCAACCCCATGTTGCAGCTATTCAGGTGCATAAAACCAACGCACCTCTCTGGCAGTCCCACAGCTGTTTTCATGAATGACTTACCTGCTGGGGGTGAGGCTATTTTACTAATGTTTGTTCATTGATGAATTTTTGTCTGTATGTATAAAAATATCAAAGTAAAAAGAATAGAAACAGAACTCAATTCTCTGTCTTCCTTAAAACAAATAATATGCAAAATCCCACTGTAACAGTGGTGCAATTATAACTTTTATTGAAAGAAACATCAATATTGTAACAATACTAACATTAACAATAATAACAATAACGCAATATTAACAATAACAATAAAACAATTTTTGCTTTTCCTTGAATAACTTTTTGTTCAAATTAAAAATAACTCATTTTTGCTTGAACAATACAAATAAACTCAATAAGACTGCTCCCTGCAACAATATTTTTCCAAATAAAAATAGGAAATGCACAATTATCTTACAACTATGACAATAAAGTTACTTTTTTTAGACCAACAAACTAATTTTGGTAACAAAGATGAACAAAGATGATGAACATTTTAACAATATCAATAGCTGCAATGAGCCCGTTTACATTGCACACCTCAGAATATTAAAGTGCAAACTGTACAAAGTGTGCAAAAACAGAAACATTGCACATTTTTCTTTTCCAGTAAAATCCTTGTCTGTTCTCCAAACCTAAACTCTTTTTCTTTGGCAGTAGATTTGTTTGTTGTACATCCCTAAAATGAGTCCAGGATGCTCCAATGCTAAAACCTTAGTTCCACCTGCTACATGTTCTAACTTGAAGAAAAAAAAAAAAACACCCAGGAATGATCCCATGCCCCCCTTGGCAAGCCTTCACACCTCTCCTAGGGGACCTGCCACAGTTTGAGAAACACTGGTGTACAGGAAAATGTACTGTTAAAATTCCAGAAAATTTGAATTTATATCTCTAGAAGCAGGTCCAGCCAGTGTGCAACCTTGATGTGAAACAGACATATTTTAAAGATTATCTTAAATTATAAATTATGATTTTATTACATTTTAATTTAAAACAGAGAGCTTGTGACTTCCAAAAAACAATTCTCATATGTGATTTTAGACAAGGACCAGACATACAAGGACAGGCTGTCTTTGTAAACGTAAAAATATCATCCAGTCTGTATATAATGAAAGTATCCCTGTTTCTAAATAGGATATAAAACATTTTGAAGTCTTTTCTCCCATAGACCCTCTGGTGGCACCAAAATAAAGCCCATAATGTTGTTATTGAAGGTGAAGTTATTGCCTTCTCTGCAATATTTTGCAATGAGATATGATCCCTGAAATACATTTGAAATATTGAACAGTTTACAGCAGATAATCTTATGTTCCTGAAATGGATACATGGCATTTTGAAATTAAATCCTTCATATGGCGTCTGTACTGTACTTAGACTCCATGTTCGCGTTGGCTCCACCTCCATTGCCTCGGCTATTGTTAGTCAGTTGTTCTTTAAAGAGTTTTTTCGAAGTGCAAAAGGTGGAATTACACTCAAACCACTGATTTCCGGGGTCAGATTAAATGGTTTCCCAGGCATCAGCCTACTACACCATTCATCCGTCAATCCATCTCTCCATCAAAGATGCTTTCTCTTCAAGTATGTGGTGAAACAGGATCGTATTGGTGCAGGACTTCTCATTAAGAATACATGACCTGAGAGAGAAAGAGAGACCCCTGCCTTCCTCCATCCTGCTTTACCTCCCACTTCCTCTGTCTTCCTCCTCCTCACCTCTAACTCTCACCTGCAGTAGTTTCCTCTCTCGTCTCTTTTTTCACCCTGATGCTTTGCTCGTCTCAATCCTCTGACTTCTTTTCTCTTCCTACTCTTCGTCTTTTCTTTCAGCTTAGCTCTAAACCGCTTGCAGGCCCACTGATGTTTGCTGCCAGCTTAGCTTCAGCTCAGTCTGAGCACTTGGTAGAATATGCACCTGAAAATCCTGTGGAGCAGATTGTTGAGTTGCAAAACAAGATGCTGTGTGTTATTGACAGCATGTCATATACATGCATTATATCAAATTATATAGTTGGTAATCTGTTTGCAACTTACACTAAAATATACTTTAATGACCATGAGTAGGTGGCATGTAGACATCATGTAGATCAATCATTTATTCATTAGAGTCAGATCATTGATTAGACTCACAAATCCATGTTTTTAATTAGCTAATGTACCACCAGCTCATACTACAGTGCGATACTCCTCTTCATCCTTTTCTGCACAAACCCAGTGACTCACCACTTTTGCTCAGTTGTCTTTCAATCCTCCTTGCCACATCAAAAAAGAGAAATGCAATGAAGGCTGATGAAAAGAGACTTTCTGAATAAACAATGCGTCCATTTGCTGTTGATTAAAGGACTGATTCAACCAAAAACACAAAGGCACTATGTACTTGGTTGGAAATGGAGCTTCCTTTCTTTGTTTGTTTGTGTTTTGTTTCTCTAAAATCTAATCCTTAAATAATGGAAGCAACACATACTAGAACTTGTATTTGGTTGAAAGCCGAAACCTTACAAAACCTCAACAAAAGGAACTAAAATTGCATTAATTTTTTGGCAGCAGAGACTCGGCACCAGGCATTTGCTGTTGGCCTTTGTCACTGACTGTGTAAAAAGCAAAATAATTGAAGTACTTTAAAATGTGTGTTTTTAGGAATGAAAGAGAAATGCTGAAGCAGATTCAGAGCAAATATAACCACCTTTTTTAAATGGTTTATATACTGCTTTTTCCTTTTAATTTGAATTTTTTGCTATTGTTACAGTCTGTTTTGTTTCCCATAATGAGACATGATAAAAACAAAAGAAGTTTCCCTTGAAATACCCCCTCCCACTTCTCGTTTCCAGCGTTCCACATGTACATTATGTTGCACTCTGTCATGCATACTGCATTATAGAAACATGTTCTTTCCTGTACACCGCATCACAATAACCTACACTACACTAATAGAGCTTAATGGCCTGGCTTTAGCATCAACTATCAATCAGCCAGTCAGCCATAACGCAGAAATGCGTTGCACTGTTACTGTATATTATCCACAGTGGGGCCATCGATCACATGCACACTTTAACACTTTCACATACACATACCAATATGCATATGCACACACATTCCTTCACCTTGCACTCTGAATACTGCTGCCTTCATACATTTAAATGTGAGTCAGTATATTCATAAGCCAGAGGTTGTTGATTGCTTCTTATTTGTCCTGGGAACTGAATGCACGCAGACGGGATGACTAACAGTGCAATATTATGGCTTTTTTCCTGGAAATTAATTCAACATTGGGTTCAGAGTCTCAGAGCGTGATAGTTCAGATGTAGATGTTCCGGCCTGTAAGAAACTGTGAAGCCCAGAGGTGTAGTACATGTGTTTTATGAAGAAAGATGTTCTTTTCCCTTATTAAATTTGGAGCAGACGCTGTCCTTAGCATTGTTCCAAAGTGTAAGTTACACACCAGGTGAATAGTTCATTTGGGGTTTTAAGGCTTCAGTAATCATTAAATATATAGACATATGGAAATTTAATTAAATATAGAACATTATTGATAAGTGAAAAAAAATTATTCACTGGACTGATTCAAATATTTAAGTATTAAGCATTTTGGCACCGCTAATTAGTAACCCTCCTTAAAAGTTAATAGGTTGTGACACTGATGACTCCACTAATGGTTAATAAATCATTTACTAATACCTTGGCACTTGTTTTATCATTTTACCTCTTATATTCACCAAGAAACCTCCTCCAATTGATTGTTTGAGTTACCCTATGTAACCTTTACTAATGACTATCATTTATAGTCAGCAGCAGAATCAAATGAGTGATTAGGTATTTATTTATGTATAAACAACAGTTTTAAAGGATAAAACAGGAGGAGTATCCACCACCTGGAAAGTTGTTCTTTTCAAGGGATTTAAAGTCATCAGTAAATGATTTATTAAGTGTTCATAAAATCATCAGTCACATCTTATAATCCCCTCAGGGTGGTGTCAGCTTCACGCTCAAGGGAGGGAGGGGTTCATTTAGACCTCGTCCACACTAATGCGGATGTTTTTCTAAAAGGATTTTTCCTCACTTTCATCGTCCAAACGATTTTGATTTTGCAAAATATCTCCCTCCCTGCACATGAGCAGCAGCTGTTGAGCAGCAGCGCCAAGTTAAGTTACAAACCTGTAATTAGCTGAGGCAACCAAATATAAAGCAGCTAATAGCCTGTATATCTGCTACTGCTGTTGTTTAAGGTGCATTCCCACTGGAGTGATGTAATTATTTCCTAATCTGTCTATTTTCATTGTTTACACAGATACACACCAACTATTTTTGTTAAAAACTTTCACTTCAGGTTTTAACACGACAGTTTGCAGAGATAGTGACAGTATGAGGCTGCTGCTGAAGGCTCCTACAAGCTGCAGTGCTAGCCTGATGTTTGCAAATGCAGGTGTTCCTACCTGCTCTGCTGTAATAAGAATCATGGTTTATAAATATATGAACAGGATGTCAAGATCTGAAAATTACATTATTTGGATGTTAGCTAATCCTGAATTGAGCTCAGTCAGGTTTAAGTCCAGAGCGAGGAGCTGCTGGTGTTCTTTCACTGTGGAATATTTGATTTGATTCTTATTCCATGTTGTTTCTGTAATTTCATTCAGTTATTGTATTTTTGTGTGAGTTATGTCTTTAATAAAGTTAAGATTTTGACTTGAATTGAATAAATAATCTCTGTTTTAGTGACCCACAGTGCTGTTTACAAGTGGATGAGAAACCCAGAGGGAAATGTTTTGCACAATCTATATTATTATTGACAGAGCCTGAAAACCAGTGAAGCACGCTATTAAGAAATATAGTTATTTATGACGTCCAATTAAGGCAGGCTATCAATCTCAATCTGCAGGTACTTATCAGAAGAAAATCAGCCCAGTCCACATTTCCCATACATGTTCATCATCATATTTCAGATCGCAGCATAGCCTTTCATACGGTATCTCTAGTGCTGTAATAATCTGCCATATCATTGTGCTGTGATATCATATTGCATTCTGTAATGTACATGAAAAAGCCTTGGTTTGGTGGAGAATGAGTGGCTGCATAAGGATGGCTCTGTGTCATTTTCTGGCATCTCAGCGTTCTGCCTCAGAGGTCACGGGTTCATTTCCTTTTCTTTCTGACTTCTCCTTGTCCTTTAAACCCTATTTGTAACTGGAGCTCCTCTCTGTGTTGTTTGTAGATGGACAGACAAACAGACGCACACATACACACTCTGACACAAGGCAGAGAGCACATGTATATCCATGTCATATACTGTAGGAAGACATTTAATTATTCATGGAGGACAAGAAGAATTTTCTATATTTTTCTTCTTTATGTGAAATGAATACAGACCCCCGTATCACTTTCATTTCCGGAAGCTCTCTCTCTCTGTCTTGTGCGTGCACACACTTTTTCTCGCTCTGTCACAGATGCTTGTGTTACAGTACATAACCATCCTGACATATTTCCTGATTCATGGAGGGGAGACAAAGATTAGTTTCGAAGGGAAACAGGGAATATAATGAATGTAAACAGTGTTGTACTTCGTAATAGCTTACATTAATATAAAATGTCTTCATTTTTTTCTGCCCCTGCTATTGTATCAGTCCTTGTTCGGTGCCAGTAATTTCACAGTGTGTGTGCAGAGTTGCTGTAACTCACTTTTACAAGGCAAGACTCTAACATTTCTTTTTTCATAGTGGACATCAGCCAAATAAATTGGAGCAGACGGGGTATACTGTGAAAATGACTAATTGGCAATAGTGTACGTGGCATAATGTGTGAGTTTTTCATTTGTCAGTTTATTAAAATGTCACTTCTGTGTGTGTGTGCTCAGACTCTTAAAGAGGCCAGTGAGAATGCCAGGAAGGATTTCCACCGTGAGGCTGAGCTGCTCACCAACCTTCAGCATGAGCACATTGTGACTTTCTACGGAGTCTGCGTGGAGAGCGACCCACTCATCATGGTGTTTGAGTACATGAAACACGGAGACCTCAACAAGTTCCTCAGGCATGGCTCTTTTTATATAGCTTTATATAGTCATAAAGCTGGAACTCATGTACTAAAGCAAGTGATTAATTTAATTCTTTACTATTTATATTCTCTATTAACCCCTTGCATGGTGTCCATACAATTAGTTTTAATATAACAGAGTTCTACAAATTACAGGGATTGACGAGACCTGGAAGTAGGTCTGTGCCTGGTACCCCGCCTGATACTATACTGTCAAATTGTAACTAAGAGATGTTCCAGAAGAAACTTCTTCAGAGTCAGTGATGAGCCGAGTCAATCAGTCTTCAGAGCCATACATGTGTTTTATTTGCAAATGCAGGTTAAAACACACGGAGACACACCCGGGACTGGTCTGAAGAGCAGCTGAAAATTCCCCATCTTTTATACCTTGTTTCAGGCTCGGGGCGTGATTTCCCGCAAACCTGGGCCCCTCCTTCTAAAATCCCCTTTTTCCAGCATCAGTTTCTATTAATTAATGATGTTCAGAAATAACCGTGACAGGAGTCTTTGACCTTTGTTTTTTTATATATGTTGCTTAAGCCAGGCCCTCGTTACCACCCTGAGAACAGCATCCTGTCTCAGCACCAGTTGGTCTCCATTTGTTGCCTTTTAATACATTTGGGATACTGGTTAGAGCCACCAGTCTCCATTAAATGTCACCTGAGACCTGAGAATGCATAGTTCATGTTGTTATTTGTTATGGAAAAAAATAATACTCTACTAATTCGTCTAAAATAAAGAAGGGTCAGTTCAAGCGATCAGTGTCTTCAAGGAAGAAACTTTATTTGAGCTCCAGTAAAGGGGTACAGATCAGAAAGAGGCTGAGGCTGTCTGTCTGAGAGTCCCAAGAATCATCTGAGTTTCTGTGTCTTATACCAGAGCCAGAGAGACCCAGAACTCAGAGATAAGGCCTCTCTGAGAGTCTGTGAGATCTCAATTTTACCCCCCCCCCCCCAAGTATCACACTGGTCTGTGGCCTAAACACAACAGATAAGAAAGGTCATAAAAGGTTAAGAATTTACAGGTGTCATAAACTACAAAGAAAGTCATCCACTCTTATGTGGTCTATGCGAAGACACAGGGAATAGATGTAAAAGCCTATGTGACAAATAGAATGCATGCAAATATATATAGAATACATGTAACTTCCTCTACATATTAAAACAGCATCTGTGGCACACCCTTATGCTGGAATGAACCTTCATTATCTCTCTATGTAGCCTCTATGCTGGGAAAGTTATGCCTGCTTGTTTCTCAGACCCTTTTCCCAATTCGGCCCTGCGTGTATTTTCTCATCAGGATCAGGAAATATCAGTAGATTTCTAGTAACATTCTAAAAAGAATTAGTATTGTGTATTCTCAAAACTTTTTTGGTCAACTTTGGTAGCTTTGCACAAAATACAAAGTTGGAATAATTTTGTTTTCTGACACATTCCTGTTTTTATTCCTATTTATGCACGTCAGTAATCACGTGTGACCTGGTGCAACATAACATAACATGACATGACATGACATGACATAACATTACATAACATAACATAAGATATGACATGACATGATATGATATGATATGATATGATATGATAATCCTCAGGTTCTCCCAGGGGACTAATAATAATAAATTAACCTGTATCTCTACGATATAACATTAAATTCCTGTTTGACATCTGTGGTTTTAGACACTTTTTACTCTTATCTCAATGTCTGCATGTGTAGGCAGTTAAATAGTTGTCAAATAAAACACAGTTTTGTAATAAGAGAAATAAGATATTTAATTATTAAAAATAAAATGATTATAAATAAAAATACATTTGTAATATTTCATGTTTCAGAGATAAATGCGCAATTTATTCATTTATGGTGTACACACTCAGATGACTTTGACTCATTTTATTGACCTCTCCACTCCTTCACAGGTCTCATGGTCCAGATGCAGTTCTGATGGCAGAGGGTCAGACCACCAGACCCGTGGAGCTGACCCAGTCCCAGATGCTGCATATTGCTCAGCAGATTGCATCTGGAATGGTCTACCTGGCTTCACAGCACTTTGTGCACCGTGACCTGGCCACCAGGTTTGTGATTTAATCTACTTAAACATGTGGCTTCAAATAAAGGTATTGATTAGAAACATGTGATCAGACTTCCCCTTCACTCATTGTACAAGTGTTGGACTGAAGTGATAACCTCGTGTTGTCTGCTTGTGTGTTCTGTCTAACAGGAACTGCCTGGTGGGTGAGAATCTGCTGGTTAAGATCGGAGACTTTGGCATGTCGAGAGATGTCTACAGCACTGACTACTACAGGGTAGGTGTATGTGTCGACCTTTTCTGGCCCTTCTTTTAGCCTCCCTCCTCCCTGTTGCATGGGTCCCTCACTGCTCCTTCCCTGCATGGGCATGGCTGATGGACTCCAGCAGATTTACAGTAAGACGCTTGCTGTGGTAGGTCATTTAAACTGCACACACTCAGTGAAACTAATACGCATATTATTACATATAGCTCCCTGCAATGCCATACAGTATATAATTACATGGGCTCAGCAGAACAAAAAAGAAAGTTGTATTACTCTTTATAGTCTGAGTTCATTAAGAAAAGCTTGTAAAGTACAACTTTCTTGGTAAATTAATGCAGCTTTTTCAATAAATCAATATATAGTAGTTATAAAATTTTAATAGCTTTTATTAGATATTCTATGGTGAAACAGTTGTTTATATTGAATTTACCACTCTTTTTTTTACAAGACATCTGGCTTATGAGAAAGAAAAAGTGCAAGATATTGACAAAGTAATGAGTAATACAAAATTCATGACAAATATTTAAATATTAAGCAGAAATAAATTAATATATGATGCAGCAACTCTAATCAGAACATTATATTATAAAATATTTTATACATTACATGACCACATAAAATTGCTGTGATTTGTGCATATTTTTCTCCTTCTAAAATATTAAATTCGAACCCTATGGCAGCTTTATGTAAACACTGAATCTGCAGTTTTTGGAATATTTCGTACCCATTAATGTTTAATTCATGCATGACACGAGTGCAATAAACACCTGTTCTCTGTTGAGAAATGTAGTAAACACTGAGCCTCGGATTCACATTCAGATTCATGTGAACATTTCTACAGTCTATTTAGGAGTATTTTCAACACACTAGGCAGATCTATTTGTTTTCTGGTCATATGTACATGCTGCAGAGAGCTTTTATGCATCCTTCAGGGTCTTGTTGTACAGTACTGATACAACAGGTCTATTCACACCGCAGGAAGTGTAGGTCAGTGGGATGCAACACATACACACACATCCATCTGGGAGGCTGGTGTGGAAAAAGCAAAGAGAGAGGAAATGAAGCATTATAAAAAGAGATGTGTGAGTGGTCCAATGTGCCGCTGTGTTTTTTTGTTGTATGTATGTATGTGTGTGTGTGTGTGTGTGTGTGTGTGTGTGTGTGTGTTTGAGTAGAAGAGACAGCTGAGGGATTTTTTTTACTTCTGTGCAGCAATCTGTCACCTTACTAGAAGGCCAAAATCTAATCAATCGAGCTGAGTGATTGATATTGACTGTCGGTTTTTTTTTTACTGCCCTTTCTCCGTCCCATGTGACAAACTGACATAAATGACGCTGACAGACAGAGGCAGATGATAGTGAGAGGGAGGAAAGGAGCAGACCTTTATTTGATACTTAACAGATTGATTGAGCATTTAAAGATATATTAGTAGAATCTGACTCATTTTTTACTATTAATATATATATTTATATATATATTTATATATATATATATATATATATATATATATATATATATATATATATATATATATATATATTTTATTTATTTATTTATTTTTTTTAAGTATTCTTATCTCTGAGCTAAGCCACACTTAAAAACAATAAAAATACATGGTTGAGATTAATTTGACGTTATGTACAGCATCGAATAACCACACAAAAAAGACGAGGCTTCTTCTCTGAGGTTTTCTTTTGTACTATCTCCGTATGACGACACAGCAATCCCCTGCTCCACCACCCTCTTCATTTCCCTTCCTTTCACCCCTCTTCAATAAAGCCAAGCGCTGAGGCTGTAGTCATAGCAACCAGCAAAGGCAGTGGCGGTGAGCCTCAGAGTTGTATCCAACGTTTCTCAGGAAGAAAAGTAATCAGAGAACTTCTGTTTAGTATGCCGAAGCGGTACTAGAGGAAGAGGAGAGAGAGAAAGAGAGAGAGAGAGAGAGAGAGAGAGAGAGAGAGATGGAAGTGTGGGAGACAGAAGCAGGAGGGTGGTGAAGAGATGAAAAGAGAGAAAAGAGGGAGGCCAGAGAGGCAGAAAACAAGGAACAAATAAATATACAAAAGGATAAAGCAGCGTACAGTGGAGGGAAGGCATGTGGAGGAGACAGTGTACAGGATAGTTCGTAAGAAATAAATATATACTGGAGCTGTAAGGAGACAAGGAATAAGAGAAAGGAATGCCAAAAAAGGACAGAGAAACAGAGACACACAAGGAAAAACAGCAAAGCAGAGTGGGTTTCATGCAGGATGGTGGGAGGTAACACGGCAATACCGCCACGTTTCAGCAAAGAGGTGTATGCATGTGTGTCTGTGAGGGGGTGTAGAGTATAGGGACTCAGTCATGCTTTTGCGTCAGACAGGAGCAAAGATGACTCATAGAGGAATTGGAGGCCCCCCCCACCCCCCCGTTCTCTCCACTGCTTACATATGTGTGTGTGTATGTGTATGTGTATGTGAGAGAAAAAAATAGCAGCAAAGGCGTAGGACTGAAAGGTTTGTGATGAGGTGACGTCATCAAATCCCCCGTTATACAATGAACCTGACGGGCGTTCAGGAGACACACAGGATGCCTGATTCAAGCCTGGTGCATCCACGCTGCCTTTTTTAACGTGTGTGGGTGTGTGACCGAGTGGGTGGGGCTGTACTTGCAGTTTTAGTTGCTAAAGTGAATGCATAAACACACTACTGCACATTGGCTTCCCTGCCTAAACGAATTTTTTGCAGGATGAAATAACATATTCATCTGCTTAGATTTTAACACTGGGGGGTGTTTTATGCTGCTGACACTGAGTAGAGCTAAACAATCTCTGCAGAGTAATTTGGCTGGTGTGTGTGGGTGTGTGTGCATGTGTGTGTGTTTTTAACAACCCATCTCTGGTACCCGACTCTGACAAACAGCACCATTATTGAGCACCAGGAGAGGCCTGAGTGCAGGAGTTATCTGTCCAGAAGTCAGTGTGTGTGTGTATGTGGATGGACAATACAATGCTGTTTATATTCTCCACAAAAACATGTGGATAATGAAATGTACTTGCAGAGATGACTTGCACTTGCGAAAATCATTCTCTAAATACAGCAATTCTGAAAAATGTATCATCATGACACTGTTTACATTTATCTATATGGGAAGTATAATTGCCCCCCCCCCCCCCCCCCAGTCTATACCCATATGTGCATATATACATAATAACTAAATATACTGAATATCACTAACTAAATATACTACACTGCTTGGCCAAAAAAAAGTCACATGCAATATTTGACTGCACCAACTTTGGTTTTGATACAGGACACATTCACTGTGATATATTTTCCACATAATGCTTATGTAGAGTCACAATAAGGTTCTTAATATGTTTTCCATCCATAGTTGCATACATTTTTGATGGAGAATCGGACCGCTGCATCACGTCTTCATCACATCCTAAATTAGAGTGTTGGAAATAAATTACAGTGTTGGAAACCCCATATTGAGTACATTAAAAGTAAAGCGTCCAAATCTATAGGCATACTCTATAAAACAAGGGACTTACTAAATTAAAACAGCCTATACATGATATACTGTTCTTTGGTTATGCCCGACTTAACACATTGTGTAGAAATATGGGGGAATGCAGGAAAAACTAGTATAGATACGTTAGTAAAATTCCCCCCCAAAAAAAAGAGCTATTAAAATAATAAAGTAGGATATTTTGAAGCATCTAACAATTTATTTATTCAACTTAATACCCTAAAATTGCTGAATATTGTATATATTAAAATATTAGAGATGATTTATAAAGTTAAAAACAATATTGTTCCAAATACCATTCTAGAGTTCTTTAAATTAGGAGAGAGTAATATAATTTAAGAGGTTTTTATATTTTTGAATGTATGAAAGTGAGGACAAATGTGAAGTCCAGATGTATTTCGGTTGTGTGTGTGAAATTATGGAATGGACATGACAATGAATTTAAGTTGTTCACTTCTCTGATAAAATTTTAAAAATGCCTCAAGTATAAGGAATCAGGAATATTAAGTGGAGATGGTAGATGTGTTTTTGTTTTGTTATTGATTCTTTTGTTATAATGACAATGCTTGATGATTTTTCCTTTTTGTCCTCCTTTTTTTGTTTTTTGTGTTTATTGTGGTTGTTGTACTGTGTGTGGCAATTACTGTACAAACCAAAAATAAACCATTCATTCATTCATTCATTCATTCATTCAGTCAGTCAGTCAGTCAGTCAGTCAGTCATTCAGAGTCTGGACTTTATGGAAGCTAATCCATGTGTGAAAATGATGTCTCATTCTCCCTGAACTATTCTGTCACTAGCCTGATGATCCTGATCAGTCCTGTCATTGTCCAGTCTTTTTAACATTAGAGACATGAGAGGCTACTTACTGCAGTTAGAAAACACTTTTGCACAGATCACAGAAAAAAGGTGAGATGTT
Organism: Sphaeramia orbicularis; assembly: GCF_902148855.1. Classification (NCBI taxonomy): domain Eukaryota; kingdom Metazoa; phylum Chordata; class Actinopteri; order Kurtiformes; family Apogonidae; genus Sphaeramia; species Sphaeramia orbicularis. The sequence goes on from NC_043965.1 coordinate 23,627,964, forward strand.
GATCCCACCTTTTTTCCACCATTGACCAATTTCCACAGCCAAGCCAAAGGACTAACAGAGGTGAGACAGGCTGGACTTTTACACAGCAGACCTGCGTTCTGGAATCAAAGGGGCGGTGACGCAGCATATAGTGTGATGTATAATGTGTGCGTCAGAAATACCCAGAGCATAGTGGTGTTGCTAACCTCTCCAGAGTCTTTCACCATTCCACAAATGTTAGCATGGATAGAGTCCTCCACCTGAAGTAACAACAGCTTGTAGATCTCAGCATCTCCCCGGTTCAACATCTTTTTGGTCATGTTGATATGCTATTTTTACTGTAAACAACCTGCACTCATTTTTAAATCCCCCTTGGCGCAGGGGTCGCACACGCAATATGTTATCAAGACGTCAAACCTAGTGCATGGAACGAGAGGCGTTCCAGAATCTTGATTCCACCTTTATCATGGCTCTGTTACTACCTCCAGAGACGTTACAAAGCTATGATAAAGATGGGACCGAATGATCCCACCATTTCATTTACACAGACGTCGTTCCAGAATAAAGGCGAAATACACCTGTAACAGAAGTGCTGTGTAAAAGGGGTGAGAGTTAAATAACCTGTTACAACTGAAACATTAATAACCATTGCAATACTTACCGATGGAATGATCAAAACTATTTGCTTAGTTAAATCCAGGCTGTTACATTTTTTTGTAAAGGCTGTTTATTTCACTCTAACTGCAGTAAGTAGCCTCTCATTTCTTTAACATCAAGAAGATTGACTTGATTGGCAAGTGACAGAATAGTTCAGGGAGAATGAGACATCATTTTCGCACATGGATTAGCCTCCATAAAGTCCAGACTCTAATGTGGGATGAGATGAAGACTTGGTGCAGCGGTCTGATTCTCCATCATCAATAATCAAAACTTGATGCATCTATGGATGTAAAAAATATTATGAACCTTATTGTGACACTACATAAGCATTATGTCGCAAAAAATAGGTCACAGTGAATGCATCCTGTATCAAAACCAAAGGAGGTGCAGTCAAATATTGCATGTGCAGCTTTTTTTTGGCTGGGGAGTGTATAATAAAGCATATGTATACGCGAAGTGAAAACAAAGTTAGAAATTTTTTAAAAAATCGAACAATCTTATGTTTTTATCAGCCCCTATATAAACAACTGTATTAGCACACAATGAATTAAGATGTTTCATTGTAATGACAATGGTGACAATGACCACAAGATAATTCTATGCTGTGAAAAATGTTATTATTTTTAGAGATAGTTCTCAAAGATGACCAAAGCATCTACTGATCTAAAATGTTTTATAACCTCCAAATTATTAATTCTATTTATTCATTAATAAGAAGTAGGACTAATAATGACAGTGGTTGTACACAATTGTATTTATGCTCAGTTAATGATATATGTTTTCTCTATTCTGACAATGATAACCTTGGAATTTGTTATGCGTTTTTATGAAAATCACCTTGATCAGGAAATTAAATATTAGAGAAAAGATGATTTTGAAGATTATTGCAAAATGCAGAGGACAATATTATAATAAATAGTGAATACATGAATAAATACCTTCGTAAAGGTTACATATAGACAAAAATTCATTTGAAAGTTGCTACAAAAAAAGTTCTAAGTCTTTAAGCCTTAATTTTGTTGTTAGTCATCTATGCTTACTTAATTTTCATTTTTGTTGTAATTGGTTGTAAATGTTCTAATAAGTAAGTAGTAAGTAAAGTTTATTTATAAAGCGCTTTTCACAGATAAAAATCACACTTCTGTGTTTCCAGATTATTTGTCATGTTCTGATTATAAATAATCATTTTAAGCCACAAGTAATCATCTGGTTTCTTCAATACTCACTCAGGAAGAAAAATCAGCCTTTAAACTTAAATGAAATATTGATTTGACATTTATGGTGATAAATAATCATACCAACTGACATGAACATTTTTGTCATAATAATATTTCAAATCAATAGGGTTGGGAAAATCCTACAAGCTGAGCCTCACTATTTTTGTCTATATAGTGTATACATATAAAACACATTTTGCATTTTGTTTTCCATTAATTATATATGCACAAGAGCTAAGTAATTATCATAATATTTATCTTACAACATGGTTTTCCTAAATGTAAATATACACTTCATAATATATACAGTACATTATGAGTCTTAGATCTAATACAAAACGGTAAAGTCAGTGTTTTTTTTCTGCTTGTTCTGCTTTTAGTTAAGGAAATATTAACTCAGTCAAACATAGTGGGTGATGGTCATGCATCTTAATGCTGCTACAAAATAGAAAAAAGAGGCTCTGAGATACTACAGAAACATGGCGGACTCATGAAAGACAACCTTATTAATGCTGAATACATGTCTGCGAATAGATCTTCCTAAATCCATTAATCCACTTAAATCGTACACGCTGGACCCTTACAGGACCTGTACAGTTCAGACGTTACTTTTACTGAGCTGTGCTTCTAATTACGGGTTTTTCTTTTATTGATGATGGAGAGGGAAATCGTCACTGGTATGTTATGTACAGTAAACCTGTAAAACCTGTAAAAGGGCGATCTCCTTTTTCAGTGAAAAACTAATAAAAAAAAAACACAGAGAAAAAAGGACCCAAGCTTTCTGGGTAACAGTTTTTGTTTCCATAGTAACACTGAGGGCAATTAAGGTACAGTTTCTCTGTAACAAAGAGTAGGTGGAGTTAGTCACATAAGCCCCTCCCACACTGCATCTCATAATGGTCTAGTTACCATGGTTACCAGCCTCCAGGAGGTCACTACAGGGATTTTTTTTTTTCTTTTTTTTTTTTCTTTATTTCCCCTCGTTTTTAAAAAGACTTTAGTGGAGCACTCAGGCAGCTGTCTCCCTGAAATGATGCATATTAATAAGAGCGAGAGGAAAAGAGATAGACAGCCAGGCTTAGAGCGAAAGACGGAGGGAAGGTGAAGATGAGATTGGCAGAGCGAAGGGGGCAGCAAAGGAGACAAAGACTGACGATGAAGCTGCTGAGAGGAAAAAACAAAAGGAGTGCAGATGACAGAGAGAGATGCATGGTTTGGAGCTCACTCCGTCTTCAGAAGGTTCCACTGTAGAGCTGACTTTCTTAATATTTGATGCTCTCCCAGTTGTAAGAACATTCAATCTCAGGCTTTTTCTTCTTGCCCCCTCATTTGTTTTCTTCCCCCTGTCTTTGTCCAATTCTATTCTGATTCCCTCTTTCTTCCTTCCTTCTTTTCTTTTTACACACACCCTGACAGAGGCACACACGCAGAGAGAGACAGTTAACAAACATAAAAAATGTAGCTCAGCAGTTCAGGAGCACAGTATTAATATTTCAGGCCATCAGGGGAAATGATCGACCATGATGAATAAAACAAAATGACTAATGGATATGAGCAGGTTCAGACACATCAGTGGATAAATACTGTCAGAAAATTAGAATAGAATAGAATAGAATAGAATAGAATAGAATAGAATAGAATAGAATAGAATAGAAATACAATGCAATATGATAGAAATAGAATGCAATACAATACAATATGATATGATAGAAATAGAAAAGAATAGAATACAATAGAATACAATACAATAAGATAGAAATAGAATAGAATAGAATACAATACAATACGATATGATAGAAATAGAATAGAATACAATACAATACAATACAATACAATATGATAGAAATAGAATAGAATACAATACGATATGATATGATAGAAATGGAATAGAATACAATACAATACAATATGATAGAAATAGAAATACAATACAATTCAATATAATACAATATAATATGATGGAAATAGAATAGAACACAATAAAATACAACATGATAGAAATAGAATACAAAACAATACAATACGATATGATAGAAACAGAGTAGAATAGAACAGAATACAATGTAATACAATACAATACAAAAGAAATAGAATAGAATGCAATAAACTACAACATGATAGGAATAGAATAGAATAGAATAGAATAGAATAGAATAGAATAGAATAGAATAGAATAGAATAGAATAGAATAGAACAAAGGCATTTCAACATGGAGAAAAGACATATAGTCTCTGTAACCTTGTGCAACCTGCTTTGGCAATATTGTACTTCATTATGCCATATGCCAATAGAAAAAAAAAAAAGCCAAATTGAATTTTAGAGAGGCAGGAATGCAAATGAGAAACAGACAAACCTGGAGGGAGATGGAGCATTAACCAGGAGAAAGGTGAGGGTCTGGTTATGAAGAGTAAAAGCTGCAGAGATGGAGTGGATATGTTTCCCCAGACGTACCAGTGAACCTGATGGCTATCTATGTGACTGTGTGCATTTTATTACTCCATTAAATAACCCACTGACTAACATAGAAACAGGCCAAGTGCGGGTACCAAACCATTAATAACAAGCATAAAGCTTAGAAAATGGATTGTGCTATCAATGTGGAGCAGTGAAGTGCAGGTCGCTGGGTTGATTCATGTGCATAGCTGAATTACGGGGCGAGGGTGAGGAGAGACACAACATGTGGGAGAACACCATCATCACACAGGGTTGGGTTTCATTCATTATAACATAATGGACCAGATGGGTGAACATTACAATACCAGCATATTTTACATGCAAACTCACTCTGTGAACATATTCTGAGATTCTGTCAACTTCTTTAAAATATACAAAAGTCCTAGTCTAACATTAGGTTTGTTGGTTTAGTGTAGTTATAATGACCACACATATGCATTTGTCAGTCTTTGTATTAAGATACAATCTGGAGTATGTCTGTGAAGTATGTACAGCAGTAAAAACAAAAGTTTCAGGGAAAAAACAGCTTCTATAAATCAAAGTGGTTGTATTTAGTGTGACCTCTCTTTGCACTTAACATGTCTGTAACCCTTTTGTTCAGACAATATGAGATTTATTGCATTATTTTTTGGTTTTATACCAGGTTTCATTCAACACTTCAGACATTTCTAACAGTTTGTGCTGCTTCATATTTATGGGTACAGGGGTCACACTAAATAGTGAATTTAACCTTTATAACCCATTTAGTTCAGTTTTTTGCATCTTTTACAGGTATGCACACATTTGCTGTATTTTCTAGTTGTACCTAAAGAAAAAAGAATGAATGATATATGCTCATTTCAACCCTCCAAAAACAACAAACTTGCCTAAGACTTTTGCATAGTACTGTAAACATCATATTAGTTGTTTTGAAATATGAAAATATTACATATCGGTGTTGTTTGGACAACTTAATTCTGCATTTCATTGGAGATTAGACATTATAGATTGTGATTATCTGTGACAGAAGTTAAAAAATATCTTGGGAAATTCTACTGCAGAGAAATTCAAGGAAGCTCAGTTTCCAAGACAATGAGGAAAAACAAACTTATCAAGCATGTTTTCATTATAAAAGTCATCTTAGGATAAGAAAATAGATCAGCATTGTAATAAGATATAGCTAATATTGAGATAGAATGAGTAACACACTGAAACAATAGTTTGTGTAACATCCCAACAGAGGAATAAGATTGTTTTCCTTATTAGAGTGAAACCATTTGCACAACCTCTCAGTTTAAGAATAAACGTGTGTTTTCATTGCTTCGAAATAAGCTTCCCTTGTTTGCATTTTTCTGATTTTGTGACTTTTACTCTAGTTTGAAGAAATGTAGCCAAGAAACATTTGTTAACCCCACTGGCAGATTTCTCTTTCTTTCTTTCTTTCTTTCTTTCTTTCTTTCTTTCTTTCTTTCTTTCTTTCTTTCTTTCTTTCTTTCTTACTTTCTTTCTTTCTTTCTTTGTCATATTTTAGAATACTTGCCGTCTTTCTTTTGGGCTCATTTTGCAGTGTAATGACAGAACTAAAAGGATGACAGAACTACCTAAGACAGACCTCATCTCAGTGTATTAACCTGGTGTGAGACTAAAAGTCCCCACTCAGATGAACTGTCACTGTTTATAAAGATAAACACATCTTGTGATTACAACAGTCAAACAGGCTCTGAAGGCTCGGTTTAGATTAGATGTTAATGAAATCATCAAATGTCTCTCAGAGCAGGGCTGTTGATGTCTACTTTCTGATAATCAACAGAATTTTTGCTGCTCTTTAACAGGCCTAATGAAATTATTTTTTAATCAATTAAACTTCTCTCACGTGGGACCATACGATTGCTCATACTGCATATTGTGGAATACTTTATTCTATTACAAAAGCTGAAACAGTGACTTAGACAAACCTTACCTTTACTGTACATTTAGCATTTCACTGTTTCTCTTCTCCTTTTCCTATTAGTTTATTTGTTTTGGTAATTTATTTTTAATGTTGAACTGTTTGTTTGCAATGAACTGGTTACCAGTTAATCAATGTATCATCTGTGGAAATTGTGCGCTGATCAGCAGTAGGTGTGTTACAGTCAGAAGATGATGCAATCTACACCAACAAATCGCTCTCACTTAAACGCCTCAGGCAGCAGTTTGGAGGAGTGAAATGACTGGAGCTCTGCTTGAAAATCTATTGAACCTTATGAGAAATGTATGGCTGCATGACTCTGCATCTGTAATGCATGGAGATACCAAATAGAATAGAATAGAATAGAATAGAATAGAATAGAATAGAATAGAATAGAATAGAACAGAATAGAATAGAATAGAATAGAATAGAATAGAATAGAATAGAATAGAATAGAATAGGAAATCTATATAAATATTTAAGCTGGGCACACACTTAAAGATTTAAAGATCGTCTCCAATGACTGGAGGAGGTTTTTGACTTTGACTGTCAGAGAGGAGCACAAACCTATCGACTAAGTCAGTCAAAACCCTGAACCAGGGCTCAGAAACTACATCCTGTATCCAGATAGCCAGCGGTGGTCTGTCATCTATATTTATTTTGTTCAGAAAATACACTCAGCAAGTATTCTTTTATTCACAGGACACAGATTGGGGTTACCATACATTAAGACCACTCTATCCATTTATCTAACATTACATAAGCCACATAATGGAAGGTAAAGGGTTATATTTAGTGTTGATATTGCAATAATATGGGCATTCATAATTAATGCTTTATTATAAATGCTAGTGTCACTGTTTATCTGGTTTAATGCTTTCACCATTCTAGCCCAGTTTCTGTCATTGTCAGTTAAGATGTAGACACTCATTCTCTTGCCAAAATCTGACCTTTTTTTTTCTTTCATTGCAGATATTCAGTGTAATTTTACAAAACAAACCTTTTTGCTCTTCCGTTTTGGTCATGTTTAATGCAGCACCAACATCATTAGTCACAAGTGTCAGTCATAAATATTATTATATCCTTAAATGTATTAAACAACATCTGGCCATGGTCATTATTATCATAATCAGCTCAGGATTCTATAAGTGTGTGCCCAGGGATGAAGTTAAAGATACTTAACTATTCTTTGATTTGATTTCCTTCCTTTCTAACAGTTGTGTGTACTTCTGTGTGTTTGGATGTACAGGTCGGAGGTCACACCATGCTGCCAATACGTTGGATGCCCCCCGAAAGCATCATGTACAGGAAGTTCACCACAGAGAGCGATGTTTGGAGTCTAGGAGTTGTTCTCTGGGAAATTTTCACCTATGGAAAACAGCCCTGGTATCAGCTCTCCAATAATGAGGTACCGAAAACAGTGCACTCATCTCTCTGTGGCAGGAAAAAAAATCCATTGTTCAATCTGTGAAGATAGTTAATCCATCCCAGTGGCAAAGAACTGAACCAAAAGAAAGGGAGTCAGAAGTACAAAGTAAAAACTTTATGTTGCCTCGGAGGCACCTTTACTTTAATAAGTTATAGCAAACAAGATGTTGCAGCCCCAAGACATGAGAAAATAGCCCTTCGGTGAAAGCAAAGCTAAATATTTGATCAGGTTTGTGTGCAAAATTCTCAGAGGTATCCATTTTGCAAGTTCTTTGACCCGAGTCATTTCATTATATTATGCCAGAACAAATCATTTAGAAACTCAATATGCTGTTTATTTTTTTTATCATGCCTTGAATTAATTCTGAGGTAAAACAGATGTAGGGGAGCCTGAGCTTCTATTGAGTGTGTTTTTAATCCGTTATTCTTTGCTAACAGCACAAGAGAAGGTGCTGTCAGGTATACTAACAGGGTGCAGCTTGGGCCAGTGTGTCTTGTGTTTTGACTATAAAATAATGTTAAAAGCTGGCTTGTAAAACCAAAAGGCTGCCACAAATTGTTCCCAAGCTACCGAGTAAAACAGAAAAGGTTTGGAGTTTTTACTCTTGATAAATGGCCTCATCAGTACTCATATATGTGAATAATCAAAATACTTCCCTTTAACCATGAAGACCCAAACATTTACCACCTACCTAAACCATCTACTGATGTAACCTGTTGATCTTATCAATACATGTAAATAATTTATATAAAATACAGTTTGTCATCTATTCATGGTCATCAGATATGACCCATTTGGACGTTCAGAGGCTCCGTAGTGAACGTGGAAACACCGTCATCTTCTACAACATTGATTCACTTGTAAAACCCATGGAGTTGGATCAATGACAGTGGATGGAGACACTTGGTTTATGTTTAGTTAAGGATATATTTTGCTGAAAAAGGCAGCTTTTCTTCAGTTTTCTCTGTTTTTGATATAATTATCCTAAACTTTACTCCAAGCTTTTGTGACCATCTACATAATTAGTAAATTAAATGTGGGAATGTGGGAAAATACCAGAGTTTCACTACAAAAAAAAAAAAAAAAAAAAAAAACAGAATATATGGTAAATGGACTGCACTTATATAGCGCAATTTCTACACCTTCATGGTGCCCAAAGCACTTTACAAAGCCTCACATTCACACACTAGTGGGTGGCTGCTGCCAAGCAAGGCGCTGCCAGGACCTATTAGGAGCAATGTAGGGTTCAGTGTCTTGCCCAAGGACACTTCGACATGTGGACAGTCAGAGCCAGGAATCAAACTCTCAACCCTTCAGTCATTGGACAACCTGCTCTACCAACAGAGCCACAGTTGTCCCCACATTATGATAAATGGTGATAAATTACTTAAGGAAAGTTAAATACAATGAAAAATTTGTTTGGGAACTGCCACAAAAGTAACACTGGGTCCTTATGGGCTAATGTAAGTTGATTTATTAATGAACTGACTAATTTCCCTCTTACTCTGTGAAATGCAGAATCATCGTGAAATGTACAAGTGCAGAGCTCCTGTTTTTGACATCCGTCATTCGAAACGCACTCATCAGTCATAATCAGAACACCAGGAATAAATATAACACAAGCTGGAACACATTTTTGCTAAATGCACATGGAAAATACATCATGGTCCCATCAGTAGCAGCCTGTCTTTTCACCTCATTTTATAGTCTAGCATCCACAGTATGTGTGTCTACATTAGTATCAGAGAGCAGAGCATTTTACTAAACTCAAAGAGAACATGTCTTAGAGGATCTCTGGAAATGTCTTCAGGACTGCAGTAAGCCTTATAAACTACCTGTGGGACTGTTTTAGTTTTAGTTGTAGAAAAACCTACAGGTAGATTTGTTAGCTGAATGTGAGGTAATGCTTAAGAGACACACACTGGGACTATATTTGACAAGGTACAGATATATCCCTACATGTGTTTCCGTAGTTAAGTCCAGTGGTGGAACATTTACTCAAGTACTGCACAATTTTGTGGTACTTACAGTTGAGTGACTCCATTTCATACAATTTCACACTTTACTTTTTACAGACCAACTCACCAACAATATATAGTTACTCAAATAAACTCCAGTGGTCATCTGCAATATGAAACATGGAGTGTCCTCATAACTATTGATGAAGTAATGCCATGTATCATCTCTTTTTGCACTAAATAACCAGTATTTCTTAGAACTTACAGTTGTGGCCAGAAGTTTTAGGAATGGCATAAGCTTTTTTTTTTTATTCCACATGTTTCTGAGGTACATTAAAGAACAATCATATGGATTACATAGGTTTCAAAGACCTTTATTGACAAATAAATCACATCTAAGCAAAAAAAAAAATCCATTTGTGTCATTCCCAAAACATTTCGCTGTTTAAGTATATTTTAATGCAAATCTATAGCTTTTTTTTTTTCCTCAAAGAAGGTTTTAAATGTCGGGATATTAGTATAATGCAAGTACACTACAAACAAAAAGTTAAGGATATTTTTAATTTTGGGGCTTTTTTAACAGTTGGGATTCTTGCACAGTGCTTTTTACTTTTTTGTGTGTGAACGGAATTGAAGCACATTTTTTTAATGAGCAAATATAGTTTTACTTGCAAATGACAAAAATGACAAAAAAAAGACAAAAAAAGAAATATCCTTAACTTGTTGTTTGTAGTGTATATTGTTCATGTGTTCTTCTGTTAGAGTGGAGTCCTATGGGAGCAGTGACACTATTTTGTGAAAACTGTTGGTTCCATTACAATCATACGGCCTCTGTGTTGATCTTTAACATTTCACACATAGATCAGCAAATTATGACGCCATCTGATAAGGTCTAACGGTAACTAGATGATCCTTTTGTGAGACAGTTTGAGTTGATGACAGGCATAGTGCATTAATGGTAGCTCTGCAGTCTATCATATAGTGGAACAATGGATCACACACACATGCATTTTTATGTCTGTTTTCATATCTATCATCAAAACCAAAGATAAAAATAGCCAAACTCATCAAACATGTCATTAATCTCACTCATCACAGCTAAGAAATCCCTCCTACTGAACCATGAGGCTAACATTAAACATTAGGAGAGCTATTGGAAGAGCTGATACAATTTTCTGACAGTGATACATGTGATCGACGCTTAAGCTAATTGGCTGCAGGTTTGCTGTTAACATTTTCATTTGCAGCGAAAACAAGCCTGATTGAAATCTTCCTTCTGCAGTCTTAGTGTCTTTAGTTGGATTGTCTAATGTTTATTATAGTGAGCTTGCTTTAAAAAGCAAGAATAATCAGTGCCAGTAGGATGTTTAGCTAATATATATATAGACTCCAGGGCTGTCCATTTCTCTTTCAATAATGGAAAAAAGCATTCAGGGAACAATATAAGTGATGGTGATGTTAATTTTCGCTATAGAAAACTGTCTGGAGGCCTGAAATCTATACCAGTAAAAGTCATTTTCACTTTCCTGTAAATCTGGCTGCTTTAACAAAACAAATCACACAATGCCTGGAGCTCTACAAAGAAGAGCTGACCTGTATCAGCAAGAAAACAAAGTAAACAAATAAATAAATTAAAAGACAAACAACTGGTGACTTGCACTGAATAATTAATCAGGTAATTCTTACAAATCTTCAGTTTGACCCAGTTTCCCGGAAGCGCATCAAAGCCCTTCAACCCTTCACCTCCACCTTCACCTTCACCTCAGTATTTCTCTGGTTACAGCTTTCATACCGTGTCAGCAGCCCTTTTTTCTTCTGCCTCACTCTGGTTACATCCAGAATTAACCTTCTGGCCCCTCTACCGTCCTCTTTTCCCCCCTTTACATCTATTAAATCTCTCCTGAATCGCGGTTCATTCACCTTCTGACCCCGAAACCCGCAAGCTCAGATATCTCCTTCGCAAGATATGGAATTTTATTTTAAAATGAGAAATCCATTATTTATATGCTTGCACAAACTGATGGCAATCGCAGAATGAGGAAGAAGATCTAACAGAAATTGTCAAAATGATCACACTCTTATAGACTGCAGTCTTATTAACCGAAAGATGCTGCATGATAAGCTTCAGGTATTAATTTTTTAAATGGATATACAGCAATTTGGAAGACACTGCTGTTTTTTCGGAGCTTATTCATTAATTGACATTCATTCCCAAACATATAGCACGGTGTATTTAATGTTAGAGGAAATTATGAAAAGCCTAATTTTATTGCAGACTAATAACAGTATGTATTTTCCAAACTGCTGCCAGAGGATGATATATACTTCTTGTTCTAAAACCACAGGAGAGCTCTCTCTCTTCTAAATACAGTGGTTAATTTTTCAAAAGGTCTCCTCTCCTTGATACACAAATCCTCATTCTCTGCCTGCTGGAATCTAAAAAGCTGTATTTTTTTCAAAGAATGGGCCAGGCTAAATTGCACTCAAACTCAAAATGAACTATAAATGTAGAGACATTTCTTACAGACTTGTATATTTCCATTCGAGAGTTTACGTCTTTCTGCCATTTTCTGAGCCACGAACATGGAGAAGGTTGTAGATTTTAGCTTGAATTGATAGTTCTAGGTTTTTCCTTCTTTTGTCTGTAGTAAAACCCAAGATTCCTGCTGACAGAAAGTTGAGTCTGACTTTTTTTCTGCTTCTACTTCTGTAGGTGATAGAGTGTATAACCCAGGGCAGGGTGCTGCAGCGCCCCAGGACCTGTCCTAAAGAAGTCTACGACCTGATGCTGGGTTGCTGGCAGAGAGAACCGCACATGAGACTCAACATCAAAGAAATCCATGGTCTGCTCCTCAACCTGGCCAAGGCCTCTCCGGTTTACCTAGATATACTGGGCTGAACACAGGAGGAGGACAAATGAGAGTTTAGAGTGTGTGTGGATGGGGTTACTGTATGTAAGTGTGCCTGGACTTGTGCACATTTGCGGTTGCATGCATGTGTGAGTGTGTGTGTTTAAACCTGTGAATGGACTCGTGTGCTTGTGAATTTACTTGCGTGGGGCTGCTGTACAGGATGTGAAGCTATCATGAAACTCTTAAAGGCAATCATAAAATTCATCCCCAACTTTTTTCCTCTTTCCAAACCAATTTCCTCTCCTTTGTGCATCTCTACCCCTTCCCTCCTTCTACCCTGAAAAGACATTTACCAAGAGTATTTTAACTTTGGAGAAAAAAAAAAAGGCTTCTCACTTCTTTCAAATGCTTTAATCTGACTGGGGCTAAATTGATGAAACCTGATTAAGGACATGAAATTTAGTGACTCATCGTGAGGACCGAGCGGCGGTCGCTCCCTCGCTGCCAGAGACTGATGTGAACATCTGGGAATTTCACCAAACAAGACGAGGCACGGGGAGGATTTCCGGATCCTTTTGCTTGTAAATATGAGACTGAATGGCGATGAGAAGTTTCAGAGGAAATGGCTCTATGTGACGACGAGCCATAAAGACACTGTGTTTTTCCCTCTCACCCTATTTGTTTATATGTCTGTCTGTCTTTCTGTCTGTCTGTACATGACTATTAATGTCAGCATTCATTCACCACAGCCTGCAGAAAAGACTAAACCAGTACACACAGACAGATTCATAAAAAAAAGCAGGAAAAGTCCAATTTAGGAGGTGATTTCAGATTGATACAGAAAATATTCACTGACAAACTTTTAGCTGAACTGAGCTGTGGTGACAGCAATTGCCATATGTGTTAATGAGGAAGGCTGTGATTATGTATGCAAATATTAGAATTGTAAAAAAAAAAAAAAAAAAAAAAGGCTTAATCTGCTGCCATTCTACAATATCTTGATGCAACAGACTAATACAGTATACATGATTCTATGGATATATGTGCTTGTATTTGCATTCTGCATTCGGCACCTGTTTTTTGTTTCATATTTAATTTGCTCAGCCTGGACTGCGCCATCATACAGTGCAGGGTAACATGATGACTACCTTTTTTTTTTTTTCCGCCACTCCTCCATAGTGACAGATGCTTCACTTGTGATGTCAAGCGTTCATGTCGGAGGTCAATTGATTCATTTGTCCGCAGCTGTCTGACAATCGTGAGGTCTTAGTGTTGAGGAGGGTGGGACGGGTGGGAGTAGAGGGAGGGTAATGTGGAACAAGCCGGGGGGGCGTTATAAATTGGTGAGGGAGGCTGGGTTTTTTTGAGTGGTCAGATCACGGTCAGATGTGTGGGCGGCGGCGTTGTAGAAGGTGTGGTTCATTTGGTCAACCCATATTAAATCATCAAGGCTCTCAGCACTCAGACATCCTTGAAAACCACATCTGTGCTAGAGGGGATGCACAGAAGAACACACAAATACACAAACACACTGTATACCTTATCCTGTCAACCTCCTTATCCATGCACACACACATACACACACAGTAAAAGACACTCAAAACGGGCAGAGAAGGAAATTGAATTGTGCATGTTTTATTATTTGAGCGGTGCAGTGCTTTAGCCAGGCCCCGTCCTCTGTAATGGTGTAATGTATATTTCATTACAGCCTAATGGGCTCCATTAGCACAGTCTCCTCACAGACATTCAAGACTTATTGTTTTATGGCTGAAAAGGAAGGATGGAGAGGAGGAGAAGAAAACAGAGGGTCAGGGAATGAGGAGTAGTGGAGAGGAGAAATAAGAGGAGAGGTAATAATGCATATTGGGAAGAAATGGAGAGGAAGGGAGAGGGTTGAGAAAGGAAGCAATTGAGTAGAAAGGAGAAGACAAAGCGAAGAGGTTCGGATGGGTCATGTAGAGAAAGAGGAAGGAGAAAGTGAGGACAGTGGAGTGTGGAAGGAGAAAACGAGGAGGTGTGAATGTCCTTAGGGATAAAGTGAGAGTGAACATCCATCATGTGGACTGCAGATGTTGTAAAAGCCACAACTTCAGCTTCACACTCCCATCACTTTCCTACGGCCGGCCTCAACCACATACACACATTTACACAAACACACTCACATTTTACTGGCAATGCACCAAAGCTTACACTGAAAATAAACTCAATAATACACCGCATATCCCCATTATTGAGAACCACTTCACTCACTTACAGCTCACATATCTGGTCAGATGCTTACAGACACTCTGTATATACAACAGCTCCCATGCATGCAAGAAAACACATTCAATGTTTGTTTATGCATTTTACTGGGGCATATTTTACTCTTTAATGGTGTATTACAAGAACAAGGTCATATTCATGTTGCAGTCACTAACAGCCATTTTAACTAGATGTAAAACATCCATATAATAATATGATCTGGTATTTTAAGTCTTATTTGTTTATTAACAACAGCACTTGATGGTATTGATGTTGATGTGAATTTAAAAATTGATTTGATTGATTTATAGTATTTTAATTTATAAAATAAGAAGCATTTTGTACATTTCTTTCTATATCTACAGTTGCCTTTTGCAACAAAAACTGACTGAAGTTGAACACTGCTTTAATTAACTATGTTTTAGCAAATGTGTAAGATAATCCTGAGTGTATATGTAATTTTTATGTCAGGATCCCTCTTATCATCTACTTAGCCTGTTCTCATGTACAGTGTGCTCTACAACAGGGATGGATGTTGCACCAGTCTGTCACATTTGTAGATCTAGTTTGACATATTCTTAAATTAGCGTCACCTGTCAGTATATGAATGCAGAGTTAACAGCTGCAGCGCTGACAGGGCAGGCTATCGGTCCTTAAAAGTCAACAACTCCTGCTGTACAGTTTAGAGTTTGCACTGAGTAAGCACACTCAACATGATTCAAAACTTTGCCACACAATAACTCTGTGCAATAACAGAGGGACGGGTGTGTGAGGGCCTGTGTGTGAGCTGGAAAAAACTGTGAGCATCAAACAGTGCATATGAACGCCTCCAAAATAAAGTAAGTATAGTGTACTTTGAAGAAACATCTCAGCTGGCTGCACTGTGTGTGTACGAACCTGCTGTATTTTTTTCTTTTTCTATTAAATAATGAACTGCGTCAAGTTGGACAGCAGAGATTGTTTGACATTTGGTGTTATGTGAAGAGGCTGAGAGAGGGATGTTTGTTTGTGATGAAGACATGTCAGCACAACGCAGGAACGTTCTGTGAAACTTTAACGCATCTCTGGCTGAAAACTGGCTGTCTTTGCATTGACGCCTGAAGATATTTGTCAAAGAACAAAAAGGAGAAAAACAACTGCTGTATGAACGGACACCTCAGAAAAGGAGGGACTGACAATCACAGACTTCTCTCTTTTCTCTCTCTTATTCAAGTGACCTACTGTAAAATAGACTATTCAACCAACTTTCCTCTTCTATGCTGCCTACTGTACGTGATAGTCTTAAACTTTTGTCTCTAGAAGTGCTAATTTTTCTTTTCTTTTTTTTGTAAAATGAAATAACAGCGAGAGGAATGAACAAAAATACATGTACAAATGTGAATAAGCTGCTGAAAGAAATAAGCGTCGCTAACTGCTGTGTCCGAGACTGTGTCAGTATCTAGATTGTACTATTTTCTTCTTTTGTCTTTGAAGTGGAGGGCAGAGAAATGGGTAGCTGCATGGGACTCACAAATACACCAAATGACATACAGCAGCCCCCGGGAAAGCAGAGCCGTGTTTGCTCATTCTCCCGGTGGTGTGTTAGTGTGTGTGTGTGTGTGTGTGTGTGTGAGTGTGTGTGTGTGTGTGTGTGTGGAGAAGGCTGATTGATGCCCGAATGAGTCAGGAGGGATCCGTAGGCTGGGTTCACACTCGAGCCAAATCCTAGTTCAAATGCAACAAGATTCAACGCAGGAATCGGGGATTGATTTGTTGTCGCTGTTCACCAGTTCATGATAAATGACTTTACCTAGTCGTGTAGGACTGAGGTTGGTATTATGGCAGCTAAGATTTATGGAATCACTCAATTCCTTTATTTATGACCCCAGAATCAGCCTTCTTCTCTATACACAACTCACTAAGCCTGGGTTTCACAGAGGTATATCAGCAATATTAACAAATGCTTTCCTTTGCCTATCGCCTCATCGCGAAATAATTATTGAGCCGAGTCTGGGTGAACCATGTGACTCGGTGGACTGAAGCATATTCCACATATAGATAAACATCACAACTTTGAGGGTGTTATGATCCATATCACATCTAATCCCCCCTCTCTCCAAACCTTTAGATCACAGTGTAAGCTAATAGAGCTGAAATATCATAAAGGTCATCTTTAAGATTACCTTTGCGCTTGGATGATTCTGGAGCCCCTACACCCTGAAGAATGTAATACCACACAAACTGCTTCTCTGCAAAAAAAAAAAAAAAAAAAGAAAAAAAAATTGAAAAAAATAGAGAAAAAGGGGGAAAAAAAGGAGAAAAAATGAAACTGTGATTTGCTATATGCAGTATCTCTGTTATCAGTATCGGTTCTGTGCTATTTGTCTCTGTGTTTGGAAGGTTTTGCTGCCGGTAGATAAAAAGAATGATCTGAGATGTGCCGTGGATGTTTGGATAAGAGGCTTAAAATAGGACAGAGAACTAAATGCTGTATGTCTCCAACTCCAATTGTAATGTTTCTGAATGAAAATATGTTACAATGTCATCTCGAGGCCGTAAAAAGTACTCTCTGAAATGTTGAAAAAGAAAAAAAAAAAAAAAAAAAGATCTGTATTGCAAAGCACACCAATCAATTAAAAAAAACTGGAAGTATTCAAACTGAAGTAGCTAATTTCTGTCTTTGCAAACAGATTGCCATTCATTACCGCAAAAAGTTTTGATGATGCCACCAATCTGTGCTCTGCTGATGAATACACACACACAAACACACACACACACAACAGAGGGAATTTGTACAGTCATACAGTGTGTGGTGGAAAATATTATAGTGAGTCATTATGGTGGCGGTGATGATGGTGATGGCTTGAATTCTCTCTGAACGGACCAGTCTGTCGTGATACAATGTAATTAATAAAAAGTGTTATGTCAAATCAAAGCTTCTGTGTGGATCTGTATGTGTGTGTGTGTGTGTATGTGTGTGTGTGTGTGAGAGAGAAAGAAACAGAGGAACAAGGAAAATAGTGAAATAAAAGAACACATTATGAGGTGAGAAGACATACTCAGGTGTGCCCGAGGCAGTGTGACAGAAAACTAAATGCTTAATTGAATACAGACATAAAACTTAAGTGTTTGAGTGATGCGACAGTACATGTCTTCTGTTCTATTAATCCCTATATAAATCCAGGGTCTTTTAAAGAAGAAAGTAATATTTGCTTGGTTTGCAGATTAGGAGCAGGCTTAGAGCTTTTGCTGGGAATTGTACAAACAAATTGGACAGGAGACCACATCTAAATCCCTCACGCAATTAAGCAACAGCTGAATTAATATGTTCTTTTTACACTGAGCTCTGTCTACAATTCATCTTTTAATAAAAACGTCACAGAAAAGGAAATGAGAAATGCACAAGGTGGCACAAAATTCACCTTGGTGTAAGAGTGTGCATGTGTTTTCGGTGTTTGCATGAGGAGGAAGGGAAATTACCCAGACTCAGCATACTGAACGTGTGTGTTTGTATGGGTGTCAGTGTAAAAGAGTGGAGTGGTAATAGTGCTATCCTCAGTGTACAGTGAAGTCCTGGACTCAGCATTTCAGGCTCATAAATAATAGTTTTAATCAACAGAAACACACCACACAGTTCTATGCAAGGATGAGGATGAGACAGGTTAAAAAATCTAAACTCTTACATGTGAAACAAACACAGTAGAGAAGAGATGCAGCCGTTATTGTATTGACATGTTAGTTACTTTTGTTTACTGGTGGAAATATCAATATGTAAATGTAAGGAGTGTTAAATAATAAGGTTTGTCACAACACCCTTAGGGCTGTATGTTATATTAATAATATGATATACTATGTTCGGTGTATGTATTAAAAGTTTTATATTGTCACCTTGCCTTAGTCATTTTTATCAAAAAATTACTTTTTTTTTTTGCCTAAATTACCAAATGCTCAATTTCTGGTAAAGATTTTTGTGTTTAAAAAATCTGAAAAAAAAAAATTTACTCCGGCAATTATTTTAGGAAGGTGACATTATGTTAAAGGCAGTGTAGCAACCAATAACATAATAAAAGACAAATAATGTAATAATGTTGGCCATTTTAAATGTAATAAAGCCAGTAACATAATAACTTACCAATAATGTAATATAGGTTTTAAGCCAATAACATAATAACATTTTGCTACTAATGCAATTATATTATTAGCTGCATATGTTATTAGCATAGCATAAAGAAAGTCCTCTGGAAATATAATAACTGCAGCTGATAACGTACTAATACATAAAGAGGACTGCCTCTCTTGGAAATAAAGGATTCTTTTGGAGTTTTGTGCAGTTTGCCTTTCAAAAATAGGTGTAGTGAATGGTATAGTCCAGAGGCGATTTCTCATAGACTGCAAGGGAAGCTTGGCTTCCCCTAAAATTACGAAAATTAAATGGTTAAATATGTACGGTTGTGTTGACATTTCATTGACTGCAAATGTATTAGAACACGTACATCTCACAGACGAGTTCATTCAGAATCAGCTTTATCACAAATCAACAGACTTGATGTCGTTCACTTCTCATACATTCCCGTTGCGCTGTTTTCTCATTTGATCTCTGCTCAGTGCATTTGCCCGTAGAAGCTCAGCGTCCATGCACTTCAGTGGGACTGAGTGGAACAGTGTATTTCATTGCCTCAAAACTGGACGGTAATTGGATAAATGCCACGATGTTGTCCCACCCCCGGACGCTCGGCGTCTCTGAGGGTGAATGGAGCTGTGGGCGGAGCTCGGCTGGGCTGGACGCCGGGCTTCCATGTGCTGATTGGAGGATCAGTCGAAAGGCTGAATCCCATTTGATTGACAGTTATTTTGAGATCTACTCCTTCACTTGACAGAGTTCAGTTTCATACCGTCGCGCACTCTGCTGTGAAGTCGAGAGAGAAACCACTACGAAATTACTTGTTCATTTCTTGCACTGTAAATACAACACACTCATTGTACTTCCTTGTTTCAATTTAACATAATTTCAACGTTTTCTTGTTTACTTGGTGCGATAAGGTCACTGACCATTTTCTTAAGAAGGAACAGAGGGCCGAATTTATGTTTAAATAACTTGACTTTTTTTTTTTTTTTTAATCTAAGCCGACAATGAGCTTCCCCTGTCTGAAAGACGAGCAGCCGCCACTGGTATAGTCATAGTCATATTCATTCATCAAGGATGTGTACTACTTACTTAACTATGTCAAACACATTTTATTTTATTATCAGCAAGTTATTAAGTTACTGTAGTTAAAATGGCCAAAATTCTTACGGTATTGGGTGTTATTAGCCATTATTACATTATTGGTTGTTACAAGCCTTTTCCAATGAGTCAGTGTTTGGGTTTTGGTTCTCAGTTAGTGCGGTTCGGTGGTGTAGTGGTTATCACATCCGCCGGGTTTCAGGTTTGATTCTCAGTGAAACTGGAGCCTCTGTGTGTTGAGTTTACCTGTTCTCTCCATGCCTTGTGGCTTTCCTCCAGTTTCCCCTGCAGTTAAATACAGGTACACATGCTTAATGCTCCTGTCAGAGTCCCAGATGATGAAGATCTGGAGTTGGTCCTTGAGTGCATTCAATGGCAGATCACTGCTCCTAATGTGTGTGCTACGTGCTAATGCTAATGCTAATGCTACTACTAGGTACTCTGAGTCTCTTACGATGGGTTAAATGCAGAGATTAAAGTTCCATGAGGGGATAATAAAGTGGGTTAATCTAAACCAGGGGTCGGCAACCTTTACAACCTAAAGAGCCATTTTTGTCTGGAAAAAAAGAAAGAACTCTGACTGGAGCCATAACAATTTTTTTTTACCCATCTACATTTTACCATGAGGTGGCTGCTCTGTTGTAGCCTATTTGTGATTAGTTTGCTATTTAACTTTGTATTTTCATTACAATAATGCAATGTCTGGTGCATTTATGAAATTATAAAACTACAAGAAAGAAAACATTCAAGATTTGTACTTTTTTTTTTTTTTTTATGATGGACACTATTTCCAAAACATAAATTACATTGTGTAATGGAGAAAAAGTGCAACTTTCATGTATAGTGGCTCACTTACAAACTACGAACAAATACAAATTGATCATCTTGCATTGAATTTGGCAAGAAAATAATCCATTGTGGTTTTTATGCTGTCAAAAAATGATTTAATTCTGTGTAAAGCCTGCACATTTTTGCAGATAGACAAAGTTAGAATAGATTTAGGCCTATAGCGGTGTTTAAAAGTAATGACTCATTCAGTTCATTTCAAAATATTCCTTATGTTTTTTGACCAGAGGAGCCATAGAGAGACGCTAAAGAGCCATATGTGGCCCCAGAGCCACAGGTTGCAGACCCCTGATTTAAACCTTAGCTTTAACATAAACACTCCCTCACAACCTGATTCTTGTTAAAAGTCTGGATTTGACTACGCCATTGGATAATTACTCCAGTGATGAATATGTTTCAGCTACAACATGTTATTTAACTCTGACTAATGCAGTGAGTAACTTCTCATTTCTTATCAACAGTCTCAGACGACATATCCTGTGTTTGTGGAGAAGATGTAACTCTGTTTCCATATGCATAGTGTATAGAGAACTCAAGGGATTAGGACTAAACGCTACTGTGGCCTTCAGAAAACACTTATTGGGGAAAAAAGGCTTAGATTTGCTAGGGAGCGTAAAGATCAGACTGTTTCAATGGAAAATGGTCATGTGGTCTGATGAGTCTAAACTGAACCTTTTATGGGCACATTAGGGTGACAAGAGAGGTGGATGAAGTGATTACCCATCATGCTTAGTGCCTACAGAAAATGCCTGTGGGGGCAGTGTTATGATCTGGGGTTGGTTCAGTTGGTCAGGTCTAAGTTCAGTAATGTCATGTGTCCATAAAATGAGTTGAACCTTAATATACTGAATGACCAAGGTTTTAACATCAGTGGAGTCTTTGCTTCACTGATGACACAGACATATTCCAAGATGACAATACCAGGATTCATCAGGCTCAGTGGACTCATAAAAGAGTGGTTCAAGGAGAATAAGATATCATTTCCGAACACGGATATGTACTTTAGAGACTCTGTTCTCTTCTGCATATATAAAAGCTCATTTTAAGGCAAGAACAACACACATATTTGTATTTTCAGGTGATTACACATTCATGAAAACAAAATTACGAGTGTTATAATCAATCCATGCAGTTAAATACCTCTAAATGCACCACAGGAGCACTGGACCGAGTAACATTAGGTATATACAGAACAATTTTTGAATGCTAATTGGTAAATAAATGATATATAAATGTAACAGCAGTGATGCAAACAGCAGTGTTAAGAGTAGGGCTGTGCATGAATGTAAACAGGTCAAATAAATCACTGATCTGGCCCATGAGAGTGGGACTGAGTGGTTTTATATTTCTGTATGCAAAGTCTGAGGAAACAATAAAAGTGCAAAGAGGAGAGCTCACCTTCAGAGATTTAGACATATTCCTGGAGCTCACACCAATAAGCTCTGATGTCAAAGTGGACATAAACATCAAGAGTGTAAACATACAAGCACATCATATAAGCCAGATTTATCAACTCTAACATTAAAAGAGTCATTATGAAGTGAAAGGAGACAGTTGAGGGGATGGAACCGACTGCAACGTTCACCTATGATGACAGTGATGGTAATGGCTGGTGAATCATCAGTCTTAGTGGTGTTTTGCAGTAAGCCAAAGCACTTCGCAACTTGAATTTAGATCAGAGGACGGGGCAAAATCGCAACATAAGGGACCTCATCTGGATGGGACGGTGGCTTTCTGTGCCAAAGTGATTAGTTCAATTACGTCAACATTTTCTAGGAGGTTTGTGTCAGCGCATCTCAAAAAAATTAGAATGATATGGAAATAAACAGTGAAACAGTTTAGTTATTTTATACAAATTCACCAGCTGACTCAAAAAACATATCAACTATTGAAGACTACAATCAAGTCTGTGAATTACCTCGAAACATTAGATTAACACCAGTGTATGTTGTTTTGCTAAAATAAGTTTCTCAAAGTTACAAACTTTATTACTATAGTCACAGGCAAGGCTCCTGATCTAATCGAGAAACAGCACAATCTGCTTCTCGTCAGCTCAAGTCAGCCACTTGTCACAGCACTTAGAGTTCAGTCCAGGCTCAGTATTCGGGTGATGTATCTCGTCTCCCGTCGCAGTTCGTGTGATGCATCAGCGTCAGACTGTGCCCACTTCATATAGATTTCTTCCACTATGTGAAATCGGCTCTTTCTACACGATTTTCTCACAGCTGCGATTGTTCCTCTTCCTGGTGCACCTCTTTCGGCCACATCTTGCTCCTCCAGGCGATTTTCCAGAAAGATGCTTTAGCGTGATAGGTTATCAGCAATAACCTTCTGTGACTTTCCCTCTTGGTGGAGTATGTCCACTGTTTTATGGACTGCTGTTAGATCAGACGCCTTGCCCATATCTGTAGCAATAAAGTTGACATTGAAGAGCTTACATAATGCATCTTAATGACGTGTAATGATCAGTCCTCAAACACGCCCCACTTGTGTTCTAATATTATCAGGCAGATTTAGTTATAATCTTACACATTTGCTGTTTAACCCATAAAAAGCCAGTGCTACTTTTGTGTCAGTCCCCAAATGAAATTTTCTGTATATTTAATCTTTCTTAAGTGATTTATTACCATTTATTATAATATTGTCCTGTCTTTTGCATGTTAACACTATAAATAAGGTATTTTCCAATATTCAATTTACTCATGTAAATGTTCATAAAAGCTCAAAGTTGAGGGTTATTATCAAAAATAGAGAATACTGAAGAAAAAGCGACTTTTCAGTAAAATATGTCATTAACTGAACATAAACCGAGCATCTCCATCCACTGTCATGTATCCAACCTCATGAGTTTTACCGGTGAATCAGTGTTCTAGTAGATGACAGTGTTTCCACGTTCACTACTGAGTCTCTCAACGTCCAAATGGGTCATATCTGATGACCATGAAAGATGACAAACTGCATTTTACACCAATTATTTAGATGTACTGATAGGATTAATGGATCAACAGGTATTAAACATTTTATATCTGTAGATGGTTTTGGTTGGTGGTGGATGTTTGGGTCTTTATGGGTTAATATTCTAGATCAGGGGTGTCAAACTAGCAGCCCATCTATGGGACGAATTTGCAAAGTCCAAAAATCACACTGAACATATCAACAGCCAAAGGTGTCAGACTGGTTTTAATTCCGGGGCCACATACAGCCCAGATGTGATCTCCAGTAAAATAACAGCATAATAACCTATAAACAAAAACAATAAAAAACAATATATTACATTATGAAATTACATTTACAAACTATGCTTCAATAATAAAATGTGAATAACCTGAACAAATATGAACAACCTGAAATGTCTAAAGAAAATTAAGTGCAATTTTAACAATATGAAACCTGTTACCAAATGTTTTTGTGCATTATAGATGTTGTGTTGATAATAAACTGACACATAATGTTGTCGAAATCACTATTATTTTAGTTCCAAACTCCAAACTTTTAACAATACTATGCCCGTTACTAAATGCTTTGTGCCTTTGTAGATCTACAGGGTGGGGAAGCAAAATTTACAATATTTTGAGGCAGGGATTGAAAGACAGTGTATGACCAATTAGTTTATTGAAAGTCATGAGAATTTATTTGCCACAAGAAAATTTACATAATAGAAAATGTTTTTATTCTATGCGTCCTCCTTCTTTCTCAATAACTGCCTTCACACGCTTCCTGAAACTTGCGCAAGTGTTCCTCAAATATTCGGGTGACAACTTCTCCCATTCTTCTTTAACAGTATCTTCCAGACTTTCTCGTAATAGTTTTGCTCATAGTCATTCTCTTCTTTACATTATAAACAGTCTTTATGGACACTCCAACTATTTTTGAAATCTCCTTTGGTGTGACGAGTGCATTCAGCAAATCACACACTCTGACGTTTGCTTTCCTGATTACTCATATGGGCAAAAGTTTCTGAAAAGGTATGGATAATAGTGTTAGGTATGATTATGACATCAATATATGTTTGGTTTCAAAACAACTGACCTAGTGCCTGCTGAGAAAAAACAACTAAATGTTCATTGTAAATTTTGCTTCCCCACCCTGTAATATATTATACAGATGTATAAATAATACACTGAGGAATAGTACTGTTAAAATTGCAATTATTCTCATTTTTTCAGATTAGTCACTTCTTTTTTTGTGAAAGGATAGTTTGTAAATGTAAATGTTTTCATAATTTAATATTATTTCTTTGTACTACCATGAAGAGAAAATTTTTAGGTTGTCATTATTATTCAGCTATTATTTATCTATTTATTTATTTATTTATTTATTTATTTATTTATTTATTTATTAGGGACAGTGCATATTAATGAACATCTACAACAATTGTAGCTGTAAATATGTCAGATTGTAGCAGCAGTGTTAATTTCCATCCGTAGTCCCTAGGCAGGTGACAGGAAAAACAGTTGACAAAAAAGGCAAAACATCATAAAAACACACAGATTAGTTTACCGGTCCTGCTTGAGATCAAAGTGCTGTATGTGACCCCCAAAAGAAAATCAGTTTTACATCCCTGTTGTAGATATTAGTGAATATATTTTAAGGTTTTTCACATTATTCTTATTTTTTAAGATGCACTTGCACATTCACCCAATGGCTGTTGAGGTGTTGGTACTGCATATCTTTAAATGGTTTCATTTGAATTCTACCTTTCAGAATGCCTTCACTATCTGAAAATGTACCTGGAAATATTCAAGCCTGCGCTCAAAGCTTTGCTGGGAGGTGTGGAAACATCCAAAAGGCATAAAGATGTCAGCTGACCTGGCTTAAATCCACACAGACAAAATCTCAGCATCTCTTAACATTTTCCTTCCAAGGACATAATAGCAGCAAAGCCGGGGCTTAGTATTTCTATCAAGCGTGCTGTAAAGCCTCTGTAATGCCGTTACTAACTATAGCCTGCCTTTTCCTTAATACTATACTATTAGCAGTAGACCCGTAGAAGGAGATCTAAAAGGAGCGGGGAAGAGTAACTGTTGCACAGAGGAAATGTGTCATTATACCAGAAACACAGGCTTAGAGACAGAACACACAATTGTTGTGAGGAGACAAAGACGAGGTGAACAAAAGCTCCTCTGTGGTGACGTGGACCAATTAGAGATTTTTAAGACAGAGACAGGCTGTCATTAGTGGTTTGTCCCTCGCTGCTGCACCTGGACTGTGACGTCACCACCGCCACAGGGATGAGTGTTAATGCTGATTTATTTCCCTTCAAATATGTGTATATGCATGAGCACGTGAGACGGATACAGATAGAAAACAACAATAATAAGCACATTAATGTATTTCTATTTAAAGGATTTATGGAGTACACTGAGCCTGAAACTCAAATTGCAAACTTTTATACATTTTATGCAAAGAAAACAACAATATGCACAGTACGTGTTCTTGGATGTGAGAGATATCCTCAATATTTAGCATTTCTCACTGTGCTCATGCTTAACAGCCTCCATGATTGCGAGGTACTCAGAGGCATTTGTGTATTTCTGCTTTTTTACAAGGACTTCGTTGGAATTTTTTTTTTTTTGACACATTCCTCTTTTTATTCTTATTTATACCCATCAGTAATCACCTTTGACCTGGTGCAATGATTCCATAAAGAGTCCCAGTTACACTTTCATTCCAGTGGCGGCTGCTCGTCTTTCAGACAGGGGAAGCTCATTGTTGGCTTAGATTAAAAAAAAAAAGTCAAGTTATTTAAACAAAAATTCGGCCCTCTTCCTTTTTAAGAAAATGGTCAGTGACCTTATCGTACCAACTAAACAAGAAAATGTTGAAATTATGTTAAATTGAAACAACGAAGTACAATGAGTGTGTTTTATTTCCAGTGCAAGAAATGAACAAGTAATTTCGTAGTGGTTTCTCTCTCAATTTCACGGCAGAATGTGCGACGGTATTAAACTGAACTGTGTCAGTGAAGGAGTAGATCTGAAAATAGCTGTCAATCAAACAGGATTCAGCCTTTTGACTGATCCTCCAGTCAGCTCGTGGAAGCCTGGCGTCCAGTCTGGCCGTGCTCCGCCCACAGCTCCATTCACCCCCAGAGACGCCGGGCGTTCGGGGGCGGGACAACATCGTGGCATTTATTCAATTACTGTCCAGTTTTGAGGCAATGAAAAAAACTGTTCCACTCAGTCCCATTGAAGTGCATGGATGCTGAGTGTCTACGGGCAAATGCGCTGACCACGAATCGAATGAGAAAACAGCGCAACGGGAATGTATGAGAAGTGAACAACATCGAGTCCGTTGATTTGTGATAAAACTGATTCTGAACGAACTCGTCTTTGAGATGAACGTGTTCTAACATATTTGTAGTCAATGAAATGTCAACACAACCGTACATATTTAACCATTTAATTTTCACAATTTTAGAGGAAGCCAAGCTTCCCTTGCAGTCTATGAGAAATCGCCTCTGTTTCATTCACTCATTTCATAAGAAGAGGTAAAAATGATTTGGAGATGAACATATCAAGGGAAAACTGAAATAAAGCAAATAAATGGAAATGGTAAAATATTACGGTAAAATCTAGGACCTTTTGGAGCTACTGTATCCAGTCAAAAACATTTCACATAGTTTTCATTTTCCTGAAGAGGTTGGAGTAGGTATGTTTTATTTTCTCTGCTATTCTGTTGGTTCAACTATAAACAACAGGGTGTTTTATTATTACTAAGTCCATGGAAGAGGGCGGAAAGTGTAGAAGCAATGATGCACTTGAAATAAAAACAAATAAGATACAGATAGCAGTAATTAGCGTGGTTGAATAAATGCCAATACGAGCAGAAACGGCACCCCAGCGGACCCCCAGAGTAAATTCACTTTGAAATAATGCTCTCCCAGAAGACACCATCAAAATGAAAAACACAAAATAAGGACAACCTAGTGAACAAGAGCCATTCTTCATCTTCTGCCTCCTCCTCCTTCCCCTGCAAGAGTTTCCTGTTCCACCGAAACGGAACAGCCAGTGGCTTTATCAAGATTTATGAGCTAAATCATCATTGGAAATATAAGACACTTGTTGGGGCACAAGGGGAGATGGGAGTGGAGGGGGAGCAGCCAGAAAGAGAGAGGTGGTGCCGGCTGGAGAAGGAAAGGAAAGACGAGAAAGAGGAAAAGGCATGGTGAGAGGACGACAACAACAGGGACAAACAGAAGAAGATAGGGGGATTTTGGTGAGAACAGATGTCTAGACTTGATTCCAAAAAAACATTTTCAGGACTATCTTTCATGCTGCCGCTGTTTTGCTCTCTAAATGTGCTGACATCCCATTTGAAAGCTCTTATCAAGTGAAACACTCTAAAACAAGCAGCGGTGTAGCAGAGATAAAGGGGCTGAATGGACTGAAGACAAATGGAAAAATGAGTTAAATCTCACAGTCCGTCGGAAACAGCTGCTACATTACACGACCCTTTCTGATCATCTTCTTGTTTTTTCAGATTCAGAACAGGGAGAGAATAATGACTGACATGAAAGACAGAGAGCTGAGACAAAACCAGCACATGTATCAAGCAGGCTCCATTATATGTTGCTTCTGATCGTAGGAGGAGTAGAGTTTAAAGGTTCAGGAGCACAGGGAAGGAGGTAAAGAAGGGACAGATTTCCAAGTGAACAAACTTGTATTACAAACATGTTTAAGTTAAAGAAACACTTTTTCTTTCTTCTTCCTTTTTTCTGAGACTGCAATGAATATTATACTACAAACACACCTGCATCTTGAGATAGTAAGATCCAAGTTCACCTCCAGACATGCTGCATAAGACATAAACCCATCTTTGAATAATAATTTGTGTTTCAATTGTGCCAAAAGGCCAGAGAATTCCTAACCTCTGAATATACGATTGGCCATTCCAAAAGACTCATTAGAAACAGAGATGGCTAATGGCGCACATTTTTACTCAAAACACTGATTCAACCTCTTTACTCAAATAAATGTACAACGATACATCTAGATTTTTACCAGATGTTTCTATGAAAAGCTTCTGAACCTCACATTATTCATGTTTTGTTACATCTTTTACGTCACTACCTCTGTCATGCATGACATTTACTGCACTCTATCCAAAAGGGTCATCTTTTCTACGTGTTATTGTTCCATCTGTGTAGACTGAAATTGTTCTTGGTGCTGGGAAAGTGCACTCTCATCTATAATCCCCACTGAATGCATCAAAAACGCAGCATGTTTTGAAAATGTAAGGGCTAGTAAAATACAGATATTTGTGTTAAAATGTACTTCTTCTGATAGATGTCTAGATACCAGCTGTAAGAAAGCAGATGTTCAACCAACTAAACACATCACTGAGTGTGATTTTAGCATGCATTTTAAATATAAAATGAACACCAAAGCTAAACTGCATATTCTTGAAGGTTACATTTAACTAAGGCTGGGCGATACAGAAAAAAAATCATATCTGCGTACCTCTGAATTCAGGTCTGTATATCAGTATATTACATTAGAAGTTGAACTTTTCACTTGTTATTTTGATACATGTTCTAAGTAATCTTGGCCTGGTAAGAACAGCTGATTGCAGTCAGACTGATGTCTGGCTAGCAGCCCACTAAAGTTTGTTTGAATGCTGTAATCTGTTCATTTCACTATTATGTTTGTCAGCAGAACAGCCCCAATTCATACCTATCTGGCTAACGTTACATTCCCTAGTGATTTATGTTAGTGACAAAACAATTTGCCAGTGAACTTTCCATCCTAATATTACTAATATAGCCAAGCTCTGGCTCTGGCTTTGTTTCCTGTATAAGTGCTCCAAGCCTCTGAGAACGCGTGATTTGTGCACGAAGAGGGGTATACGCAGAGGGGGGTGGGACAAATGGCAGTTGAGTTTAATATATACATGGTGACATCACCATTCAGTCCTTTCAATGGGTCAGTTAAAATAATTGGATGGTGTTTTTTCAGTCCTGTCCATTCCACAAATGACTAATTTTTTTTTTTTTGTGTTAGAGCATTTAATTAACTGGTTGCAATTGGGGTGTGAAGGGGATTTTAAGAAATATAGTAAAAAAAAAAAAAAATCTCCTACCCTACCTTTAACTCCCGTAACTGGCATAAAACCGAAAGTGAAACTTAAGGGAAAGTGAGTGTTTGCGTTCTTCACATAGGCTACATGCATTCGTTCGGTACACCAAAATGGTTCGCACCCTACTTTTCAGTAACACAATCACCCAAGTTCTCGGTCACATTTTCTCCTGAGGGAACAGTCATTATCTCCCGCTGCAGCCCAAACATTAGCGTGTGTGCTGTGACTGTTCTTACTCCTGTGCTGTGTACGTCAACCTAACTTGCATTAGCTCTAGTATGATTGGTTTGGTGCAGCGCACTTACTTATGATTGGCTGTTCTTATGTCTGTAAAAACATGGACGAATGAATTCTATCGAAATTGTATCGAACATGTCTCATATTTCCATCAAGGAAAAGTTATTTTAAGATATATATCATTGTCGTTTTATCACCCAGCCCTACATTTAACAATACTCCTAGTCATAGCTTTTGCTGCACAGTTCACAGAGGATCAGCTCACATCTTCTAAAGTTTAACCGACAAAGTCTTAATCCATCTGTTCTAAAGAGATCAGCTTAATATGTAATTGCACCGATGTGAACAACAGCTTTGATCAAAATTCACACTGTGAATTGCTTGATAAATGCCAGCCCTCATTATTTTGCAGCCAGTGCCACCTTTAATGAGCTTAGCGTCTGTCCATTGAACAATGCAACACTCTATAAAATGACTGCTGAGGCGTGTGTTGCTCCAAATTGAATCAAGTGTGTCTGCAACTGCCTGATTTTCTTATGATGGACTAATGAATTGATGTAAGTGATGCAAACTAAACTAAATCAGCTCTCTGAGATTTTAATGATAACTGCTCGCATATTTCCTTTTTGTACGCACAGATGAGGCGTTGTAGGAAATACGACGGTGCAGAAAATTGAATACGTGGAGGAAAGATGTGAGTAAATCATTTGTTAACATGCAACGGATGAACAAAGATAAAGAAAGAAGCAACACAGAAAGGGCCGGGCGAATACGGTTCACATTTGAGCAGCACACAAGAGAAATGAAAACTATGAGTAATGGACAAATAGCAACAGAGCAATAATGAGCAGATTGAAAAAATAAAAAGCAGGTGCAGACAGTGCAATCAAGCATCAGGAGACTGAAGTGAAAACACGGGGGACAATGATGCAGAGAGAGCGATAGAGGCAGCAGCAGAAGGGAGCCACTGAACGAGGGATGGGCTTTTGATGGAGTCTCATCTGGAGTGTTTATGACGAGGCAGCGCCAGCAACGTAATGAGTTGACTGATCAATCTTTCCTTCTTGCCCCGCTGGATCAATAGCACTGTTTTGACATCCTACATTAAGCTCTAACTAATTGCCAGATTGCTAAATGCTTTTAAGAAGGAAGAAAAAAAACATATCCAGGGCAATCAATAATGCAATCACACCAGTGACTCCCCTGTACTGCCAAGGGAGAAGGGAAGGGCTGCTGTGTGTCTTCGTTTGTTTGTTTGTATGAGCACATGCATGAGTGTGGTGTTGGTGGTGTGTGTGTGTGTTTGTGTGTGTGTGTGTGTTAAGGACCAAATAGCCTGGTGGGTGAACTATTGGGCTCCATTCGGTGGTGTTGGTGCAGCTGGGAGTTGTGGTCAGGCGATGAGAGCAGTACTGTACTTGGGGTTTGAACGTCGGCGGCCTCAGTGGGACAGTTAGTTGATTTGGCTCACAGCTTCATGGCCAAACCACCAAGACGTTAAAAAATGCACTTACCGCCAGGCGATATGATACCAGCTTCATCTAATTATAGTTTTCTGTGTTTGCAGTCTTTCCGAAATAAAACATACAACGATAAAAAGATCATCCAGTGTATCATATTTATCTTTCTTTTTTTTCTTTTTTTTCTTCTTGGCAGACACTTTTTTCCAAAGCGACTTACAGGGGAAAAACCAATTAAATCACTCAATCAATCAAATTTTATTTATATAGCGCCAGATCACAAAAAAAGTTATCTCTTGACATTTTATATATAGAGTTGGTCAAAAACAGACTCTAAGTCAATTTACAGAAACCCAACAGAATCCTATCTAAAGTGCTTAATTTGATCCAAACTGCTCTGAATGTACCTTAAGTATCCATTATAGTGGAAAGAAGAGGTCATGGGCATCAGCTTGTGTACACCTCCCTGGGGCACCGATAAGGGGTGGGGTGGGGTAAACATGACAAATTCATGGGGCCCAGCATTTCAAGGGAGGGGGTCCAGTGGATATAAGTTAAAAGGTGTGAAAATTTCGTGTAAGATCTGCTGTATAACAGAGGCGTAGAAGTACATTGAAAGTATTTTAAGTTTCAGTTTTATTTTCACGTATTCGTAAGTGAGCAAATCGACAACATACTCAGTTTTATGAAAGGGTCCACAACGTTTACCTTTCATTGGGCCCACAATTGGTGTATAGTATGTATAGTAATGAAAATCCCAATCTCTCATAAACAGTGATAGAAAACGTCTTTTATAGACAATTAAAGTATATTATAGAAAGCTAGAAAATTGGAATGATGATAACAATAATGATAATGGGGGGGGGGGGGTCACTATTATTGTATTTGTTATTATTGATTTTCCTTTTTTTCCCCTTAATTTTCTTTCTCTACTATTATTTAAAACCCTTTATCAATTTCTCGTTTTTGTGTACTTATCTCTTTTGAACCTTTTGCTTATTAGACTGTCAATTTTGTTTTCATTCCTTCTTCTGTCTCCACCTGAATATGCCCAACCCGCACAAAATAATCATAAATAATCACACACACACACACACACACACACGCACACACACACACACACACACACACACACACACTTGTATCTATGAACTTGCATGTCTTCAAAGTCTATGAATTAGTCTGCCAGATGTTTTGTCCTGTATTTTTTGTTACCTCTGTCTCAATGTTTGTCTAGCACTAACAAAAAAAAGGAAAAAGAAGAAAATGTCTTTTATTTTGATAAAACATCAGAGTCTGTTTAACATAGCTTACAGTACTGTGCAAAAGTTTTAGGCCGCCTTTATCTTTGTTGTTTTTGCAGTGTTAAAATGAACATACATATTTATTTCTCATTCTCTTTTCTTCAGATGCAAAAAGAAAGTACAGGAAATATGTGCACAATCTTAAACATACATAGAACAACTGAACTAAATGGGTTTTATAAGCTGAAGTCACTATTTAGTATGACCCTGTACCCATAATAAGAAGCTGCACAAACTGTTAGAAACACCTGACGTGGTGCATGAAACCTGGTATAAAACTTCAGAAAATTAATGCAATAAATCTCATAATGGGTTAAAGACGTGTAGTGCAAATCGAGGTCACACAAAACACAATCATTTTGCGTTAAAGAAGCTGTTTTTCCCTGAAGCTTTTGTTGTTATTGCTGTGCATACTTCACATACACCCAGAGTGTATCTTAATACAGAGTCTGGTCATTATAACTTCACTAAACCAATAAACTTAATGTTGGCCCAGGACTTTTAGACAGTACCATATATCTCTTCTTCATAGTGACTGAAGGTGGGGCACATGGATAAACAAAACTAAAGGCACTGTTTAATTATTCAAAGGTTTTTGTATTGTAATACAGGTGGATATATTTTAATATTCTGGATGGACAGAACCATCATCGTCATTTCAAGGAGAAGAGGACGTATAACTGAAACGATCTAAAGACATACTTGTGCACTCATAATGTAAATTTGTCTGTGTGAAGGCAAATTGCAATTTGTCATGAGCTCCATTAAAAAAAAGAAAGGACAAGAGAGGCTTTTCACTGCATAGAGAGTAAGTAATTAGCAATAATGTCTTTTAAAATGAAAACCTACTTGTGTTTTAATGTAAAAATAAATAAATAAATAAATAAATAATGTCAGCAATGTTAGTTAAGCATGTTTGCTTCCTGTAAGTAACAAAAAAACCCTCACTTCTGCCACCAGCAGACAAGCAGTCAGAGTGTCAGCAGGTGTACATATTTATGAGTGGATATATCAAATTGTGGGTTGAATTTCAATCCATAAATCTCATGAAAATGTCACCATGAATGAATTATTTTGTATTCAGGAAACATAGCAGCAGGTGCATTTCCACGGTTTCAGGTGAGGTCCTGAGTCTGAAATATAGTTTATGAATGTGCTGCAGATACGGGGAGGCGTCGGTATTGAATCATAGCGTGCACAACAAAAATAACCTTTGAAAGTCAGAATATGTAGTCTTGAGTTTATTAAAATCACATTGAATAAGATCCTGTTCACTCTTTCATGTGAGATCAGCTCATAATTGTTATAAACCAGGAGTATAAATGGAGCAAACTGTGATGAATGTTTTTCTCAGTTGCTAAGAGTTTGCTCTCCTATAAGAACAACGCAAGCCTTACCTGATGTTTGTTTAAGTCATGTTTTTTACCCACTACCAACGGGGTCATGGATGCATAAGCTGAAAACACTTGAGGACAGGCTTCTCTTATTCTCCACAAAACAGTCGGGGATAAAAATGCTTTTTCATGAATTTTTCAGACAAGCGGTGCATCTCAGGCTGAAGAGCCTCTCCTGTACAGTAGCTTCATGTATTTTTAACAAGGAGAAACACACCGGACAAAATGCCACAGATTTCAAGTGCAGGTATAAGGGTGGTTGACCTGGTGTCTTACTCGTTTCACAATTCCCAGAGTCCTTTTCATACAGCCCAACTCAGGAGCCAATGATGAATCGTGAGAGGAATCGAAATGGAGACCTAAAAAAAAGAGCGTGGAGGACAAAACAAAGAGAAGAAAAACATTCATACGTTATCTAAAGAGAAAAAAAAAAACAATAGGCGTGCATTTGAAAGTGGATCAGAGCATACTGGTTTGGTAAAGGACAGTGTGTGAATGGATATCCCTCTGCCTCAAAAGCTGAACTTTAAGCCGATCTGACATTCACTCCAGGGGTGCTGATTGGAGAATACTGAAGCAGACCTTAATTACATGCAGATTATATCATGATGACAGTGTGATTAGACACCAGGGCTTTAATTGCTCGACAACTTGGATTTTTTTTTTTTTTTTTTAACTCAAGCAAATTCATACTGGTTTCAAAAGAGGGTGTGCTGAAACTGATCCTATAGCTGAAAAGATCAGTTTTAACATTTGATTAGTTGCCTGGAAAATAACAGTTTTTTTATCCAAATACATCTGTTATTATCCAACTGTAATCTGATTATTTTAGAGTTTTGGGCTCCTTCATCAGATAAGAATAATACATTTCACCCATACAGACCCAAACATCCACCAAAAGCATCTACTGATCTAAACTGTTTAATACCTGTTGATCCATGAATCCTATCAATACATGTAAATAATTGGTTTAAAATGCAGTTTTTCATCTTTTCATGGTCATCAGATATGACCCATTTGGATGTTCAGAGGCTCTGTAGTGAATGTGGAAACACCATCTTCTACAACATTGATTCACCAGTAAAACCCATGGAGCTGGATCAATGACAGTAGATGGAGACACTTGGTTTACGTTCAGTTACTGATAGAGTCGCTGAAAAAGTCATTTTTTCTTCAGATCTTCGGATACAAGAAACTTCAACTTTAATTTGAGCTTTTATGATCAATGAATTAAATATAAAAAACACTTGAGTTTCACTGAAAATTCACAAAATACAGATGGTAATATTACAATAAATGGTGATAAATCAGTTAAGAAAGGTTCAATAGAGAAAAAAAATGATTTGGGAATTGTCACAAAAGTCATACTGGGTCTTTATAGGTTAATGATTTCTTGTCTTTAACTTTGATGATTATCATTAATTAAAATGAATCATTTGACACAGCCTATATAATATGTTTTTGAGTATATTTACCGAGTCATTCTTCCAGTCTATTGTCTTCTGCTACTGTTAAAATCCTTTTTTTTTTTTTTTTAAGAAGAAATACACTCAAATGCCATGGGGAAACTCCACTCACAGTTTAATAGAAAGTGACTTGTTCAAGAGGTTGTCATCAATAGATTCTGTAGGAGAGATGATGATTTATCATTTCTTTTCACGAGCCAGAGTTTAATCCAGGGATTTCTCTCACTCTCCAAAGGCTCATTCCCATTCAACTCCTCTCTTCCACTCTTAATCTGTTCACCGCTCTCTTGTTTTTGCTCTTTTCATTCACTATGACGTCTTCTCCATTTGTCCTCCTGTCCTAGCACCGCCCCTTGTCCCTGACTATCTTCATCTCCACCCATACTTCCATATCTCTGCTATTAAAACACCTAAATTATTAAACCTATAGTGATAATCAATCAATAACACTCTTTCTTAGAGGGATAGACCACTTAATAATTGACTAATCCTGAGGGGACCTCTGCCCCCAGTGAGTTTGTGTGTGCATGTGAATGTGTATCAGTGCGCATGCGTATTCTCCTATGAAAGGGCTCCATCCATTTGCATTTGTGTGCACCTGCATGTGCTTATTGTTCCCTTTGATTGAAGCGAGTGTTATTGAGGTAGACTGGCTCTGATGAGGGTCATGAAGGACTAATTAAACCCTTAACTCTCATTTCTAGGGAAGCAGGAAAAGGGAACCATCAATGGATATAATTAGAATGACTAAGCCACAGGTGCAAAAGGGTAAACAAACACATTGCATGCTATGTCAAGATGTAAGACTTTAGTCAATTTTAGTTTCATTTCTACAAAAGGGTTTGATGATTTAAAGGCCCTGATTCTACATTTATCGTATTAAAGGAATCCCTGTAGACTGTTTGTGTTTTCCTGCCTGTGACGGCTGCTACACTTGTACATTAGTGAAATTTGTAAAGAAGAAGAGAAGAGCAGCTCCTCCTTCCTCAGGTGACTGAGAATGTCAGTACAGGACGTGATCAGACTGTCCATCAGTTCAGCAGTTGCAAACAGAGGGACATTATAGTCAGGTTGAAATGCATAAACCCTTATTACAAAGATGAATGCACATGTGGGAGTCTGGATTAGAAACAGTGCTGTGCAAGTTACTTCCAAACTGTAATACATTACAGATTAATTGTTACTGTTGTTTAAAAGTAATTCCTTACCTTACAATATTTCTGTCTCAGAATTGTAATGTGTTACATGACTCTTGGATTACTTTTGAGTTACATACATAAATGGTGCCTGCACAGTAGAACCCCACCCCCACCCCATACAACAGACAGGAGAGCCTTAGGACACATACATTTGCGCCCTGAAGTACATGTGGATGAATAGCTCAGTTTATAAAGATGTATTTTTCTTTTTTGTCAGACAGATGGAAAAAAAGTTAATTCTTTTACCTTGACATGTTTCGGCTCCAACCTGTAGCCTTCCTCAGAAGGGTCACTTGATGTTACTGTGAATTGTCATTGTTAGATGTTTTATCCTGGTTTGCCAGGCAACAGGGGACGATTATGCCTCCTGCTGCCTGGCGTCCCACAGAGGACAGCATCCCCGGTGTGGGAACCAGAATAAAACAGCTGACAATGACACGTCACAGTAACATCAAGTGACCCTTCTGAGGAAGGCTACAGGTTGGAGCCGAAACATGTCAAGGTAAAAGAATTAACTTTTTTTCCATCTGTCTGACAAAAAAGAAAAATACATCTTCACAAGTTCTAGCAGACAGTATGAACATAATAGTTCAGCTACAGTCTACGATGTTTGAATCCCAGCAGGAATGCTTACATTTTTTTTTAACATTTAACTTGTTCAAACAGGGGACATGGCGCTGAGGACACCAGTAGACAAATCCTCAATCAATAAGGAATTCTAACTAGTCATAGAAACGTTAGCTTACCTTGTCATTGCTGATCACAGGGGTCATGCTAACTAGCTTCTGTAAAGCAGGGTTAGAGATAGAAATGAGCATACGACCATGTGGACAATCTACTGTCTTCTAATGTCTTCACCCATTGGCTGAACACCAACAGGAAATAGAACTTTACTGCCACATTTTTGATTCCTTAAGGCAGGGGTGTCAAACTCATTTCAGTTCAGGGGCCACATTCAGCTAAATTTGATCTTAAGTGGGCCAAACCAGTAAAATAATAACATAATAATATATAAATAACATCAATTTCAAAATTTTCTCTATGTTTTATAGTGAAAAAAGTAAAATTAAACAATAAAAATGTTTACATCCACAAACTATCCTTTCGAACAATGTGAATAGCATGAACAAACTGAAAAAATAAATGTAATTTTATCAATATAATGCTTCAGTTTATCATTTCCACATGTTCATTATAATTTACAGATCATAGTGGATCGAGAAATACACAAAACATTTAATATCAGACTGAATATTGGTTAAATTGTACTTACTTTTCTTGAAACATTTCAGGTTGTTCATATTTGTTCAGGTTATTCACATTTTTTGTGAAATTATACTTTGTTTTAGTGTAAATTCATGAAAATATTTACATTTACAAAGAGAGAAATTTGGAGCTGTGAGTATTTATAGGTTATTATGATAGTATTTTACTGGTCTGACCCACTTGAGATTGAATTGGTCTGAATGTGGAACCTGCACTAAAATGATTGTTAATATCTTAGTGTAATTTTTGCATATCACAACTTCATCCCAAGGGCCGGACTGGACCCTTTGGTGGGCCGGATTTGGCCCTCGGGCCGCATGTTTGACACCTGTGCCTTAAGGTCTCACAGTCTTGCATTTTTATTTTATTTTTTTTTCATTTGAGCAATAAATTATGGGTGAAATGTGTGTTGTAGTACAAGCGCTATTGAACATGTACCAAGTAAAATATTACTGAAAATTGATTAGTAATGCCTTAGACTACTACATTACAGAAAAAAGTAATCTGTTACTGTAATCCATTATTTTTATAACACATTACTCCCAACTCTATTTAGAAACCATCTGCACTGGTCTACAGCTGGGACCTGAAAGATACTGTCAGGTGAGTCATCCTTCACCAGAGGCTGGACAAGTGAGTACATGTGTGGTGAGAAGTGTACAGGCCTGGAGGTTTGACCCTACTGGGAGAAGGGTTCCGCTGGTGTGGTTTCAGAGGAAAGAGCCACTGTCTTGTCACCCGTGTCTACCTCTAAAGCAGGGGTGTCAAATTCTGGTCCTGAAGGGCCGGTGTCCTGCATGTTTTAGATATTTCCCTTTTCCATCACATCTGTAAGCCATTACATCATTATCAGGCTTCTGCAGAGCATGAACATAAGCTGATCATGAATTAAACCAGGTGTGATGGAAGAGGGAAATATCTAAAACTATATAGTATATTAGTATTGTACTATATTATTTTATCCTTTCACTCTATTTATCCTATAATATTTATTCTCATTTCATTTGCATTATTTCCAATACCATTTGCACTATTAAATTCTATATTTTTTTTTAACAAACATTCCTAATTGTTCTTCTATCTGTTATTTTTTCTAATGTAATTAAGTGTGCCTTTTTACTGTCATTAGTTGTGCCTTGTAATTTCTTGCACTAAATTGGAGAGCTCTACCTCAATTTCGTTGTACTTGTACAGGGTGTCCCATAAGTCTCCATACATAGGAAAAATAAACGTTTCTTGACATAAACCATTTTTATTTATATAATATGCTCTATATGACTGCCATTTTGTCGGGAACACATTTCAATGAGTGTCCTCCACTGCTGAAGAACTATAAAGAAGAAATATAAAGAAATACATGTTAGAACCATATGTATTATGTCTCCTATGTATGGAGACTTATGGGACACCCTGTACAATGACAATAAAGAGATTCTGATTCTGATTCTGATTCTGAAGAGGGAAATATCTAAAACATGCAGGATACTGGCTCTCGAGGACCGGAGTTTGACACCGCTGCTCTAAAGTATGATTTTCTTTATAAAACCTGGTAGTGTGGAATTACAGAAGTGACCTGCTCATGACAGACTGTTTCATCTGTTTATTGAGCATAAATCTCTTCAATCCTAATGACCTGTTGGAACTTTAATCACCTGAAAACATTTAAAAGATGCAAATAAATTTAACACACTGGATGTGATTAAATGTTTTAATTTCACTGGCTTTTGTAATTTATTGCAGATTGTTTCCTTTTTATGTGGATTTTAATTAAAAGTATAATTTTATGGCTTTGGCATTACTTTGTGGACAGAGGAAGAACTTAAACTGTCTACTCAAAGTAACAAATGTGAAGAGGGAACGTTCAGGTCAGAACTAATAGTCACATAGGTCTCTTGTTTCCCAACTTTTTTCAGCTCTTTGTTTTTTCTGGAGTAAGCTGATTTTGTGATTTGTTGTTTTCTCTTTCACATTTAAACTTGAGCCAGTCTCACACAGAGCACAAGTATTGCATTATTTCACATGAATTTCTCAATGTTTTATTTATTAATTTAACTCTGCACCCAGTTCTGTACAATCT
The DNA here is from genome assembly GCF_902148855.1 of Sphaeramia orbicularis. Lineage (NCBI taxonomy): Eukaryota > Metazoa > Chordata > Actinopteri > Kurtiformes > Apogonidae > Sphaeramia > Sphaeramia orbicularis. The sequence goes on from NC_043965.1 coordinate 23,668,214, forward strand.
GGTCTGTGTATTGTATTTCACATTCACTGAAGCTTTCTGTGCTATATATACGCTGATGTATTTTGGCTCCTGTGAGTCTTTGCTCTTAACATTCCTAAGCCCTTTGAAACCACGTCTTTCAGACAGGAATTCGCCCCTCATCCCATCCCATCTCTGTCTTCTGCATCGATAACAACTCTCTTGTCAGTTGCGACGGCTGAATACTGGCTGCCTGCCTCGATCCTTAAATTACCCTCTAAATCTTGAAGGAGGGTCGCAAAACTGCTTCTTCTTTGCTGATAGTATTGGACGCTACCTATTACTTTGAGCCATGGCTTGACAGTCGCTCAGTCAACCTTTGGGGTCATGTAGGAGGTCACACGTTTTAGCTTTTGGGAGATTAGACATGTTTTGATTGACAGCCAGGACATTAGCAGAAAAGATGACATGTATTCCCACTGTTTTAGAGAAAACAGAAGCAAATGTAACCTACCGCCCCACAGTACACCCAGCCTGAGTGAAGAGAGAGAGGGGGGAAAAAAAAAAAGCCTTGTATGTGTTCGGACTTTGAAAAGGCCTCTTTGATTGACTGGTCAGGTCAGGGATGCTCAGGTCTGAAACAAGATTGTCTGTCACCTGTCAGCTGTGAATTCCCAGCAGTCTCTCTGTTGTTTCTGGACTTTTATCTACGTATGATTCTTTTACTATCTATCTGTCTTCAGATAATTACCTCTGTCATCTAAAGCAGGAGATACAAGCACATGCACCGGAATTATTAAGACTAGAACTTAAACTAGCAGTGAAAAAATAATAACTGAAATAAAAATGACAAGCTCAAGTACAGTGAATTATGCAACGTTTGCAGGAAGAAAATTATGGGACCTTTATCCTCCAAATCACATTTGATGCACTGCATTATTTAGGCATTTTTAATCTGTTGTTCAGCTCCTATAAATCAAGGCTTTTCTTCCAATACATAAAGAATAACGCTGAAACTTAACAATAATAATAACAATAAAAACTAACTAGTCTATTTCCTAAAATATACTCTGCCTAAGAAAAAACAAAAAACAAGGTGACACATAATATTTTGCTGGTCTGCCTTCAGCTCTGATTACAGGACACATTCACATTGTTTATGCCACATAATGTCACAGTAAATGTCATGACGTTTATTTCCATCCATGCACCAAGACGTTGTACTGGTCATTGGAAAGTTTAGACCATTGGCTAACGCCTTCTCCATCACATACCAAAGATTCTGAATGAGTTCAGGTCTGGACTCTGTGGTAGCCAGTCCATGTGTGAAAATGATGTCTTATGCACACTCTTCCACATTTTGCACCTGATAAATCCTGGTATTATCATAGTGGAATATAAAGAAAAAAAATCTATGGTGGTTCAGTTTATTCAGGTTCAGCTGACCCCATTTTTTTTAGACATAATGTTGCTGAACTTGGACCTGACCAACTGAAACAACCCCAGATCAGAACACTGCCCCCACAGGCTTCTATTGTAGGCACTAGGCATGATGGGTAATCACCTCACCCCCCCTCTCTTCTCACCCTAATGTGCCCATCACTCTGTAACAGGGTCTATCTGGACTTGTTAGACCACATAACCTTTTTCCATTGAAACAGTCCAGTCTTTGTACTCTCTATCAAACTGATGATTGTTTAAGAAATGAGAAGCTACTCAGTGTATCAGAGTTAAAGAAGTAGTGTCCAGCTTAATCACTGCAGTAATTATCCAATGGAAGGATCTGAACAATTTGTTTATTTAACTCCATGTCCAGCAGTGTAGAAATAAAACCACGACCTTAACACTAAAATTAAAAGGAAATCAAATACCAAACCGAAAGACTCAATACAAGCAAATTAACATGCAATACATCTGTCATGTGCACACATGTTCTGTGAATATACAACACATTCATATATAGTGTACATACAGAGATGTGTGCACAGAGCAAAACACAGAGAGGCAGCTACACTCACATCTGTAGCACTTTATCTTACATACTGTATTAATTACACTCCTGAGACGGTATGTGTGCCAGCCTGTCTGCATGTTTCTTTGTCTCGATCTGTCAAGGCTACTTACTCTCCTTTTCCCCGTGTTCATTAGTGCCCATGAGCTCACTTAACATGCTGCCTTACCTTTACATTAAGTGTGTTGTTTTATTTGTTAGTGTGCTTTAACAGTCTGTAGCCAGCCACCGCGTTAACCTCAAGGTTATGGCTCTTGACCTTTGCTGGCGTCCATCCATTGACGTCCCCAAGTCGCCTTGTCCAGGGGTCTGACTGGACGCTGACACAGGACTATTAGAGCTCAGTGTGTCTTTGTTTTTCCTTTCTTGCATACTCTGTCTCTCCCTCTCCCTCTCTCTCTCTCTGACAGAAAGCTGACACTGTAGTTATAGAGCTGTCCCTTCCTCTTCTCTTGTTCCTGTCTTGCAACACCTTTCTCTTCCTGTTCAGTTCCTGTCTTTGACCTTTTCAGTCTCCAAACCTCTTTCCTCATTGGAATTGTTTCTCTTTTATGCCTAAAACTCTCTCTCTCCTCACATTTATTGCCTCATTTTTTAGTAATCTCCAAAGGACACCTATACTGAATAATGTATGAATTTCTTTAGGTAGATTGACTCCTCACTGTATCACAGCATATATTGACCATGTTGTGTTGGATTTAGTTTCTTGCAGATGAATCCGTCACCAACCATAGACTGTTTGCACACTCACATAAAAACTGCATACATTTATGTCTAAGTTAACACTCAAAGACCCCTCAAACAGCCACAGGTAACCAAAAGCATCTACTGATCTGCAATGTTTTACAAGTATTGAACCACTAATCCTCAATATATGTATCAATATATGTAAATAAAATACAGTTTCTCAGCTTTTCAGTGTCATCAGATTTGAGCCATTTGGACATTCAGAGGCTTTGTAGTGGATGTGAAAACATCGTCATCTTCTGTAACATAAAACTCATGTAGTTTGACAAATGACAGTGGTTGTAGATGTTTCTTTTTATGCTCAGTTAATGATATATTTTGCTGAAAAAGTCACTTTTGCTTCAGTTTTCGCTGCTTTGATGCAGTAACCTTTGAATTTACTCTGACCTTTTATGAGTATTAAATATAGGAAAATGCCAGATTCAGAGGATAATATTATAATAAATGGTGATAAATGACTTAGGAAAAAGTAAAAAAAAAAAAAATTTGAAGTTGATTAACTGATTAGTGCAGCTGTTTTGTAAAAGCCTGGAGATGGAGAAGATATCTGCAGGTGGCTCAGGATTAGCAGGGATTAAAATTTTTCAAAAAAGCCTCTAAAAAGGAAGAGCATGTGACCATTGGGTGTTACTTTATGGTGCTGAAGCCAGGCTAATACCATCACCTAGGCAACACAATTATGTCTTTTTTGCAGTATTTCTAAATGATGATGATACAATACTAATATTTTTTTCTTCTCTCATATGGGGTACTCCTATGGATGGACGGCACCCAAAGAAATTACAATACCACCACAGCCTAGGGTTAGCTCTAAAGTTGACTTGAGCATGGCGTGGTATTGGTCCAATATACAGACTGTCATCACAGCTGTTTATTTCACTGGTGGGAGAAATATATTCACACTCACTGACTGCAGTCTGACCACGAATGGTCCTAAATCAGTGGTGCTCAAATTCCTCCGTTGAAATGGTCAACGATAAATCTGCATGCAGGGAAAAAAAGGTTGATGTCGACATGAAATTACATCACATCAACAATGACTTCATTAATCTGCAGAGAGAGATGATTGCCCAAAACCACACACATCTGTGTGCTTCTTCATGGGAGCATAAACATATAAAAACAGACATTTATGACTTCATCTGCTGTCATGTAAAAGTTATATTGAAACAAAATATAAAAAACGTAAAATGAAGGGGAGAGAGTGGGGGAGAAAGTATAGTAAATCCTTGTAGACATATGTAATTTAATAGTGAAGCTTAACAGCACTGCGTTCTATGCTGTAAAACTCAGATTATATGCATTTTAGCTGCACAAAATTTACATTTTGCAGTCGGTTATGGTTTAGATTTACAGCACTTTCATCATAAGGCCTTGTCAAATACTGTGGTGGCTCAAAACAAAGGGAGTACAGACCCTTCCTGGATTATTTCTATATTTTGAAGCTGCACAGCTCGAAACAAAATTTGTATTTGCATATCTAACTGTAAATGCCACATAGTTATTGGATTTCTTTAAATCTGGCCTCTGTTTACCTGTGAATCTGTTCATAATTTATTTGCAGCTCTGGAGTTTCAACATATTTTCCCTAGTGGCAGAAACAACAATTTTCCTCCAGAACAGCAGGACAGAGTTTGTGTTTGTGTGTTTGTCCATCTATCTTCAAAGTTCTGTGTATGGAGCAATATATACTTCCTGTTTCCTGCTTTGTTGGCCCACGATAACCTGATACACCCTGGAGAGGACTGTTGAGGCAACGAGAGGGAAGTGGAGGAAAAGAGGCGAATGATGAGATAGGAAAGAGAATGAAAGAGGGGTGAGTAAGGGATGAGAGACAGAGTAGGGAAGCGATCCTCTATTTGGGGTGAAAGTAAGGAAAAGAGTGAGACAGATGAGATGTTAAAATCACCGCCTTATACTGATAAAGTGAACGCATTAAGCAGAGGCCCTTTGAATTGATTTCTACGGTGACAAAAGAGACAAATTCTGTCAGAGGTAAATTATTCAGACATTGTAAGCGCTCACATGTTGTGTCAGTGGGTCTGAGCCACTATCTCTGTATCCAACCGCTGAGGACACATTGCTGTTCGTTATTCAATTCTTTTTAATTGGTTTCAAGTCAGCCTCATTTGCATGTGCATGGTAAGAGGGCATCTTATTGGAGGAGAGGTGGGAATGGAAATGGATTGAAAAGCACCCAGGGAGAGAGAGAGAGAGAGAGAGAGAGAGAGAGAGAGTTGTATAAAGAAAGGCTAAAAGGAGGAATGAATGAACAAACAAGTGAATAACAGACGGGATGTGAGTAAGTGCTTCTAGAAAAATCAGTCTCTCTGGTTACCACGGCAACGAGAGGTGCAAGTTGGCTCTGCTCCCTACATATCCAATTATGTGTGTGTGTGTGTGTGTGTGTGTGTGTATCTACTATCTAGGTTTATTGATATGCAAAGGAGAAAGTGGGCCCATGTGAGCTTCTGTGAAATATTTGCAGGGCATTTTATTTTAGCGTGGCGTGTTTGCATCTGCTATCTGTGTCAAGCTGTCTTCTGTTAGTTTATCACCAGCCGCAATTTCTGTCCTTCACACAGGCACACACCAGCGAACAAAAACCATGTTTGCACTGTTGTATTCGCAGACTGTTTACAAAAAGCTGCAAGGGTTGTTTATAAGAACATAACCCCGAGTGGCTCCCCCTAGTGACAGATGCCACCTATGACACACTGTCACCTAGAAGCAGGAATTTCCTTATTCTTATTTTGCATGAAATCATTTGCATCTACAGCTTTAATTAATTGACAAAAATCCATAAATGAAAAAGAAAACGTGAGGTCTTAGTTGTTCTTCTTGCGCTCATATGCCCTAACTCACTAGGCCTGATTAAAATAACACTGACGTAATTATTTAGAGAATGCAAAAGATCACACCCTTGTTGTAATTATGTTCTTATTTGACTTATTCATCCATGGTATGTCTCCAGCATAATGAACAGTAGTTAGTTTGTGTATCTGCACTTAAACTCAGAAAATTCTGCTTCCAGTCTTAAAATACTAAAGGAAATTGTCGAATTGTATTTGCCTATAAAGTTTAAAGTGTTAATTAACCCACAATTCACATAAAAGAACTTCCTTTGGCATCTTTAAAAACAAAAATGTCATAAAAAATTCTTTATTGCCAGGTCCATATAAACAGTAACACAAATGTTGTAATTCTGTCAGTACACCACTACTGCAAATCCAATGTGAAACAATCAAGATGTGACAGAAGTGACGACTTTTAGGTTTAATCCAATGGGTTTAACTATAATATTGGAATTACAACCATTTTGACTAAAGTCCCTCTATTTTCAGCTTCATGACCAGTTTTTTCCACTTTGATTGAATTAAATCTTTCAATGTCACTTCTGATCACAACTATCAATCATTAATTTTAACCATTTAACTACCACTTTAAAGGGCTGTGACCCTGTCTTACCATGAAAAAAAAGGAAAATAGAATATTGTCCATATCATGCAGATTTTTTTTTTTTTAATAAAGTGGTAATACTAGTACTAGTATCAATATTTTTGATAAAGTTGGAATAATTTTGATTTCAGACACATTCCTCTTTTCATTTCTATTCATACACATCAGTATCACCTTCGACCAGGTGCAATGATCACATACTGAGTCCCAGTTACACTTTCTCTATCAAGAATACATCACATTTTCACAATCATTTCATGAGAAGAGGTAAAAAAATATTTTATTTGAAATTTATGGGCAACAGTAAAGGTTAGTAACAGTACATTGTATGGTTTCTGTATTTGTCTGCTCCATTTTTGTTCAGTTTGGACCAAAATGTTAGACATCATAAGGATAAATCATTAAATTTTAGGGTGAATTTTAAAATATTCAGGACATGAATATAAGTCAATGTAGCGCCTACAAAACATATGGAAATCCAAAATGCATGTGTGTGTGCATGTGTGAATTTTTAGCATTACTGGCTCCACTTCTCACGGCTGAACCATCTTCATAAGTACGCTGTTATGATGTATGTTAACTTATACTGCTTTCCTCTTCATCGGGGACTTCTGACGGTGAATTATAATGAGATACAACACATACACATGCAGTCACACATAAAGTTATCCCAACCTTGTGTGCTGCGGTGACATGCAGCCTATACACACACGTCTTTGTCAGGCCGTTCTTTGTGGACTTGTACCTTTTCAGAGGAGCCATTCTGTCCCTCAGTGGGACCACCAGTGAGTTAGAGAGACAGCCAAGTTGGGCTCTGGCACTAATTGGCTACGCTATTAGAGGCCCACAGAGCCACACTTAGACTACAGAAATAAGCCAGTCAGTGTGAGGATGGAGACTGGGCATGGTGCCTGCGTGAATGCGTGAGACGAAGAGAGACACAGAGAGACAGATTCTAATTAGGGGTCTCTGATGAACATGAGAAACCTACAGAAGCAGTTCAAAAACCCCTCCACCCTGCAACACACACATACACACTTCCATGCACACACACTTCCCGTCTGTCTTCTGTCCAGTGCAGCTAATTGGTTGGTTTGTGCTGGTGTTTGTGGTGTTGGTTTGAGGGTGCGGGGCGGGCCTTTGTCCAGTCCACTTCAGCTACTCTGATTGACAGCAGGGACAGGAAGTGAGGGCGTGGAGCTTAGAGAGGAAAAGAGCTTTTCTTTGCTCTGCCTTCCGCAAATTAACATTCTCCTCTGCTTCTCCAAATACCTCTCATCTTCCCCTTTCTTCCGCTCCAGCTTGCACTCTCTCTTCTCTCTGTTATGTTTGACTTCTTTTCTTCCTCTGCCTCTTTGCTCCATTTGTATCTATTTACATTTACATACATACAATACTGCTTGAAGACTTTTGTGTTGACTTCTTGTCTCATTGTTCATTTACTCATTTATGAAAAGATTAGGTTACTCAGGCCCCTTAAGAAGCACAGGTACACGCCAAACAAATGCTTATACAACTGTGCTACTAATATAAAATGATGACGCATCTACTTACACCCTACAAGGCTGGAAATAAATCAGCTAAAGTCAAACTCAGACTGTGTTCTTTAGATTTAACCAGGTACTAATACCTGCAATACAGTGATACAAGTAAAATCACCAAGTTTGTGTGTTATTTCAAGCAGGCAACAATAACACTGCTGATATACAATTGTGCTCTGGCCTTCAAGATAGAAAAGACAGAGAGCCGATGCACTTAAAGGAGTTGATTGAATACAAAGCATGGCACTACCACATTTTTTGAAGCCTCTGCTATTTCCATCCAACAACTGCATTTGCTTCAGAGCAGAAATTACCCTTAATAGATAAGATAGAAAGTCTCACAGCCTCACAAATCTGTGGCTGGTCAATCATAAACAAGCTGTGTCATGGCTACAGGCAGAGGTATGGGCTATAAAACCGGCTGCAGCAGGACTATCATTTGTTGTCGTCCACCACAGACCTGAGATCTGACAGGAAAGAAAAAAAAAAAAAGAATTTCTTCAAGGCTGCCAGGAAGAAACCAGAGCCGATTACATGCAGAAGTGGATTCAAAGATACAGTGACTATGGGCTTTGGTCGTATACAACTCAAGTTAGAGCAAAAACCAGATTTTTTTTTCTAAATTTCTATTGGGTAATGATATTGCAATGACACTAGGACTGTTGTGGAAAAAAACTTTGGTTTGGCTTTGGTCACATTTCTACACAGCAATAGTTATTTATGCAGACAGACTTCCTGAAACATTTTGCAACTTCGTTCTGGCAAAGCATATCATTTTCTGTGCTCCAGGTTAAAAAAAAATAAAAAATAAAAAAAAATACAGCCAACAGTTTACCACATTCATATTTTATTTCGGATGTTGTCACTCTTATTTTCAATTTTCTGGTTTACAATCAACCTAAAATGGGCTGCTATGCCCGTTTGTTTTCCTTCAGATAAACATAAAATAAAAAGCCCAGCATTGTGTTGATTAAATACAGAAGACAAACAGCACGCACAATTCTCAAAGTGTACCAATATTACTTCACGTACCTTAGAAATCATTTATTCTTTTACCAAACACACACCCAGAACAACAACAAAAAAGTCCCTGGGTTTATAACATGTTCATGAGAAAAAGGACATAAGACCAAGATAAAAGGGAAAAAAAAGAGTGGATAAAAGGGGTTGGAGGGGTGGAGAAGGAGAGAATGATTGGGGAGAGTAGAGGGGATAATCAAATTGAAAGAAAAAGCCACACTATAAGAGCATTAGCTGAACTGAATAATGGAATAAGTTAAAAAGCTGTACACACACTTGGATTTACACACTCTTGCTTCAAATACATACAGGTTGCATTCCAGAAACAATAATAAATTACAAATTAAAAACAAAACGTAGCCATGCGCTAGCTGTACAAATGCAACAGAAACCATCTCCATAAAAAGAGAAAGAAATAATCCAACATACATCTGTTTTATAGTCTCAGCATTGAGCACCATCTGTTTTTATGCATGGGTCTTTCCACGAGGTTTTACACACAGACTGCAGAATAAAAATGAAATGTGAAAAAAAAAAATTCCAGTAATTTCTTAAAACATCACAGCAATGTAACCTTCAGCTTTGGGCTGAGCTTTGAGAAAGTTAAACTAATGAGGTGAACTCTGAGGTTAACAAACTGACATTTTGTAAAGTGATAGTTTGCCTGTCTGTTTTTCTTGTATAGCAGTGTGTAATAGTGTATATCCAAAGTGCAAAAAGGTTTTCTGCTCTCTGCAGCTCATGCTCTTGTTTATTTATTACTAATATATTTGCTTTGTATGATATAATACTGTGTATTACTTTAGACAATGAAAACAGCTACTGTGTATGTGACTATATTACATTCCGTTTTCGTGTTTTACTGCAGCAAACAAACAAAACCAACGTTAGTTTGAGGTGTGCCTTTATGTTTGCATTCTATGTATTATACAAGGTGTGTCTTGATGAAGACATGTACATTCTAATACTGTGTCTATATAATAAAGTTTGGGATAAAGCAAAGTAAACAACAGAAGGGCTATCAGACCATGTGAACCAAGTCCAAAACGTTAAAGAGGTGAGGAGGCTCTTGTGTAATAAAATCAGGGTTTTTTCTTCTTGATCATTTTTCTCATGTTAAATTAATCCACAGCTTTTATAATACAACATACAGAGCTAGACAGTAAGAAAGGAAGGAGCCCCGAAAAAAAAAAAAAAAAAAAATACTCCAAGAACAAAATATGTGGGAGAAAAAAGATAAAGTGCTGGGTGATAGTGAAGAAAAGAAGGAAAAGACCTAGAAGGCAGGTTGGTTGCATTTCTATGTTGGTCGGGGGGGGGGGGGGGGATCCAGTTCTCTCAATCATCATTTTTGTGTGTTGATCAAACACAGGGTCTGAACCCAACTGTGCGTCCAGTGATGATCAAAGAATGGCTCGGACTTTGAGGGAAAACAGTACCCACACCTCTACTACAAACCACAGCCTTGTCAAGTAGTCTCAGTGAGAGTGGCTGTGAAAAACGAGAAGTGTACGAGGATTTTAGTTAAGGATTGGCGGTGTCTGCTGCTCTGATTAGCTGTGTGAATCTCAGAGGCTATATGGTGTCTGAGGTCAGGGTTTACAGTTAATAGTTTATGAAGGTTACAGCGTGACAGTGAGTCCTAGGTGAAAACATTCATTGAAATCCACCCTGATTCTTACTCAGGGTTTTTAAATCAGCCTGAAGCGAAACACATGTGAGTAGCACACCTTCAGGAGGATCACAGACGGCTCCAGTGGGCCAACAAAAATCAATCCATATCAGAAAAAAGCACTTGAGTGTTGCTATGTGCCATTATAAAGTGTCTATATAATAGGATCAGGTGTGAATCTATGCTGTTTTTTCTACAGTCAAGTGAGAAATGTGAGTTCTGAATATTATTATTTTACAATTTAAGCAACGGCTGCTTAGATGATAAAGTTGCCATGTAGGAAGAGTTTAATGAACTTTTATTTGGTTAGCGGTTATCTGTGTTAGTCCCTGTGGTTCGTCTCAGAGTCGGACAGGTGGTCGAGGTGATCAGGATTCTCGTGGGCTTCGCTGCCGTGTTCGTTTTCAGGTTCAGCATCCTCATCGTTGCTCTCTGCACTGTAGTCTATCGCCTCCAGAAAGGACGGCTCGTCCTCATCCATCACATAGGTGGTGGGACAACTACTGCACAATAACACAAAAACATAATCAGCACAGAGGCCATGTTATGACATCTGTTAGACATATTACATTCAAATTAACATTATATAAAAAGTTCTGTAAAAACAAACAACTTAAATATTAAACATACTATTACACTGAAGAACAATTATGTTTTCTAATAAAACAGCAGCTGTTTGTGTGCTATGACTAGTGAAACTGCTTTTTTCCTGTGGGTCTTAATGGTTAAATGGTTACTGGTTCTTTGAGGTTTTAGTGGCTTTAGTGGGTTTTTAATGGTGTTAATGGTCTGTAATGTGATCCCAGGGAGACAGTCGATCAGGGGTTCAGACAATGATCTCCCACCAAGCTAACCAGTATGAGTGCATGAGAGAGAAGCAGAAACAGAAACTGTGTGTGCTAAGCATATGTGCAGTAAATCTGTGTGTGTGTGTAATGATTTAGATGGACACAGTGTTGTCCAAACACATAATGAGAGTTCTTAGTCAACCATTATAAGCCATTATAGTAACAACAAACCCCATTCTCTCTTTCGTTGGAAAGCATTTTCAGTAACCACCTACTGCATCAACAGAACACACAGTCCACCTTTAAATAGACATCAATGTTCATCCAGAGACAGACTTTCTTAAGTCACATGTAAGCAAACCCCCATATCTTAGATCCTTACTGCACTCTCTCAGAAAACACACCCATATGAGTATTCAGCCTTTTACCCACATCTGAAACACCCAGTTACTCGCAAACATCTCCCTATGGGTGCTGTATCATTGTTATGATGACCTATTAAAAGGTAAGTGGTACCATACTAAGCCCCGCGCAGAAAACCATAAACCGCACACGCAGACGAGCACGAGTCCCTTAATGATCAGACACATAAATGATAAATGAATATATCAATATGAGAGTAGAGTAGGTTAGGAGAAGTGAGGCCAGTAGAGACAGGGGGAATAAGACAAAGAGAGAGATGGACCAGAGCATTAAGTGGTTTTTGAGTGTAAGGCCATTCTTCCAAATCAGCTGCTTTAACACATCTTAGGAGGCTGGCATTTTAAAAAAGAAATTAAGACAACCTCAGTGGTCAGCGCTTGGGTTTGGCTAACTTTAATAATTAATTTGCTGTGATTAAATGAAGTACGTTTAATCTGTTTAGACCTCATTCCTCCAAAGAGGGAAGTGATTAGATATGAAGGTATGTATCATTCATTAGGACATACAAGGGTAAAACTGATTCAGTGTCTGAAGTTCAACCTGCATGTCTCATGTGTGATCAACCGAGACATTAGTATCCCCAACAACAAGTGTTCACTGTGACCCTAAACAAGCTCACTGTGTACGTCTGAAAGGTCTGGGGGAAAATAAGGCTATTCGGTCTGCTTTATGCTCCATTTTGGACAAAATAATGACAATTCGGCTATTATTCATACCCATTCTCCCTTCACTCCAGAGTTTTCATTATATCCATCACACACCATCATTGATAGAATTTCAATGATGCTCACAGCAGCCCTGCATAAATGCAGGCCTTCATTTGTTTCTTGAGTAGTGCTTCAGCAGAGAGCCAGAATGACAGACTGACTGTTGAGTATCAGTGCAAATGGGGACATATCTGGCAGTAATGCAGGTTTTTGTGCAAATGTAAAAGAAAACAGCCTGTAATCAATTTACCATTTTTCAGGTATGATTCCTGACACTAGAGTTTCTGAAGCACAGATGCTTGAGCTGAAAACATTATGACAAAGAGGAACGAGTTCTAAATATATACATCATCAAGCTTCTCTTTATGCATTCATCCAATGTATACATGGATTTGTGCACCTGGGTTTCTCACCTGACGACTTTTGACTGACTCCCAATGATGTCGCTCTCCAGATCTAGCAGGTGTTGGTGGTTGCGGAGCCCCGTCAACCTCTTCAGCCTCAGCAGGGCTACACAGAACTGGGCTCCCATCTCCTCAAGCTCTCTGGTCCCAATCTGAAGACCCTGAACAAAACAAATGGACGTCCATAAAAGAGAGCTATAAAACCGTTCACCGAAAGAGACACAAAAAAGAACTCCCAAATTACTCAAACATACATATAATGTACATATGCGTGTTCTTTCAATATACTGACAAAATAGTTTCAAAGGTTTAACAGAAATAAAATGAAGAAAAATTGCCTCTGTCAGTTTTATAGCTGCTCTGGAGCCTGGGGACGGAACCATTGTCCATCTTCAAACACTCCAATTTTCAATGCAGAAATGCACTTGCTGAGGAAACGTTTCATGTAGAAACATGATAGTATATTTCATTTGCAGGAAGCACACACACTCAAACGCATATGCAAGCACACATGCAACCCTAATAAAGTTTGTACATCAGTGTTCACTCATACAAGTAAATGACCATTCAAGCAAGGACACGCACAAATTTGCATACACATACACAAACACTTTTGAATAAAAACGCCTATGTTTCTTGTCTCTGGAGCAGAGTTCCGAACATCTAAACTTTGACAGGCCACTGAGAAGTGCAGCCACAACTGAGCAGATAGTTCCTGCACATCTGGACAAATACTTTCACACAAACCAGTAGGGGTACTAATCAGAGCCAAAAATCGCATCCCGAGGCTGCCTCTGGGTTTTTCAGATGTTGATATTGGCAGAATTCAGAGGGAATGAAATCCACTGAGATGGATAGACGAACAGAGATGAAAGGGAGGTAAAGGGGTCAATAGGAAGGAGAAAAAAAATAGAAGGGAGCGAAAAAAGGACTGCAGCCCCACCTGGTGGACACTACAAGATTTATCAGAACCCTGCCTCTCATTTAATTAGAGGTGTGAAAAAAAAAGACAGCAATTCACATGAGATATTAGCACTAAATACAGCCTTTACGCCTTTTACTTGTCGGTTATCTATAAATACACACATGCTTACCTTATACTTGCCCTGGTCACATCCACAGAGTGTGCTCTCCATGGTATAGCTGCGTTGTACTCCTATCTCCCTCCATACCACAACACGAGCTGTTGATTCTTTAGAGCGCTCTACTACAAAACTGCAGCTGGCCATGCTGAAAGCAGGGGCAATCTGGGACAGGATTTTAGGAAGTGCCTGAAAAATAAATCCAAAAGAAAAGATCATGCGTTAGACATATTTTTATGTAAATGTGTGCATACATTTGGTGGGTTTGGAGCACACCATAGAGTACAGAATACATTTGATACGAGGGACACATAAGTGTAAGCAACAGAGAACACATTATGTACATTTGATTGGGGATGAAGCTGTATTGAATGCTGCAGTCAAAAAGGTTTGCTTTGGGATTGTAGTCTGAGGCCAAATGTCCACGAGGAAACTCTGGACCACACTGGCTTCTTTATTAGTATTCCGCTCTGTGGAAAAATATTTTTGCATTCCCACAACAGATAGAGACAGCCAACTGCTCTTGACCTGACCGGCTTGACTGGTGAATGGAGAGAAAACAATATGTATTCCCACTGAAACTCAAAACTCTGGGAAAAAAAAAATATCTTTCAGATGTTACTCACTGGAAACAGTTCAATGAGCGTGTCAAGAAAGCCTGTTGCTGGGAAGTAGTGTTTCAACCGTGTGTCTTAAAGCCTGTAATAATCACAGTAATCGCTCTGTTTAAAAGAACAAAACCTAAAAAATTCAAGTGAATTAAGATAGATTCACTGTATGTACACTGACACATTCATCTCTTTGTAAGTGAGTGAGTGAGGATGAAAGGAAGTGTGCATGAAATAAGTTTATCAAAAGCACAGGACATATTGATGTATGTGTCTTTTTGATTTAATAACCCGATTGTAAATCTGATGGTACGGTAACCAACGAGGTCAGTGACAAGGTAGTGATAGGTATTTTATGTTTAAGACTTGGTTTCAGGGTTTGAATTGGGTTAAGGGTCGGGTAAAGGGTTATAATGACATCAGCAGAGTGTCCCCACAGAAATACAGACACAATTGTGTGTGTGCGTGTGTGTGTGTGTGTGTGTGTGTTCACCCTGTATCCAAGGTCCTCCTGTAAGTCGCTGGATGTAGCACTTATATTCGATTGCCAGACTGTCTCCTTCACACTGCAGCCATACATGAATACATTCTTCTTTCTGGAATGACCATGGTAGTCGCAAAACACCTGTGCCACACACAAAGAACATGTATATAAAGAAAACAGGATGAGAGAAGACTGAATTCATAATATAAACTACATACAGTATTCTCAAACAAGACAGTGAATAAATTGTTCCTTCTCTCCCTTCCTGCACAGTACCTGATTGTAACAGAAACGGTTAAAGTAACAGAGATGAAACAGACTTTGATGAAATGTACCTGGTGTAAATAAAAGAAAAACTGTTGAAATGGGAAGAATTCTGGGTACTCTTGTCAGCTAGTGGTTGCACTGGAAGGATATATATATCATAATCATACTACTGGAAGTTCTCAGAGCATCCGTGTATGCGTGTGTGTGGGCACGATTCTGACAAATTAGGATGTTTTTACCTGACCAATTTGGTACCTACAGTTGAGGAATAGTCCCATCTCCACATTAAATATCTCAGTATATTTTGAAAAAAGTTTCCCAGTCAAATCCAGAGGTGTACACTGACATAATACTCAAACATCTTCAGGATGCTTTGTGTTGTTAAAGCACCAGGAGCAGAAATTATGGGAGAAAATAAAATACACTTCTGCAGCTCTCTATTTTTAATCCAAGATAAAAGACTAAATATAAATATAGATGATCTGACATTGTCTATGGAAATGTCAGATCAATAACCTGCCTATCTGTCTGAAAAGTCTACAGTAGATGGTATAATTCTTGTTTCTGCTCAGACCACTTGAATTTCAATATTCTAAAAAGTACAAAAATATAGAATTGTTTCTCAATGATGCCAAAAAAGAAAAAAATGCAGCTTTAAGTGCACTGTAAACAAATCTCTCATGTAATCACATCCAAATTCACACTATGTATTGAGCAGAGAATGTTGCTCATGGGAACTCCATTAATGTCTTAAAACTGCTGCGATGATTTAGTGAACAGTTCTAGTGGAGAGCAGTGCAGCCAAACAGAATGTGCAGCTGAATGGAGGAAATGGCACCACCATCCATAAGACATTAGCAGAAATTATATAGGTTTTCCAAAAGAAAATGCATTATGCAGTAATAAGTGGCAAAGTCAAAATTGCTTGATGTTATTTAAGCCCAGTTTATAAAAGTCGTACCAGGGGTGCTCTTTGTATGTGTGCAAGATACTGCAGCAGACTCTTAGTGTGGTAGATGGTGGGGTGAAGCTCAGGATTGGGATTCTGCCACTGGCGATTCAAATCCTCTCCACTCAGAGAACAACGATGACTACAGCAGAAAAGAGATGGAAGGAAAAGGAAAGGGAAGGATACAGAGTGAAGAACAGAGCAACAGCTAGAGAAATTCTTCATGACAAGATTTTGGATTTACACAAAGCTCTGACCGCATTGCAGGTCCAGGCTCAGCAGAGTGTGTGTGTGTGTGTGTGTGTGTGTGTGTGTGTGTGTGTGTGTGTGTGTGTGTGTGTGTGTGTGTGGGTATTAGAAAGTTTATTGGTTGGGTGTGGTGATTTGTTGTGATCGCATCATTGTTTTTACTCACTTTCCATTTACAACTCCATCAGGGTTGAGCATGGGGACTATCTTGAAGATGTATGCCTCTCTAAGGCTGCTGGCCAGCGGGCTGGTGCCCATCAGGAACTCCAGCGTGCCCTTCATTACCCAGCTCGCATTGGTCTCTCCAGGGTGCACTCTGGCAGACAAGAAGATCAATGGACGGTTTCCTAAAGAGGGGGAGCACAGCAGAGACACAAAAAGACAATGATGAAATAAGGTGTTCCAGAGCTAAGAAATCGAATCAGTGAACTACAAAGCTTTATCAACGAAATAAGCCTGTCACTTAAACAAATCAGCCGTTGGGTTTTTTCCTTACTAAACTGGCAGATGTGATCGTTGGAGTTGGACTCTGGCATGGCAGTGATGGTGAGAAGGGGGCAGCTGTTGCCCCCCAGGGTTTCACACAGGACGTCTTGTCTCAAGTAGATCTGAGGAGTCCTCAGAGCTTCCAGCTTGGACAGGTGCATCTGAAAATCCAGTTGCAGAGGCTAAATATCCAACTGAACATTTCAATTACACAAATTATCATCTAGCATCTGTCCATCCCACTAATCACTATCTTGCTGCATGCTGGCTACACAGGTTTCACATTAAAATGCTTGTAATTAAGACATTTTAGACATTTGGCCTCTTTGATGTTGCTTGTGTTATAATTAATTCTGCATAGGTACACCACATAAAGGCAAAGGAATGTAATTATAATAACAAAACTATTGAAATAAAGAATGTAATTATAAGACCTCAGTTTTGAATGACATACAGATTACACAACAGTGGAAACAAATCGGTGGAATGTGTCATGAGGCAGATGCGTCTGAGGTCACTAAGGATGTGGGAGACGAACAAAAGTACTAATTAATGCAGCAGATTCAAAGATGTTGTCAGCATTCTGTTTCACGGAATCATTAACATGTCTAAGCTGTGGATATGGTGAAAAAAATGAGCAATCAGACAATAGCAAACAGTAAATGTAATGGTACCTTGAGTGTAGAGTATGTG
Source organism: Sphaeramia orbicularis (assembly GCF_902148855.1). Classification (NCBI taxonomy): domain Eukaryota; kingdom Metazoa; phylum Chordata; class Actinopteri; order Kurtiformes; family Apogonidae; genus Sphaeramia; species Sphaeramia orbicularis. Next base: position 23,685,762 of record NC_043965.1, read on the forward strand.
TAAGGATAATGATAGGCAAAGTAGCAGACATCATCCTTATGCCTGAAGCTTGTGCTGAAGGTCAGTGTATAATAGGACTTTCCTTTCTGACCACCAGCTGCAATGGAACTTCTAGCAAAATGGTTCCTATGGACAGAATGATTAAATATGTAAATGCAGAAAACATGATAAATATCTAATATCATATTCTGATATACTCACAATCACATCATATGTCAATATCTTGCAATACTTAATACTCAAAATCAACTTAGAATGTAAAGATTTTACAGTCGATGCTTATAAAAGGCAGAAAATGTGAAACTGCAAGCATGTCAGACATGAAGAGCAACAAATATAGTCTTTCAATTATTTAGAGGTATGGTCTGTTAAAAATCAGCAGCCGGACTGTGTTCCTATTCCGTGTTTTATTCATGTGCAGATGGCCTTCCTCTGTTACAGCAGAGCATACGTGAGTTATATAACATAATGAAGTAGCTCTGTGTTGTCCATAAACCACAATAATTGCATGGAGGAGCTTGCAAGAATAAAACAAATCTGACTGAACTAATTAATACCATGAAAATAGATTGCAAAATTGAAATTTTCACTCAAGCCAGATGGCATTAAAGTGCCCAGAATAGGAATTCCAACACACTCCCTCTGTGGTGACTTTCTTCCTAAATTGACTTCCAGACAGGAGATGCCTGCACCTGAATAAACAAAATAACTGGAATCCCAAGATGTGATGCGTCGTGATAACCAATGGCTCTACCTACTTGTAGTAACAGATGTCTGTTCCTGTTCTGACCCAGCGAGGCCTGCCACTGATTGCTTCCTGCACAGAATACATCAGCACCTGCATACCTGCACAGCCAAATGCAAAGAAACAAACACAACACTCACTGAAAATCCAATTAAATGAGTCCCGACTCGTTTATGTTCAAGACAGTTATACGTTATATGTCCAAAAAAATCCTGTCGATCATTTTGAAATGTACTCTTTGGTGTTGAGCCTTCACTTTGTTTTCATCTGACGTCGCTACACATCTTACCGTAGTTGAACTGGCTGTTTGATTTCTCACAGTTGATGATATTGAAGCGGTAGGTAGTTCCAACACGCATGCCGCTCACCTCAAAGTAGAACCACTGGTGGTAGTGATTACTGTTGATGTCTGAATTCAGCACTAGGTCATACTCATACCTGGAGAAATGCCACAACAACAACTGTCAATTACATTTGGTTGTAAATGCAGCTAAGACAACTATATTACACAGCGAAGACACCTATTTAATGGTCGGGGGAATTTTTGGTTTTATTAAAGATGAAAATGTTCAATAAGTGTTAAACTTTACTTTGGCAGTATTGGTGCTCTTGAGGTATTTTTACCCTACCCCCTGAAGGAGAGGCAACGGGTATTGTTTTTGGTTCGGTTTGTTTGTTTGTTAACACTCTAGCTGCAAAGCTATTGGTTGAATTCATACCAAATTGAGCTTACAGATTGCCAGTGACCCAGAACAGATCTGTGTACATTTTGGGAACCGTAGGTCAAGGTTCAAATATTTTATCAATTTTTAAAATCTTTTTTTTTTCCCCATTTACTTATAATGGGTGAAATTTCACATGTTTGTAGCAGCAAAACTATTTGCTAATTTCATACCAAATTGGGTTTATAGATTGCCAGTCACGCAAAATAGATCTGGTTACATTTTGGGAAAAGTAAGTCAAAGATCAAATTTTTTTATGAATTCTTAAAATCTTTTTTCTTCTCTCATTTACTTATAATGGGAGACATTTCAAATGTCTATAAAAACATCAATTTTCTTTCAATTTACTTCAAACTTGCCACATATATAGAGGTAATTGATATACTGACATTAGTACATGCATAGACATGATGACATCAGCTGGATTCATGCCAAAATAAGCTACAATACGTGCAAGGAGCGGGGTTTGTTGTGCCTGGCACTACTTGTTTAATTTGTGTTTCTTTATTTCAGCAGTGTTTCATTTGTTTTATATATATACACACACAAACTCCAGTCTCTGATTGGACATAAAGCACTACTTTTCATTTATTTATTCACTTATTTATTTTTTGTCCCGTCATTGTTGGGCTTTGTACTGAGGAATGCCAAGACTGTTAATATCATCTGTCTTGCTTAGTCTGTGTTGTTAATTTGTTTCTAATTTTTGTTAAAAAAAAAAAAATCAATGAAAAAACTTTGATAATTAAAAAAAAAAGTTTAAAAAAAAATCAGCTAAAACAGAGGTTATTGTTCATGACCCTACACTTTATTTAATGTGCAGTATGTAAGTTCTGTAACTGGGTTTTCAATAAAAAAATAAATTGAAAAATGATTGTGCCGTGATGGAGCATGGGCTCAAAGGAGTTGTTCTTTTCACCACTACCGCCTTGGCAATCTGTCTGATGTGACTGAGGCAGAAACAATAGTTACAGACAAAATAATGTACTTAGGTTTCATTTACATTACACCCAACAAAGTGAATTTTGTCATTACTGGTTACAAACAGTTGACATAATTCAAATACACTGTATGAGCCATTTTTTGGATATGTTAATGGAAATGTAATATGATGCACTCATGTACTCTTGTAATTAGAAGTACTCACTTTCTAACTTGAATTGCCTTCCTAAGGTTGCCAGACTCAAACTGAGAGTTAAATTTCAGTGATTCTCCATCGTCCTCAATCACAGGACAACTGCAACACAAAGCAATTTAGGATTCATTACTGAAATGAAAACAGACACCCTGACGTAAATATCTGATATGAACATGCTCTATGTTCTCTCACCTGGGAATGTCTAGGTCATAAACTACTTTATCCAAGATGTCATTAGGATGTATCAACCTCTCAATATCCTGGAATATCTTGGACCTGCAAGGCAAGGCATCAAACAAACAAATGTAAACCCAACAGAAGCAGATGTTTTCCCACTGTGTTTTCAATTAAAATCTAAGTAGGAGTAGTGAATCACAGAACATAGAAGAAAGGCCTGCCTTCTTTGAATCAAAATAAGAAAATATAAAGTGTAGCTCACATGCTTTCATCAGCTAAAAAGTAAATGGACAATTTTAACTTTAATGCTACATCCCAGAATGAGACCACAAGATTACATTTGGTAAATTGCTGCAAATTGCTTGGAAGTTTCAATCACAATTTTTCCATGGAAATTAACTAAAGCATCCTTGTTTCTGTGAGTCAGGTTTTAATTAACATGACTCATAGAACAAAGCAGGATATCAAATACAAAATATACGTACAAATCTGGTTTTGTACATTTGTTGTGCGAGATGTACAAAAATAACTTACTATTTCATTTCACTATGTTTCTTAACAACCTCACATTTTGTGATTTATGTAAAGAATTGCCAATTTCACAAAAATATCTCACCTCTGCACACCATATACTCTCTCCTGATGAGGTTCTCTAAATGTTGGGGTTATGTGGCCAAAGTAGTCTGGGTAAGCCACCTCAGCATACTGGGGTACTGAATGTGTTCCTTTCACCATCTCAACGTAGACGTCGGGATCATGCAGTGGGAGGAGCAAAGCTGTATCTGGTACCTCGAGAACTGCTCCTTCCCCTGCCTCATCCTCGGGTCCCTCTGAGCCACAGTCTGAACCCCAGTTGCTGCCTCCTCCTCCTCCCACACGGCGAGTAGCAATACCTCCTAACAGCAGAGGAGACTGGATTTGTCTTGTAGCACTCACTTCACATCCCTCTTGTCTGACTCCCTTATTTCCTTCCTCTGCATTTAGAGGAACATCCACATCTAAAGAAACACACTCTAACACATGCGCTAGTTCCTGTTCTATGGTCTGGCCTTGAGGAGGAGGCCTGGTGAGGGTGGACAAGGTTGCATGTCCGTCTGTGGAAGGAATGTGAGCCTCGTCTTTTGTGTTTTGATCCTTGGAAAGGTGGATGGTATCCAGTTGTAAAGGGGTAAGAGGAGCGGGGGGAGTGGATGTGGAAGTGGAGGGAGGCAGCTGTGGGTTTTGTCCTTTGGTTGGGTTGACATCCTCCTGAGAACTTGACATAGGAACACGCTTTGGGGACAGTGCTTGAGCTGTAGGGACTATAATGGGTCGAGGGGATCGAGGTGGGGCAGTTGATGAGGAGAAGGATGATGATGAAGATGTGCTGGAGGCAGTCTTTGAGCATTCAAAGTTATAACCCTGCAGGAAAAGATGATAATACATATACTATTAAAAAAGTGGCAATGGACATTTGAATTAATATATTCAAATATACTCATTACATTTAGATTAGTGCTGTCAACATTAGCATGTTAATCTTTACAATTAATTGAAATGTTTAACACGATCAAAAAAAACAAAAAAAACAAATTGATCAACCTTTTCCAATTGTTGGCCACTTGAAGTGATTCTACAAATAGCAGTGTGGTGTAGAATGAAATATCAATTATTGGTCGTTTGATAACACAAGTCAAAAATATTCATCACTCTGAACACAGTGTCTTTTTTCCATATTCGCTGGATTACTGAAATTACTGCTGCATTATAACATATTATATAAGCATATGAGAAATAACTGCCTTCTAAGCTGATAAAAAATTTTTTAAATAAAATATACATTTTAAGCTTACTGAAAATTGTAATGGCTTTGATGAAATGAAAATCTGTAATTCACAGGAGAGAATCTTTGTTCAAAGATAGTACTGAATTATTTGAAATGAAATACACGGAGCCTGATCAAAAAAGGTCACACACTCTAATATTTCATTGAACCACTTCTGTCTTTGATTATGGTATGTATTGCTCATGGCATCGTTTCGGTTTTTTTTTTTGCTTATGCAATCACACACAGACCTGACCAAATGATCACCCCCAAATCATAACACTGAGCCTCTTTACATGCACACCAATATGCTGATCATTATCCAATTTCTGGAGTTGTCAGATTATTCATGTGACCATGTAACCAGGATAATCTAATAAACTTTATCAGATAACTGCTGTTATCTTATGAGAATTCAGATTAACACACCTGGATTTCTGCCCAATACTCCAATGTCTTCCTACACGTATACAGGTTAATCTGATTTATTTCATTCTTTTATATCTGCCCATGTGTAAACATAATTTAAATTGCAGAGAACCGAAGTTAGGTAGTCAAACGTGAGCGGAAGACAACAGGAAGTTTAAGACTAACATCACTACATACGAATGTACTCTGAAAGAAATCCAATAATGGACTGGAGCGTCCAAACCAGGGTTTTTCCAATTATTGCTTTTCTTAAGGGCATGTAAATGCATTACATCTGATTATTACAAATATCCAATTACTCCCAGTTATCGGACTTTTATGATCATGTAAACAGGCTCAGTGCCCTCACAGGCTTCTACTATATGCACTAGGCATGATGGGTAATCGCTTCATCCACCTCTCTTCTCACTCTGATACATTTATCATTCTAGAACAGGGTCAATCTGAACTCATCAGACCATGTGACCTTTTTCTATTTAAACACAGTCCAACCTTTGTGCTCTCTATCAAACTGATGGTTGTTTAAGAAATGAGAAGCTACTCACTGTATCAGTTAGAGTTAAAGAACTTGTTAGAGCTGAAACATATTAAAGGCAGTCGATATCCAACGGACGGCTCTGACCTTTTTGCTTGGTAATTTTTTGTCAAGGCTGAGTACTGTACTTGTGTGTAGTTAGAAATTACTGATTATTACCCCGTCCCCTGAAGGGGAGGCAAGGGGTATTGTTTTTGGTTCGGTTTGTTTGTAAACACTTTAGCAGCAAAACTATTGATTGAATTCATACCAAATTGGGTTTATAGATTGCTAGTGAGCAGTTAACATTTTTTTATGAATTTTTTAAATCTTTTTTTTGCCATTCACTTATAATGGGTGAAATTTCAAATGTCTGTGGCAGTAAAACTATTGGCTGAATTCATACCAAATTGGGTTTATAGATCGCTAGTGACCCAGAATAGATGGCATTACATTTTGGGAAATGTAGGTCAAAGTTTCAATTTTTTATGAATCTTTTAATCCCCCCCCTTACTTATAATGGGCAAAATTTCACATTTCTGTAGCAGTGAAACTATTGGTTGGATTCATTCCAAATTCTGTTTATACGTTGCCAGTGACCCAGAATAGATGTGGTTAAATTTGGGGGAAAGTAGGTCAAAGTTCTAATTTCTTATGAATTTTTAAAATCTTTCTTCTTCTCCCATTTACTTATAATGGGTGAATTTCAAATGTCTTTAAAAACATCAATTTTGTTTCAGTTTACTTGCCACATATATAGAGGCAATTGATATGTTAACATCACCATACACATAGACATGAGGACATTAGCTGGATCCATGCCAAAATAAGCTACAATACGTGTGAGGGGTGAGGTTTGTTGTGCCTGGCACCACTTGTTCAGCATTTTTTCATTCGTTATTACAACTTTTAATCTTCAGTCAGTGAAACTGCCATTTTTAAGAAAAAGGATTACTTGAAAGTCTTCAGAGAGCTCAGAGAAGAACCTCTCATAGACCCTCAGCTCCTCAAATGGACGACCTGGGTTCTTCTTAGGATGCAGCTTGTTCAGGTCTGTCTCAATGTCGTCATTCTGATTATAAAACAGACACAGGTGACAACAGGAATCAAAACAGATCAAAACAGCACTTCGAGTAGTGCATCATTTCATTAATTGTATTTCAAGCAAAGGTTATGAGTAGAAGTGTATTATGTGTAGTATAATAGAATTAGTACATGCTGGACATTTACTATGAGTGAGTATGAGTCTAGACTGCCTTCTGCTGGAAATTATAAGCAATGCAATTTGGCTCTATCAACTCCATATTCATTCAGTAATCTCAGGTATTTTTTTCCAGATGTCAGAAAAGAATCAGAACCAAAATTCAACAGTGCACCTAATTAAATATCAAACTAATGCATTGTTATTTATGCATGAATGTGCGTTATTTGAAGTAATTCTCAAAACTGTTCAGACAGCTCCTTTAAAACTTAATGTGTAACTACATTCCACTGGGGTTATATCACAGATCATCATCATTTTCAGTTCATTTAAAACTTAATACAAAATAATCAGTCAAACAAGACGGTGGTGACATGTGTGAGTGTAAGTATTACAGAAGTGTGATGGTCCTTTTCATCCTCTTCGTTCTCAGTATCATTCTCTGTGTCTGCTTCCGTCTCGTCATTATCGTCACTTTCATCCACGACATCATCCACTGAGTGCACACAAAAGAATCGTCAGGTGATACTCTTGCAAAGTGATGTGCATTTTCCTGTTTTGTATCAAGGCGGAGGATTGATATTTTGCCAAAGTAGTATAGTACTGGCACATAACTAGAGTGGAAGTACGCAGCTGATTGTGCTAGTTTCACAGCTGTGACAGTAAGACAGGAAATGTTAACACCACATGTGAGCAGCCATGACCAAGAGATGAGTGAGAGAGTAGGAAGTTGAAAGATACTGTGTGTATTGTAACACACAGAGTTGCTGATTTCACTGTCAATATAATAACAATGTGTTGCACTGTTACACTGTTCTCCATGGTTGCTTTACTGACAGATGAAGTGACAAGATTGCTGAGGCAATTATTTGGTTGCTGTTGCCAATTAGAGCTGCCAGAAACTTTACTTCTGTATATCACTGTCCAAATGGATTGCCATTGTGATTTTACAATCTGCAAAACCCAAAGGAGAGATATCAAATAAAATGTGCGACACGCTTACATCATCCCTAAGTACAATGCTTATGGACGACAAAAAAAGAAAGAGAAAGAAAAATCACAATTCATTTTAAAACACATCATAGATCAGAGTAAGAAAAGTGGAAAGGTGCTCCAATATTTCAGCCTGTAACATGATGTTGGAAGCAAATGACATGTGTACTAGTGAGCATGCAAGAACTGTGCAATGTGGGCTGAGTATTTTCGATACTATGATGTGTTAGTTTAGAGTGATTAGAGTATGACATGAGGTGAATAACAAAGCAGTAGTGAGTGAGTCTCTATATTCTGAGGATGAAGTTGTGTCTTACGTACGTCTTACCCTTCTTTAAGGGCTTGTTGCAGACCTGATGACTTGTTCTTCCTGTAAGGCACATTGTGTGTAGCAGTGTCAAAATAGTGTTGCCATTAACCATTGAGCGTGTCCAGCGATATTTGAACACTTATCACGTGTGAGACTGAAACTGATGGATAGAACTGTGATGAAATCGTGTATTTGTCTATACTGGACGTATTGGACTGTATCCTCAAGAAAAGGCATGCGCATTTAAAGTGATCAGGTGGGGCACACTAGTGATGTGACTGCATGGCAAAGGGTGTGTGTGTGTGTTCTCACCCCCTGGAGGCTGGCTGTATAGCTGTGCCACTGGCCCTGCAGCAGGGACATGTGGCAGCTGGTACTGAAAGGCTGACTTGATGGTAGGCAGGGGCAGACGGTTTTTTGGAAAGCACTTTCTCATGATGAGACTTGAAGTGTTGACCAGAGGATCCAGAGTTCGCACTGGGAGACACTCCTAGGGAGAAAAGCAGACAGAAAGTAGAGCGTAGGTGTGACAGAGGGTGTGTGGGTCTGGTCTGTATGTGTTCACTTCTCAAATAACTTGTCGTATGTATGTCGAATTCTCACTTACAGTAGAGGAGTTGTAGAGGATCCTCATGCCATCAGCCTCTAAAAATGCTTTCCTTCCAAGTTTGATGTTGGTGATGTTCCTGAGGGAGACCAGCAGCCCTTTGCGGATCAGCATATGACGGTGCCGGGTGTCGTTGCGATGCCAGTCTAAGTACAAAGCTAGCAGGACAGGCACGTGACCACCATCCACTGCACGGCGAGCATTGGTTTCTGAAAAGAAGTGGAGGACACAGGAGCGGTTTTAATAAACAGTACTTTACAACATGGAATTACTTAATCTATCAGTGTCTTTGCTTCAGTGGAATGCAGTAGAAAATCATTCAACTGTAGACAAAGTGTTAATCATGCTGATGGAGGTGAAAAAGGCAGAGATAACACTAACCATCTATAGATCACAGCTACAGCATCAATAGGTACAAAGCAATTTACTCACTAGATTTGAGTAGTGCTCCCAGTGCATCCAGCGCAACCCTGTAGATTTAGAAATAACAGGTTACATGCCCTGGTAAACAAGCGTCAATGGCAGAACAAGTCAAGGAGCTCTACGGCCTGTGGATGTCAGGCTGACACTCACTTGAGCAGACTGGTGTTCTTCTTACTGTATGGTGCAATAATCTTGAACATGAGTTCCACCACTCCATTTTTGCCCAGTGAAATAGCATTCACCGCTTTGCAGAGATGGACAAAAGATTAGATTTGTCAGGCAACACAAAAAATAAGTAACAGAACCAATACATTTGTATAAAATTGTAGTAATTTGGGGTACTAATGAAGAGAGAAGGGTAACGTTTTAAAGAACTTACAGTTGGTAGAGTAAACCCTGAGAACTTGCAGGCAGGGCAAAAGGAGCTTGGCGTTCTGTAGATTTTGTTTCACTAAGTTTACTGTGACATTCAGTGCCCCACTCAGACGAGCCTTGACTCCAAATTTTCTATCTAAGCACAAAGATGTTGTAAAGTCAATAAGCATCTAATTGTTGTTTGAAAAAGATGTCTATATTTTACATTGCAGAAGTGCAGACATGTTATTTTGAACACTTAAAGAAACCTGACCATTACAAAAAACATATCTGCAAATATGTGCATCTTGACTTATTCTATATTTTTGTACCACTCTGAAACTAAGCCTACCTTTAGATCCAACCTTCGCCAGCAGTGAGTGAAGCTGCAACATGAGTTCTTCACTGGGAGGCAACTCTTTACTATTAGAGAGGAGAATCTGAAACAATATTCCTGTTCCTCCTTTAGAAACAAATACTCCCACCCTGCGACCTCTGCCTAATACCGAAAAAGCAAACAACAGACAAGACAGAAGACACGGTCAGATGTGATAATTCACTATTTGAGATGAGACAATAACAAGTTGGTTGGTAGAAAATATATAAAGACTGGAACCTTTGGAAGACACAAAACTGAGAACACTGCTACATTATTGACGATGATAATGAACATGATTACTAACTTATAACCAATCATTAAAAATAATATAATCTACTAAAACCTTTAGACACATAGAAGAAATTAGCTTTGAAAAGGAAAAAAAACCCTACTTACCAACAGTGAGCAGCTCACTGAGAATGTACAGTATGTTCAGAATGGTTTGAACATCCCGGGTATTCTGTCAAAGTCAGATATAAAATGGCTTTTATGATACTATACATAGACTGTTCAGTCAATCCAATCCTTTCCTCTTTCTCTATTGGTGACATACTCATTTATTTAACATTATGTTGTAAAGTGTATTGTCTAATGCTAAATCTAACATACAGTATGTCAGTGACACTTCTGCAGCGGGGTGTCTCACTGCAACTGTTCACATAAAACCACAGATGTATTTCTAACATTTTTACTGTCATAGTTTTACATTTTGTTGTCATTATCTTACCAGTATATAAAACAGTGTGGCACATCATAAGGGCCATTCTCCTGTGAAATTTGCCTATTACACTGCATGTTTCTTCATTTAATATACTGTGCAAGGATATATTTGATTATATTTTTCAATTAAAATACTATTCCTCTCTGCAGGTGAAATACTGTGTGTGAATAGGTTCAAAGTCTTGCCACAGGATGAGCTGTCTTGTCTAAGTGTCTTGTTGACCAACCTCCAGTGATGCCAGGATGACCTCCATGCCACTGGAACCTTTAGACATCACCTCCTTGCCACTTTTCTCTGTAACACACACACACAAAATGTATATCTATCAGAAATATATAGCAGGAATCAGTATTACACATGTAAACGAGGGGATTCTGACAGATGTAACTTGGTTTTGGTATCTCGCTCCAACTGTGCCCATCTTTTTCCCTCCACTCTTGCACTTCACCACCCTTTAAATCACACTGTGTTTGTCCTGTTATTTCGGAGGTGACAGATTCTTGCCCTCTCAGTAAGTGGTTCTTTCCCATCTGCTTCTGCCAAATAAAAACTGGAATAGGTCAAGGTTACAAAATACAAAAACTTTATATTAACAGTGGTGTTGATTTCCGGTTTATGGTGATTTCTTCTACGGCCGCCAAAATTTGATCACTTAAATGAATTCATTGTGGTTCATTCTGGCCTCATGTGAACCTTGATGACTGTATGCATGTAAAGGATATGAATGTCTCCAGATTCATGTTTCATAAAAAAGCATGGGATAGTGAAATTACAGCCTGGAAAAAAAGACTTTCCATCACCACACGTGACTATGAGCATGTCAGGGCATGTAAACAAATACAGACACACACTTCTCTGCCCTGGGACACAGTGACCTCAAAATACATTTTTGTCATGCCAGACTTTTTTTAAAGCACTTCAAAAGAAAATGGCATGAGTTTTAAAAAGAGGTATAACTAAAAAAAAACTGTGAAAATAAGTAATTGTGACTTGCATTATAACCTTTTAATTCATATTCTTATAAATAATTTAATACGAGACAAAGAACAGAAATATATCCATGGAAGATAATGCACCGACATGTTAAAAATTGAGAACATCTCTCTTAACGGTTTCAAGCAACCTAACTCAGAAAAATCCCAAAACTAACTCATATGTCATCATATTGTACCATACATCAACATAAAATTAGTGGAAATACATCATGTGAATAGGCATGTTTCATTCCCCTCATGACTGCCATTCCTGAGCTCATCTGAGGAAAAAAAAAACAAAAACATAATTAGTAACTACCTCCAAAATCCCTGCAGTGATTTTATTTTTGCTTTTAAAATTGCAAAAATGCAAACGAATATGAATTAAGTGTAGTCATTATACTCCATTGGAAGATCTAGAGGACACATGGCTAACTGTCATCTGCACAATGACCTCCTATTTAGAAATGAATCAGTTCTTACTTTTCATGTGAATGCAGTTAGTCGTTGCCTGAGTGTTGAAATGATTACAATGTGGAGGATGCAGCAGAGGGGACTTTCTGACCATGCTCTCAGTTTTCATCTCAAAATTATTGTCACTTTTAGGGTTTCAAAGTGCAAGAAAAAATAAGAACATGCAATCTGAGGTTATTTTTCTGCTATGTTCTCATGATTCTAGACCTTACCTGGTGAGTCTGGAGAGATCGCTGACCCATAATATCCCCTGGTTCTGTGGTACTCCATTTTATAACACAAGTCTCAAAGTTCACCAACAGTCTACTATGGTACTATGGTATAATGCATTACGCTAAAAACTTTAAAAGTAAAATCTAAACTGTTTGCAAGCTCACTGAACTGAGACTGCAGGGTGCTATCAACCTGGCAATCAGGGTTTCCCCTTGCATCCAATGGAAAACTAAACCAACACCTGCTCCCCTAAGACAGTATAGGATACCTCTCCTCCTGCTTCAACTCCTCTTTCTGCTTCCTCCCCCACTTTTTTTTTTAAAATACAGTAGCCTGACCAGTAAAGAGGGAGGAGACACGGGTTAAACATACACAGATTATTTTTGCTGTCAGAAACAAAAAGGGCACTGCTGTCTTTTTACTCTAAATGTACCATTTTTATTCAAATAATGGAAAAATCAGGATGTATTTCTTTTTTATGAATGTGTATTTTTCTTTTGCATCATATCAGTTTAAAAGCCCTCTCCTTGACCGTCAACAAAATGTGACGTTCATGTCTCCTAACACCCTTGTTCTTTCTCTTGGTATGTCTTGACTGCCCCCTATGATCCTTCGCCTCAGAACATGAGACAAGTGCACAGCAAAGCCCATCCTGGGGTGTTCAGTTACTTTGTAACAGCCCCCACCCCCCTACTCAACGTCAGAGTTATACACATTTCAAGTTAAGCTGCAGGCGGGGTCTGACAGACAGCCCAGCAGTAGATAAAAGAGGAACAGCTGATGTATCATGATTGAAAAGCTCACAGACAGAAGCCTTTCCACTATTCTCATCAGTCATGATGGAATAACCATGGGTGGACTCTGAATAGAGTAGATGAAAGAATTGTTGGTGGAGGACAATTGGGAAAAGCAAGTGGGAGCAGGTCGTAACACAAAGTTAAAAGCATGCCAGTGGGCTTAAAATACTCTGTAACGATTAACCAACATCCTTTAGAGTAACTTTAAACAAAGACGCCTTTGGGGTTTAGTCAGCTAATTACATGTTGTCCTTGCTCACAAAAACTGTACAGAACTCAAATCTAGCTGTTCAAAGTGCTCATTTTGGCAAACAAATGAACAATAAACATGGTTAAGTGTAATATGCAACAGAGGAAAGCAGCAAATATTTTTTATACAGCCTCAAACCAGTGACTTAGAAATGATTCTCAAAACTGCTTTAGAGCATTAGGCCAGTCAACTCATTGATCAATTGTACAATCACTAAAGTAATAATGCTGCAAAGATGTTTAATCATTTAAGTAGTACCCTGGCAAAAAGAGACATATTCTTTTTTTATGTGATGTGACAGACTGCCGTCATTTGCTGCTATCAGATCTTCTCCTCTCCTTTCAAAACTGAAACCAGAGAAACCAGATCAGGGAACACTATATTAAAAACACTGACACTTTAACTACTGATACTCTATCCCATCTCTTTTTACACAGCAACTACATTGGCCATGCATGTTCAAGTTGACCTGACAACTTAAACATCCGTGTCTGTCATTAACACCACTAAACGTGTTGCATGAAAATAACAAAAACTCTAAATAACAATTGGTGGTGTCAGACATTGATTGATGACCCACAGAGATTGGACATAGTATCATTCTGAATACACCACACTGTATGATGTTGCATGACATGTGGGTGTGTGAGCACTCTCACCCTGGGTCTGTATGAGATGCAGTATCTTTGCAGTGACCTGCCGCGCAGTTTCTGCATCCCTCACCATTGCCTCGCCATTTATCTTCTCCAGCTGGCCCAGCAGCATCAACACTCTAGAGTTACTGGGAACACTGGGAACACATTTACAAATACTAAATAAGCTTTGGTAAAATGTTTCAAACAGGGAAATAGATATTAGAAAATAGTGCACAGAGAGGCGTAACCAGCAAATTTAGAAATGCAGTATCACAAATGATAACACATGGGCTCAAAACAAAAACAATAATTATGTTTTTGGACAGACACACACTCTCCTATCATATGGTTAATATTCTTAGCAAAGAAAAGAGAAATAACTGCCCAGACATTTACATGCCTTGTGTATGTGTGTAGTGTACTGTTACTGACAAATTATGTGAAAATACCACTTAAGTTCAACATGACTCCAGTCCTTTTAATAAAACAGACTGTTATTTCTTAATGCTAATACTATTTCAGGGTTAGTGAATCTGGCTCCTTTTAGAATGTTTGCTCTGTGTCATTCAGCTGGAAACTCGGGGTTAGAGGTCAGCTGTTGGTACAGCAACGGCAAACATGGGAGAGATCAAATCAAAACTCTCTGATTATACCCAGCAGAGTTTGGCTTCTCATATGCCCTTATAAAGACAGACAGAGAGAGAGAGACTGATAGTTGAACATAGAAAAGAAAAAAAAGACAGAATGTATGAAAAAAACATCCAAGTATGAGCAAAAGAAAACAAGAAATGAAGCCTAAATAAACACACAGAAAAAAATGAAGACCAGATTAGAAATTAATGATGAGAGATTAACTCCAATGCATGATTATTCAAACTTGAAGAGGAAAAATAAGTTTTCCCCAGCATAGTGTGTCTGCATTAAAGGTGATTTATCAACACCAGACAGCATCACTGGAAACTCTTTAATACATATCCTACAAGTTAGCATTTATATGCAGCATAAAACTAAATAAATGCATTATAACATATTGTAACATAATAAACAGTCAGAACATTTTTATATCTACAACTATATTCCCCTTGTAAATTATTTAAGAACTCCAGCAGCAGTGTTCTGTGGTCATTTCTTTTTTCTTTATAAAAACATGCACAGTGAAGATACACTGTTCTGCAAAGGGAGTGAAAAGGTACAATAATGCAAGTGCAGAGAACCAAAGGTTATCACTCAGGGAAAAGAGAGAGAACACATTAACAGGTGGTTGTGACAGAGGGGCTCTCACACAGACACACTTGCTGTCTGGGGCTGCGTTTGCATATGCATATAAAATGACATCTATTTGTGCCAAAGCAACTCACCCCTTCTCTGTAGCCATCTTGGGTTTGTTCATTTTTGCCACATCAACATTTCATGTCGTCTGAAAGAGAAAAAAAATAGAAGCTCTAACAAAAACAGTCAAGAAGTATAATAAACCTTTGACCCTGGTACCCAAAGAGATTTCACTGAACTCTCGCTATTGAAGTGGCAAGCTGTGGAAAGCCCCAGAGCTAAGCCTAAACTAGACCACACTGACAGGACCTTTCAGATGCAATCCAATTGCCAGAGGTATGCACTGTAAACATTCTTTCCTCTGTAACTGCATATTCTGTTTAAAAGGTATGCATGTTTTGTAGACTTGTCTGTAACTGCCCATATGTATTGATCCTGACAGACTGGTGACCTGCAAAATGTCTACACTGTCAAACACTGAATACTGGGAGAGGCTGCAGCTGCAGATAGATGAGTCTCCTATCAGATAGCCAGTATCTTCAACGCAACAAAGGGGGTGCCCTACATGCTGCAGATCTTAAATGTTTAGAGACAAAGGAGCGTTATTTGAACACAATGATTATAGACAGAAAAGCAGTAACAAGTTTAGAAAGGTCTAGATAGTGACTGCAGACCCATATTATATATTTTTTCTAGTCTTGCTTTAATTTTAGGTCAGGTCAGATAAGAAATACAGAAGCAATGAGTTCAGATAAGGTGACTCAAACACAGGGGCTATAAAATATTACATCATTAGACATCAACTTGCACCTGATAAAGATAACACATTATATGATTCAAATGTCATTGTCAAGGCAAAAATTTACTAAGTAGCAGAGTTACATAGAGGACAAAGAGAGCATAAAAATCAGTCCTATTTTCTGTGGGATGCCTACAAAAGCACATCAGCCTATGTCAATAGATGGGTTTAACAAACGTGGGGATCTGTGGGTAAGGTCATGCCTTTTAACATACAGGAAATAAGCGAACTTAGATGTAGTGAGAGATTAGACCTAAATATCTCGAAAAATCTCACGAATCCATCGACTGTTTTTCCTCAACAATCGATGCAGCGTTCAGACTGACATGGGGCATATTGTCAGGCCAGCTTAACCAGGACAGATGGTAGCTGGCCACAATAAGCCCACAGAGCCGTCTCCCTACACAATCCAGAATCCGATATCCCCTCCTGGTGACTCCGGCTAGGGAAACGGGGGCAGTCCCTGACATTTAACGGCTGGTAGTAAAATAAACAGCAAGGCAAAGTAGTTTTACAAGATGCTAAATTAGCTAAAGTAGCCGGGGCTGGTGGCCGTTGCACCTGCTGGACTAGTCACTCATTAACGGCCGCCAGTCTACGCCAGTGGGATAGCTAACGGAGAAATATGCTAACAATAATGATACATAAGAAAACAGGGGCAACAACAGCTAAAGGCACAGGCCTGCGTAATACTAAAGTTAGCAAAAATGTACAAACCTACACGGTAAGGAACTATTGTCCCATCCAGGGTGGATCGATTCCAGGATAAGCAGTGAAGCTACTGAGAGTCTGAGCGTTGCCTGAAACGCCCTGATGATGTTGTGATGAGACCATCCCCACTCAACTGTCAGATGGGCTGTCACAGAACAACGCGAGAGTACGTTTATCCGCGTTATTTGACAGCAACAACAACGAGGATTTGTTTGCAACGCTTGTGTGACTCTAACCTACACCGAAATCCAATATTTGTTAGTTGTCCCTATACACCCGATACCTTTTGAGCGTCTATACCGTTTACATAGCGACTAAAGCATATCAGGACTACACGTCCCAGAGTGGCAGTCTCTTATGACGTTAAATTTATGCGTCTCACACTCCACAGACGTCGAGGAGATCATTAGCTACATGGTCAATACAAAGTAGTAAGGTATGTGTTCATTTAAAACGAAAATATGACTTTATAGTAACATCATACATCTGTTGGATAACTTACAAAATGACGTCCACTTAAACTTAGGATTTTCAGGGTTTGTCCACTGGCAGTGTGTACTATGAGTAGTATTAGCTTGTTAGCACACGATATTACAAGCTAATTTAACGTAAGTGATAGCTAGCTAACATGACGTCTGGGAAAAAAAAATAAAAATTTAAAGCGAATACCCTAATCATGTATTAGTGTGTTTACATATTGTCCTGATGTTTTACTTCAACTGTAACATAATCTATTGGGATTGTTTACCATTAACCCTTTGCTGCTGATGATAGTGCACATTAAGATAAACTGTAGACTGCTGTTCGTAGGCTTGATATTTAACGTTAAAACCACTGCCTACTGTATCAAAAAGTTGAATCACACTTAGGGAAATGCGACAGTGCCTTAACCAACAATTGGATATGCATTGTTATTTAGAAAGAAAGATAATTTCAGTCCGTTTACACAGCTCTTAGATGACACTGTAATCTGCTGATAGACCTGTTTAACAATATTTTTACTTTTGTCAGGACACACAGAAGATGTGTGTTATGCTACGTTTAAATGCCCCGCGGAGCCATAATGTACACACCAAAATCATTTAACTGACAACACATCCATGGAACCACTGTGAATTATATTACATATGTTCATCTTTGTCATAGAGTCAAAATGTCTGGAATGAAATAGGTCTGTACTGCAAGCCTATGTTTGCACTGTGCCTGTCATCCTTAGTTCATGTTTAAATTACTACACTCTAAACTAAATCTTGAAAAGGTAGATGCTTATTGGAATTATGTACAGTTGTGGATAAATCGGACTGGTTGTTCCAAATTTGCACTCAGCTGTTCCAGTGCTGACCTGCTTTTGGTTTACTAAGCTGAGCATTTCCTGTGCACTCAAGCATCTACTTCATACCATTTTAGGCTGATAACTTAAGCCCTTCATGTCAGGTCATAGAGCATGATTATAATCCTCCACTGTTGCTGGCATAATAAGATGCCTTCCTCTGTGATACAGAGGTCAAGTATATGTTTTAGAAAAAATGTAGGCTATACCAACCTTTGGAAAAAGAAAATACCACCTTTGTTCTTGAATTTTATACAGTACATGTGAAATATGAAAAAAAGCAATATCGAAGACTGGTGTAATATTTTTCATTGATGCCATATTGCAAAAGAAAATTGGTAATAGCATTTCATGCAGTGAAGCAAAGTTGCTGACTTATCTTAGGACACACAGGCAGTTAAGTACAGTAGTCTGTTACAATATCCATGACTGCCCAGTGTACATTTAGAGATAGCTTATACTTGCAGCCTGACTATGTCAAGCACAAGGGATGTGTAAAACTTGATCAGCCCGGTGACTGTTTTCCAACTGTCCTTTGGAATGTCCAGTGCAGAAGATGAAGGATTCTGTAAATGATTGTGTGACTGTAACTTCTCAGTCCACAATTCATATATTACCAGAAGATATGTGGCTGAACTCAATATTTAATATTTTAATAACTGCTATGTCATTAGGTCACAGTTGAGGTTATCGTATTGTGTTAGAATGTTAGCTTTGTATGTATTTGGCTTTAATGCTATGTTGTGGATTGTCACTCACATTACATGCACACAGATATTGTCCTATATACATTGTACTTACTATTACATCCTGTTTCTGTGTGTGCACACTTTGATTTGTAAAACACGGGTTTAATTTTAAAAAAATTAATGGCAGCATTGTGCTGTTGGAGATCACTTTCTGACATATTGTGATACTTTACAAATAGCCCCATCATTAACAATGCACTTCTGTATTTACTGGTGCTATACATCAAAACATTCCTAAGAGTTTATGACATGGAACAGTTCCTCATTAAAAAAAAAAAAAACATGTAATGAGTAACACCTTTTAAGTGTTTGGGTCTGATCAAGCGGTAGCACATGGACACATTCCGTGTGCAACAGTCTATGTCATGTAAGCAGAGTAGCTAACTAATATGCATGTATCATATGAGTAAGTATTTTTAAGTACTTTAACATTATGTACAACAAAATGTGG
Organism: Sphaeramia orbicularis; assembly: GCF_902148855.1. Taxonomy (NCBI): domain Eukaryota; kingdom Metazoa; phylum Chordata; class Actinopteri; order Kurtiformes; family Apogonidae; genus Sphaeramia; species Sphaeramia orbicularis. The sequence goes on from NC_043965.1 coordinate 23,704,931, forward strand.
GGAGATAAAGATTTTTAGGTGAAAAATGTCAAATTACTGCTCAGTAATACATGGACTTGGAACAGACATTAATTTTTTAAGCTTTATGCAAACATTCAAAACATCCGGTTATTGACAGAAATTGATATCAACTTGGACAAAACCTTTTAGATATTATGTTCAACTATGCTGAAAATAAATTTTGGAGTAAAATATTAAAAAATCTCTGTTTTGTTGACATGAGAATGAGGTAATGTGTGGACAGGTTGCCATAGTAACATGTGGACGACTACCGTTGTATGCATCACCCCAAATGTTGACTTATTTTTTAAAACAACAAGCTAGATTTAATCACAATGTTTTATTTAATGTATTTAATACTAACACAGTGTTATTTACAGCTTGTGATGGTCCATACTGATACAAGTAAATTACAAATAAAGAGTAATTTCTCAGTAACAGTTCACAGACAGTGTTTTAAATTTGACCAGTGTATAAATTCACAAACTTCATCATTCAGAATTTAAATGTCTCAAAGTAATAGACAGTCTTTTGCATGTCTGTTTGTTAATTTAATGCAGCTTAGCAGAAGGTTCAGAACTTCTCCTGTACTGTGTAAGTGGTATTTTAAAAAGGACAACAGTTCCATTAAATAGAAATCTTTAGCTACACAATGAGTCCACATGATAATGATGTGTGCAAATGTACTTTTTCATGTTGATGTTCACTTTCACTTGCTGGGACCCATGTATTAATTCCTCCAGTTCCGTTTGTGTTTTTCTGTAGTTATCACCATGGTGATGAAGTCTGCAGTTGAGGATGATGATGCTGGCTGGGGGCTGGGCATCCCTGAAAAGATGAAGAACAATGCCAACTGGGTTGACATTACACATGAGTTCAAGGGAGCATGTAAAGGTACAGGCTGTAATAGGTGTATATACTTGTGTTATTAAAGAGATTTATTTGTTTCTCCTTTTCTTTGTGCTGAACACCCAAACAGTACCTTCTGCTTTTCCTTTGTATTTATGCAGAATTGAACCTTGGGGAGTTGCTTCATGACAAACTGTAAGTATGGCAAAATGCTTTTTGAAGATTGACACTGTAAAATATTTCTGTTGTTCAAATTTGTCCAGTGGCAAATAAATTCAGTACTGTATATTATTTATTATCAGCTCTCAAATTCTTGATACTCTGATTGCAGATTTGGCCTCTTTGAGGCAATGTCAGCCATAGAAATGATGGATCCAAAGATGGATGCAGGAATGATTGGCAACCAGGTTAATAGAAAGGTGCTCAATTTTGAACAAGCAATCAAGGTACGGCATTTCAGTTCAGTTGCTACACAATGAATGACAAACCATGGCATAATGGCTCATTTTTCAATTTAAAATAATGAAAATAACATTCTTTGTCCATTTTTATTTGTTCCAGTCTCAACAGCAAAATCAATCACCCAAGTTTAATATTCTCTCATGTTTGTTCCAGGAAGGGGCCATAAAAGTGAAAGACCTTAGTCTTCCAGAGCTCATTGGTATCATAGACACATGCTTCTGCTGTTTGGTGCGTTTCTTGAGCAAGAGAGCCCCCTATTTCATTTAAATCAGTGTTACTTCCAGTGCTGTTTTACTCATATGTGTTGTGTATGTACAGATCACATGGCTGGAAGGCCACTCCCTGGCACAGACTGTGTTTACCTGTTTATATGTTCACAACCCTGATCTGATTGAGGAACCTGCTCTTAAAGCCTTTGCTTTGGGCATCTTGAAAGTGTGTGACATTGCAAGAGAGAAAGTCAACAAAGCAGCTGTTTTTGAAGAGGTAGGTATATCTTCAAAAAGAGTTCAATTTGCAATGTGGTGTTAATTACTCTATGATGTATGGATGTGTCTATAATCAAATCTGTCTCAAATTTTTTGTAGGAGGATTTCCAGGCGATGACCTATGGCTTCAAGATGGCCAATAATGTTACAGACCTGCGAGTAACAGGTACTGAAAAAACCAGTACTATGATCATTTTCTATGTCTGTAGGTTCTTGTAAGTTTTGAAAAGCCCAAAGTAACTCAATTCACACAGTGTGTTTAGAATAGAAGATAGCTGATGTCCTCTCTCACTTGTTTATTTGTATGTTTGTTGTACTAGGCATGCTGAAAGATGTGGAAGATGAGTTACAAAGGAAAGTAAAGGTAACTGCTCTCAACTGGTACCAATCAGAGTTTTCTCTTAACACTGCTGGCTTTTTAACAATTGTTTTTTTTTTTTTTTTTTTATTAATTTCTCTTTTACTTTTTCAGAGCACACGTAGTCGACAGGGTGAGCAGCGAGACCCAGAGGTTGAGCTGGAGGTAAATGAATATGTTTATGAGGTAGAACATAATATTATATCCACATTTTGTCAACATTTATCCATCATCTCTCAGACTGTGTGACTGATACAACCTTTAGAGATTCTGCTCTGGAATTCCCAGCTGTTTGATGATAGTTACTATAATAATAAAGAATGTTAAAAAGTCAGACCCTAAATGGAATTATTCTGGGTGGTCAAAATAAAAATAACATTCAGCCTTTGTAGTTCCTACAGTTATAGAACTTCAAAGACCAGCCCGATAATAAGTGTGTAAGAGCTTTGTAACCACATGTGTGTTCAATATCCTTATATGCCTTTTTCTTTCCAGCATCAGCAGTGTTTGGCACTTTTCAATAGAATCAAATTCACACGCCTTTTACTGACTGTGCTGATCGCCTTTACCAAGAAAGAGGTAATATACAAACAAACATACACAAACAGAAGATGGTAAAGGTCACACTTATCAAGTGGCTTTTAAAATCACTGTATTACTGTTGTTACAACTGTATTTATGTGCTTAAGAGATATACAGTCTTACATGTTTTTGTTTGTTTGCATTTGTATCAGACCAGCTCGGTGGGTGAAGCCCAGAAGCTTGTTGCTCAGGCAGCTGACCTTTTATCAGCAATACATTCCAGTATTCAGCATGGTATCCAGTCACAGAATGATACCACTAAAGGAGGTAGGACAGATCACAGGCGTTTTCAGACAGGTTAAACACATTATTGACTGCTGTAACTACCAGTTGTTTATCACAATCCATCAGATGTGACAGTTCTACTGTTCTACGAGGTATCTCAGCACTGAAGCTTGGAAAAGTGGCTTCTCTCTTCCAAAACAGTATAAAATACATTGGGTTCAGCTATATTTAATCTTCTGATTTGGACCAAGAAGAGAGCAGTGTGTGTATTTTCAAATTCTAGCTGTTGTGGCTTACATGTCAACTATTTTACACAGTACCTCTTTCTGCTCAGTGTCACTAAATCAAAAACATCACCAGATTAAAGAGGTTGCATTTGTTTTTTTTTGTTTTTTTCATTTCTTCTATTAGATATTGAATCCTCCTAAATATAGGCCTGTAAACTGCAGCCTTTGCAGCTACTTTACATACTTGCACAGGCTTATATTGTGAGTTGCTAGATTTAGCAGCCTTATTTTTGTTCTTTTTTTACTCTTCATTCACCTTAGCATCCAAGGCAGTTACAACACTGTCCACTGTAAATGTACTTCATTAACCTCCAAATCAGACACATAATGATTACAAATCGCAACAGAATACTCATAATCACATACATTTCATGCTAGTGGCTGACTGTTGCTGTGTATTTCCTGTGTCTTCTACAGACCACCCTATCATGATGGGCTTTGAGCCTCTTGTCAACCAGAGACTGCTGCCACCTACCTTTCCACGCTACGCCAAAATCATTAAAAGAGAAGACATGGTGGCCTACTTTAGCAAACTTATAGAACGTATCAAGACTGTGTGTGATGTGATCAACACCACCAACCTGCATGGCATACTGGTAAAAATAAATTTCTCATTAGAATTTACATCAAGAAGAATCATCTTGTGTTTTATTGATTTTCCTTTGTTAGAAATGAATTGCATTAAGGTATTATAAACGCTTCATCGATCCATCCATGTAGAGAATGTTATATTGTATTGAATGTGAATATCTTTTGGCTCTGCAGGACTTTTTTTGCGAATTCAGTGAACAGTCTCCATGTGTACTCTCCAGATCTTTACTCCAGGTGAGTTTGAAGTTTGTAGTGAGATTAATGTCTCTGATACTGGTGGAATGAAAAAATAACATTTTAATTGAACAAAACTTTTTTTTTCTTAACAATCCAGACAACTTTCCTGATAGACAATAAGAAAGTGTTTGGCACCCACCTGATGCAGGACATGATCAAAGATGCTCTCAGATACTTTGTGAGCCCACCTGTTCTCTCTTACAAGTAAGCTGCAAATGATCAAATGATTCTCTTCAGTCAGTCTTAACAAAGTGAAGGTCGATTTGATTCACATGAGTGAGTTTATTGGGTATTGACCAAAGCTGTGTTGAACTTATTTTGTGTGTACCTGCTCCTTTCCAGATGTTGTCTGTTCAACAACCACCAGGCCAAAGACTACATCGACTCCTTTGTTACTCACTGTTCCAGGGTGTGTTACTTTTTCTTGTCGTCTGTATATTTTGTACATTCAGAATGTAGCTTGTTGCTTTGGCAGCGACAAGCCCAGTCACTTGGCAGGGAAGAGAAATTCTGTTCCCTGCCAAGTGACTTACAGTGCTTCTCCACAACCTTGGGGGAACATAGATTATCCGCTATTGGAAGATGTAATGTTGTGTGTGTTAGATATGACACTTTAATGAAACTTTGGTTGTTGTTGTTGTTGGTAATTATTATTGCTCATATTTGTAAAATGATTTGTGTCTTCATTTTAATTACAGCCATTCTGTAGTTTGATCCAGATCCATGGACACAACCGAGCTCGGCAAAGAGACAAACTGGGTCATATTCTTGAAGAGTTTGCAACTCTACAGGATGAGGTGAACTGTTTTTGTATTTATATCCACATTAGATTAGGCACTATATAATAATAATAATAATAATAATAATAATGGATTAGATTTATATAGCACTTTTCTATTAACGCATACTCAAAGCACGTATGATGGATCCATTATTCATTCATTCACACTCTGGTGGTGGTAACCTACATATGTAGCCACAGCTGCTCTGGGGCAGACTGATGGAAGCATGTCTGCCAATCCGCACCAACGGCTCCTCCAACCACCACCAAACATTCATACGCTTTCATACACCAGTGTGAGTAGAAGCACTAGAAGCCAAGTGATGATGATATATGTGACAATTTATAGTCACATATATCACCATAACTTTACTGGTTTTGCATAGTCCCTATCCAGATTGATTAACATGACCACTTCACTTGAGTTCAGCAGTAAAATGTTAGGAAAGTGAAGATGGATCTTAATATTGCAGTTACTGAAACAAGCAGATTCATGGTTTGTGAGGTAAAACTGAATGGTTAATTATTTTATTGTCAAAAACAAAACTGTTGATCCATATTTAGATTTTTGACTGATTTCCTAACCCAACTGCTCCAAACTGTTTCCCTTTTGGCAGGCAGAGAAGGTTGATGCTGCACTGCATAGTCTGCTGATGAAACTGGAGCCTCAGCGGCAGCATTTAGCCTGTCTGGGTACATGGATCCTCTATCATAACCTGAGGATCATGATCCAATACCTGCTAAGTGGCTTTGAACTGGAGCTTTACAGCATGCACGAATACTACTACATCTACTGGTAAGAGATGACGATGGTGGGGAGGTGATAAAACTGAAATGCATTCATGTCGGTTATATATGGTTATATTTGCATTTTGATTTGATTGTAGGTACTTGTCCGAGTTTCTTTATGCATGGCTGATGTCTACTTTGAGTAGAGCCGACTCCTCTCAGATGGCAGAGGAGCGGATTCTGGAAGAACAGCTGAAAGGACGCAGCAGCAAAAAGACTAAGAAGAAGAAGAAAGGTATACTCTCCTGCGTCCTTACTATAAACTTTGGCAAATAAACCAAAGTTTCCTCAAACATGCTTTTAATCTGTCATGAAGTGTTACGTCACTGGAGTTGGTTGACTAAAGAGTATATACTGATGTGATGTTTGGTTTTCTTTTGCAGTTCGTCCTCTGAGTAAAGAGATAACAATGAGTCAAGCATACCAGAACATGTGTGCCGGCATGTACAAGGTATCACTTCATAAATATGACCCTTCTCCATTTCTGTTCAACACAGTGAGCTGTAACCCATCCTGTTATTACCTCTTATTTTTTGTCAGACCATGGTAGCTCTGGATATGGACGGGAAAGTGCGCAAGCCTCAGTTTGAGCTCGACAGTGAGCAGGTTCGCTATGAGCATCGCTTCGCCCCCTTCAACAGTGTGGTCACACCCCCACCAGTGCACTACATCCAATTTAAGGTACTTTGTTTGTTTCAAGTGTCATTTGTAGTCACAGTTACATGTATACTGTAAGGGGCCAAAAGTATTGGGACACATGGAATTCAGGTGGTTCATTCCTTGTTGCGCTATAAAGATAATAATGATAAATGTTTTGGGGTTAAGTTTGTTTACATTGTGGGGCGTCCTGGTGGCTCACCCAGTTGAGAGTTTCCTATTAGAGACCATTAGATGCAGGTCCTTCCTCTACTCTTCCCCTTCATTTCCTATCTTCTACTTAATCAGCCAAATAATGGCAAAATGCCTAAAATTAAACTTAGCAAAAAAAAAAGTATCAATACAAAAAGCTTTAGGTAAAATGAGTTTTTACCTAATTTTACTCAATGTTGATTTTTTTTTTATCATAATTGTTAAAAATATTTGCCTTCTAGATTTCTGAAAATAAATAATGATTTTAAACCACAAGTCACCACCTGGTTTCTTCTCTCTACAAACTTTATCAGTCTTTAAACTTAAAAGAATTGCTGACTTCGCATTTATCCTGATAATTATCGCCAGTAAAGATTTTTTATGTGATAATATTCCAAATCAAAATGAATGGACAGTCCTATAATGTGTCCCAGTATTTTTGTCCTTATGGTGGAAGTTTTCTCTTTCATTCTTGTTACCCTTTTATGCTGGTGATAGATGATTAAATATCAACCCTAACCCTGAGACAATCGCCCTACTTTGACAATGGCATAGGCTGCCCGTTGTTTCACAAGGCTGAGCAGTGAATGCAGCCACATCTGGAGCACAGGCAGCACCAACCTGAAATGTTGGTTTTATCTGTTGTTTTTTTATTGTATATTGTTGCTTTGTATTGTGCACTTCTAGATTTGGTGTCAAATGTAAAGTGCGTTACCAATAAAATTTATTATTATTATCATTATTATATTAGAGACCTAATTTCTTATTTAAGAACAGACAAAAGACAGATCAACTTAAGCAAACAGACTGTGCGAATGTCATAATAATAATTAATAACTATTTTTGTGCAATTTGTTTTAATTTTAATTTTTATTATCATTATTATATTGTGTCAGATGCAAAAAACAAAGTACATATGATACCTGTATTATATACCCTGTGGTCAGTGCTCTGTTTTCTTATATAACCACCGTTAGGTCTGCTTTGTCCCCTATGTCCAATTGTCTTGAAGCCCTGCACTTTTCTTTTTTAATGTTTACTTTTCCCTCTGTCCTCTTCCAGGAAATGTCTGATCTGAAGAAGTACAATCCTCCACCAGGCTCTGCTGACCTCTACATGGCAGCCAGTAAACACTTCCAGCAGGCTAAGCTTATCCTAGAAAATGTACCCAGCCCAGACCCCGAGGTCAGGAATTTTTAATTACTGTAAAATAAACTTTTAGCTCTTACTGTATTTAAGCTTGTTCTTACTACTTCCACGTGCTTATTCTAATTGATAACAGGTGAACCGTATACTAAAGGTGGCAAAACCCAATATTGTAGTCATGAAGCTCTTGGCTGGTGGACACAAAAAGGAGACTAAGGTAACACTGAAAACATTTTGTTACATTATTTATGTGGTTAAAACGAAAAATTTACAACTACTAGGTGGCTGTAAACACAGAGACTGATTTAAGATTCTTAAATAGGTGGTGAATAGTATTTTTTAAGTTGCTGATGTGAGCACAGTGGTGTTTTTTCAAACTTCATCCTCAGACATTACAGTAAAATTGTAATATTCTCATCCCTAGGTGCTCCCGGAGTTTGACTTCTCAGCTCACAAATACTTCCCTGTGGTCAAGATTATCTGATTGTATCAGCTGTAAAAACCATACCTTCACCTGAACAAGTGTGCGGTGGCCCTGATCCAGTCCACGTCTCAACAACAGTGTGCGCCTGTGTGTATGTATGTGTGTGTGATACATCTATCTCTACTGTCGAGTAAAGGAGTGTTTGATACACGTGCTGTTTTCCTCACATGAATAAAAGGTGGGATTTGTGAAACCATTCAACAGAAATCACAACCGGATGTAAAATATCCCAGATGTATCTACCGTGTGTGTGTGTGTGTGTGTGTGTGTGTGTGTGTGTGTGTGTGTGCGCGCAACAGTATCTGTTTTGTCAGTCACAAAGACAAGTCGTGGTGCTTTGGTACAGAGAATTAGCCAGTAGGAATTTTTATAATCTGCCCACAGAACAATATTGTGTGACGGTTTGAAAATGACTGATGTAATGACAGATGCATATCAGTAAAACATGTGAACCCTCAACCCTCAACATGTACGTGTTTATCAGGTTTTTCAGTATATATTCAGCTTTTTTTGTCAGCACTATTACCATTATACACATTAATAACACATAGACCCCACTGTCAAAAACTCATTGAAACACATTTACAAAGGGGGCTTATGTGGGAATATGGAAAACTTTTGCTAAAATTTTGTACTTTTTAAACACTATTAATCAAGCTGCAACATCAAATGTTTATGTAAAAGAAGAGGACACTTTAATAACTGACATCAGCTCTCCTCATGACTTTTAATCAGTTATGTGAGAATTGCCAACGCAAATATGTTGAAACTTAATTCTTTAAATTTGATGCCATTTGATATTTTAAACTGGATGATAAGGATTTTCTATGTCAAAAAAATCACTGATAAGCCTAAAAACCTCATTTAAAAGGATTCAGGAGTCAAACATTTTTGGAATTCAGTTTTATATGAAATCTTCAGTTGTTGAAGTTCAAAACTCATTTCAGGTGGTATGTACAGTACCGAGCTGAAGTCTTAAATCATCCTTTGCTATGTTGTTTTTGCGTGGTTGTAATGAGCATAATATCTATTTCTCAGTCCCATTATTCAAATACAAAAAATAAGGAAGATATTGTTCACAGCATTAAAAAGTAAAAAAAATTATATACACGGATCCTACAGGAAACAGTATTTAGTGTGATCTCTGTTCCTATCATCATTTTGCACCATTATACTGAACTTCACTTTTTTTTTTTTTAATCCAGGTCCATTTCTATACTTCTAATTTAATATGTATAGTGTTGTTTGCACTTGTTTTGTATTTTTTACTGTGTCCTGCTGCTGTTGCACTGTAATTCCCCAGTTTGAGATCAATAAAAGACATCTATTTAAAAGTAACTCAAACAAGAAACATTAAATGTGTTTAATGAAACCAGGTGTAAAACACTAAAAGGTTCATTTAGTAAATCTCACAATGTCTGCATAGAAGACTTTAAGACATTAAGTAGAAAAGGTCACACTAAATACAGAATACTTCAGGTTGTTTTTTTTCTGACGCTTTTTATTTTAATGCTGTTTTATCAAATTTTATTTATATAGCGCCAAATCATAACAAAAGCTATCTCATGACACTTAACATACAGAGAGGTGGTCGAAACCAGACTCTCAAGCCAATTTACAGAACTCAACAGAATCCTCCAGGAGCAAACACTTGTGAGTGCTGAGGAAAAATGTCCTTTTAATAGGCAGAAACCTCGAGCAGACCCTGACTCCTGGAGGATGGCCGTCTGCCTTGACCAGTTGGGGTTACAGAGAAAAAAAAGAGTACATAAATTTCAGTTGTTTGTTACAGAGACTAAGGTGCATATGCACATAATAATATATCATTACACTTCCGCTAAAATAAGACTAATATTCTGTTTCTGCTGTGGATGATGCTAGTCATAACGTAAACATCACATAAGGCACAGTAATTGTAATAAAACAGTTTATTTAGTCAAAAAAAACAAACAAACTAGGATTATTTAAATCAAAATTTGTTCAACAGGACTAAATAAAGTCAAAAGAAAATGTTCATCCACTTACAAAAGCATCTGCAGTACACAGACCCAGAAATCAGAACAGTTTATACAAAGAGGCGGACAAAGCAGGAACTGTGCATGCTCTGCAGTGTCGACGTAACATGAACAGTGACCACTTTGAAAACAAAGTCACATTTTACAAAATATTAGAAATAATATTTTACAGGAAATGTGTTCCCAGCTAGATCTACCAGCGGGGAAACAAACAAAAAAAAAAAACACACAAACAAGGGTCCACGTCTTTGAATTTGAACAGAAGGGCAGATGTGGGGCTGTTCGACAGCCTCTCTGCTGCTGGGACTGGCATCGATTTAGACCAAAATAAAGATCGTTTATCTTCCACTTCTCTGCTTCAGCTCTCACAGCATTAGCTCTCCTCTGTATTTATTACAGAAACATTCACTTTTAATTAACTTACTTTATACAATTTGAGCTCTAAACAATTAGATTAGAATTTTAAAGTGATAAATCAATAAATCTAATTTGTACACATAAACACGGATTTAAAAACGTCTCGTCGAGTAAAAATAATGAAGACAATATGACATACCCTCAACAGCGGAGATCTAAGAAATGTTGAGGGGACACTGCTAAATAAAACCATTAGGTTCCGTCTTTGTTTAGCACATTTAATTACTATAGCACATGCTTTAGAAACACATTCTAGATTTGAAAACCTTGGGTATGAAATATGATCTGAGACTAACGCCTGGCTGCTGAATCGCTGTAATGGACACAACAGCAGCTAAAGCGACCGTGTGAATGAAAGGTTATACCTCAAATGGCCAGGAGATTGAAACTTTCTAATATAAACTCGTACCTATACACCTGTACCTGTAATATTTCTCAGATCTGTGCTGCTTTGACTGTGTATCACTGCCATTTCATGGAAAGAGCTCAGTCAGATCATGGCACTGGAACCACAGAACTTTCCACTACATGACTGCAGGTTTCTGGAATGAGCCGTTGGTAAGTCGAAGTGTTACAATACAAGGCGTAAATGTGGTTACACAGTGAAATCAATCACTGAGTCTCTCCTATCTTCCATGAAATAAAAAGCAATAAGTTAAATATTTTGCTATTTCTGATGCCTATACTTTTACATCTGTGTCGACCTGCTTGCTTGTTAGACTAGTACAGCTTTCTTGGACTAATACATTGTAGCACAGCGGCTGAATAGTTCATATCTACTGGATTGCACAACACGCTGTTCCCCTTCAAGGAAACATCCTTCATTATTTTGCAGCATTTCTTCTCCTTGCTCTTTACAAACTATACAACATATCAAATCCGCAGACCAGGGACAGCATCCACAAAGTAAAAAGGACTCCCACCTCTATATACTACCTGCTTTCTCCTAATATTACTATGACTATCAAATTATTAGTAAACAACAAAATTATTAAAAACTTGTTTCTGAAATTAAAAAAAAAGATGCTTTACCTGTACAAATTCACGGAGAAACAGGTGTATACACAACTGATAAGGCATCTGTTAAAATCTTGACCTACACATGTCATCCATGTTCCAAAGTATTTTCTTCATAAAACTCTCTAAAGGTTTTACTGATTCCAAATGTACATTATAGCAAACATTCAGCAGCGCCACATTTGGCTGAGAAGCAACAATGTTGTCGACAGTGAAATGCTAATGAAGCCGAGACAGTGGGCTCTCGGTAACGATCGCCTCACTGCCTTTCTGAAACATCTACAGTTACAGCAGTTACAATAATATATACATTAAACCCTGACCAAGCTACATCAGAAAATAATTTAATATTTGCTTGATAGTCGTGAAGGAAGCCATTGTTTTAACAGGGTATTTGGCAACTTGGGACTCGAGCTGTTTGCCATTTGACTGGGTTACGTCAGTCAAATAACTGGTGTCAGCATTTTAACAAGCAACTCAGCACATTACCTACATCTTCTGTACATATAGAAACTGTGTTCGCTGAGATACTTGACATCTGACCCAAATACAGCATCCTTTCCACTCTTTAAAACCTGTAACCCTATGAACGAGTGAATGTGACACACTAAACAACGTAGAAAAACAACTGATTTCCAGGCATGTTGAGATGTTCGGTTATTCAAGCCACAATAGTTCCCACCCTGTGATGTCTTAAGCTGTGTTTTCCATGTCAGAAGAACACATACAGCAAAATATTAAAGAATTGAGTACTTCCACATCACTGTAAACATCTCCTGTCTTCAGACATTTACAGTGAAATGTACGTGATGGTGAAGTGTGTGAGACCTTAGAGTCTTTCAGAATATTGCAAATTAGATATGGTATTTAGCTGTGAATGTATTATCCTCAATACAGCACAGTTCATCATGGAGATTGACAAAACATAAAGCAACAAAATAAGTTTCAGATTATAATTTAAAAAAAAAAAAGTAAAATGTATGTCACAGATCTTTAACCTGTTTTTTTTCCGTTTTGTGTTTGCGGTGTTGAAATGTAAAACACATCCAGTCACAATTTGGTGTATGTGGCTTTTCAAATCCAGCACTGAAAAAAACAAACAAAAAAGAGAGAATTCAGTATCTACAGATTCATTGTCATTTTGATAAATATTAACACAGGAAACACTTTCATTACAGTTATTAAAGCGTGTACATATCTGATGGGAAATGAGATAACCATAAGGAAACTGTTGTAATGAATGAGTTTGATATATTTAGTATGATATAGTTTACTTTCACTAACAGTAGTTGAACCAATGGTCAACAGAAACAATGATCATAAATCTGGCAAATAAACTAAATTAATTGAATACAGACGTAAGTATGAAAACAATAATAAAACACAACCTACTGACATGATTAACAACAGCTACCACTTCACATCAGCTTAATATTTCTTATATATTGTACAAATATCGAGGGTATATGTGAAAATACTTACCTTAGATTTGAGCAAGCTCAGCTTGTTTGTCTGCTTCAAACTCGCCTTCGTTTTCGTCGTCTCCATTGTAGTTGGCTAGTTCCTCTTCCATGTCCTGATCTATCAAATAATAAAATGTGGAACACAGACATTTAGCATGGAACATGCCCTCCCATGGTGCATGTATTTCCTAACCTCTATTAGCCAGGAACTTTCCCATTCACACATTTGCATCAGCTAAGTCAAAAATATTCTCATGATTATTCCATGAGGACACACATACCAGTATTTTCCTGTTTGTTCAGCTGCTGTTTCTCTAAACCACCTTCACCCACTTCTTGGTCATCTGTGTCGTATTCATCTGCCATCTCCGGTTTCTGAGGAGTCTCATCTGCTTTTCCCTGGCCAATCAGCATACCCTCCATCCCAGGATCTGCTTGAAAAGACAGGACTGATTTACGAAAACTTCAACCTGTAACAACCTGTTACTAATACTGTTTTTACACAATAACAAAAAAAAAAAAAAACAACTGCACATATACAGGTAAACCCACTAATACTATTTTTTTTTCACCTCACTGTCTTGCCAGTGTTACCTCTTGCATGAAAAGTACAAAACTGCAATGGCATTTTGTTCTTAAAAAAAAAACAAAAAACAATAAATACCAGTACTCCCTGGTTATTTGTGTGTGTTACAGTGTCACACTGGAAAAGGGAGTGAAAAAAATCAGATACACCAGGTTTTCTTGTCTTTGTAAATGGTGATCAGGAGCTCAGAAATACCAGTGACTAATGCAGTCATTTGACCTGAGAATGAACAACCTGATTGTTTCCAAATGAACTCTTTCATACTGACGACACAAGTCAGATGTTGGTGTTTTTCTATTCAGCACTAAAAGTTGAATGAGGCAAGTAAGTTATAGAAGATCTGTGACACCATGGCCACTAAAATACAAACTTCCTCACCCTCCGTCTGTGCTCCTTCATGGACATCCATCAGCTCTAAGTCTTTATCCTCTTTATTCTCGTTTAGGTTATTTTCCAAAGGCCCATTGGTCTCTGCCTCACCAGCCTGTGTTTTAACAGCTCCCTCTGGTGGTGGAAGAATGTCATCCTGCTTGACTGCAGCAGCTGAGGGAACAGACTCGGACTCCAGTCTGGCAAGACCTTTCACAGGTGAGAGTGTATCTGAAGCTAAGAAGTAAGGGAGAAAGCCAGCTTAACCAGGGTGCATTCAAAAAACTATTAAATTTACACTTCTGTTTATATCATTGTATACAGTGACTGACCCAAATATATGTGCAACTCTTTTACCTTTTTCCTCGATGATCTCATTGGTCAGTAACTCTGTTGGTTCATTTGCTTTGGGTTGAATGATGCTTGGTGTGTGGCTTACAACAAGTGATGTCTTGCCTGTGTCAGGCTCACTTGTCAATGGTTCCTTTTCCTTAACTGTTCCTTCCCCTCCATTTTCCTGCTGAGGAGGTAATAATCATCAATTCCAGTTCCCTTTTGCTTACAAAAGAAGATGCGAGTAGGCAAGGATTGTGAAAGTAGAAACAGTAAATGCAACTACATGGGCTCACTTTACACATGCTTAGTTGATCACAATCAAAATAAAGAGAATGTTCTGACAGACAACAATGATGCAATAAAAAAGGACTAGAATTGGATCACAAAATGTCTTGGCATGTAAGCTCAAAACCTAATCCTTAAACTCTAGGTCTTTTGTTTCCAGTCAGAATCATTTCAATTTAACACAAAACAAAGGAATAGGTACCCAATAGCAGAAGCTTCATTCACATAAAACCAAGTTATGATCAGAAAATGGCAAAACCAAGACTTGTTCAGTGACTTTCACCAGTGGAGAAATAATACTTGTACTATTCTGCTTAGTGTTAGCTTAGCAGTCCAAAGTTTGTTGCATTGGTCTTTTGTTTTATGAAATTATTTATGACATGTGCTGGTCTCAGAATGTTAGTTTTCTCGTGATGTTTGCTCATTTAAGTGCTTGTTGTTTGGCTTATGTTCTGTTTTATGAACATTGGTTTTGTTGAGCTTTTAGCTGCCGTTCTTCTGGTTGCATGGATGTATAGCATGTGTACACTGCAACAAGCGTTGCGTAGCAATACGATAGCAACAAACCCCTGATACCAGGGCATCTGGGTGTAAGAGGTTTAAGAAGAACATATAACAAGTTTACAGCTTTCAACATGTTAGAGTGGAAGGTCACCTGACCTGTGAGGGAACACCTGGAGGAGGGATAAGCTTTTCCATTTTCTTCTGAACTTCAAGTTTAGCGGCTGCCACTCTTTCATCACAGAGCTCCTTTTGAGACAGGACTTGCGAGTGACAGTGGGTCCTACATATGCATGAAAACAAAAACATGCAACATGACAGTCAGGGAGCACAGTGTCATAGTCACTTGACTTGGATGGAAAACAAGAGCATCAACCAGTACCACATTATATCCAACACTGTGACATGAAATCATGTAACTGAATTAATGTCAAACATTTTTGTAAATGAATCTAATCAAGAGAGCAGCAAAAAATAGCACATGAAACAATTCACTTTAATGTCTACAGGTTAATGAAATGCTTCTTAGTCTTACATGTCATAAGTGAGTTTGTTGTTGAGGGTGTTGATGTTGGCTTGGCAATTCTGCAATTCCTTCTGAAGCTTCCCCAGATCATCATTGAGTTGATTCAACTGACCTGCACACACATTAACACAGTTTTGTGTACTGGTATCATGTCCTTCCTCTAGCACTTTCTGCTGTTATGTTGAAATGCATCTTTTGAGAAACTGAGTTCAAATGTAAGACTTACCTTTGAGTTCCTGTATAGTTTTTGTACTGGAAGAAATGTTTTGCTGTAATGTGCTCTAGAAAGAAAAATACAACAAAACTTAATTTTACATTTGCTTTGAAGTTTGCATCTATTTGTGTTTCTTGTGAAAATGCATAGACACTGCAAATATGCAGTTTTAATTTAATTCCAGATAGAACAGAAGCCGCCTTTGCTGACTGTAGAGTGCCTGAAACATGGATGAGCTGTTTCTCAAATTCTTGAGGAAACAAAAGTAAAGGTGTGCGCACCTTCTCTTGGTTACAGGCATTTTGGGCCCCTTCCAGCTGTCTCTTGTAGAGGCTTTCAATGTGGGTGATCTGCTCTTTCTGTCTCTGAATTTCCTCCTGGAACTCATTCTTCTTTATCTCTGCAGCTCCTCGCTCTGCTGCCCCTCGGCGCACCTGGCCTTCTAACTCATAAAGTTTTGTCTGTATCACACACCAGAGAGTTAAGTTGAGCTGAGGTACGTTCAAGTTTCATTGCAGATTTTAAAGTTGCATTGGAACTGACTGTGTGTTACACATTATAAAGTCATACGCCCAAAGTCACACACACAGATCCACCTACTTGTAGCTCAAGGTTGCGGGAACTGGACATCCAGTAGTTAAAGCCCAGCACCAGGATGCAGGCAACCAGCGCACCAATCATTAGAGGGGGTGATCTTCCTCCACGACGCCCGTTTCCAAGCCCACCCATGGCTGTTCACAGACTGGGGACACATATCACAGCAGGGTCATCCCTGACCTTCATCTACAACAGGAATACTAATATCTATCCAACACTGCTCTGACCTCAACACCTTTAAACCCCTTTTAAAAACTCATTTATTTAAGATTGCTTTTAATGTTTAATGTTAATGTTTAATTGTTTTATATTCGTATATCTGCCTTTTGAACTTGCTTTTTATCTGTTTTTAAATGTGTCTGGTTTCTATTTTTATCTGCTGTATGTAAAGTGTCTTTGAGTTCTATGAAAAGCACTACACAAATTAAACATATTATTATTATTATTACTATTATCTGCAGTACTTGAGTATCATTAAGACATTTTTCTGTAAACAATTTCGTTATACAAGCTGAAATTTTATTTTTAAAGAGATAAACATTAAGATTGACATTTAAAGACCATAAAGCCACCCTGAAGTGTATGTTTTGTCATACTTTGCACAGCAGTGCTGAGTCAATTATAAACAAGGCAGGACCATGTTGAGAAAGCACACCTTATCAGGACATTCTCACGGTTTCATAGGCCCTGCATCACAATGGCCACAGTATCCAACTGCAAATAGATCCAAGATCTCAACTATTTCTGATTAAGATGGACATCAATCTCCATATTACTAATATGCCAACCCAGCCTTTTACCTTGGCATTTTTCCCCCCAGCATTCAAATTACTCGGCCATAACCCAGGTGTAAGAGGCAAATTTCTATGCATTTCTCACAGACCAAATGCAAAGTCAATGATTAAGACAAATCTATTACTCTTCACGAAAAACCACATGCAAATAATTCTTAGAAGGACCCAGAGAAAGTAATTAATGTTGTAACAATATAGCGATGCTGATACTAGATAATTCTGTCTATAGACAAATGAATCCTGTCTTCAGTATATGCAAAGTTTTCCTCGAGAGAGTAAATGCTCGCTAAAGATCACAATCAAATAAGGAGAAATCCGTAGTATTTAGTCAAGTAAACTAGCCGTCATTTAGACATCAACACATTTTAGTCAGGTGTAGACAGATATGACGCTTTCATCCCAATGACGTTAACAGTGTCTGTTAACGTCAGACAGCTAACGTTAAATTCAGGCTGTTTGTATAATCGATCAGCAAAATTAAGGTCAGGAAGGAGATTGGAAATCGTAAGGTTAGGTTCGGTGTTAACGGTGACCACTCAGACGTGGATCACAGAATGACAAAGCTGTCTAATGTAAACCTTAACCATAACCTAGTCAACACGAGAGAGAAAGAGAATGATTAACTTGTCTCAAACTGGTTAATTTTTATTCTTATCAGTGCTGATGTGTCCAGCGATGCCACTGTGTTTTCCAAGCTAACGCTAACGTCGCTAGCATCATAGCTTTTCCCCATTCGCTGTTTAGGGTAGCTAGCTAACATTAGCAACCAAATCATGAACTTACCCGGGAGACTTCAGACCAAGAAAACTGGACCGAGCTGATGCAAAGATAAAGTCGTGATGTTTGGCGATATCTGGCGACCTTTGACCGGCAATTACCAATAACTATACAATGACCTCTTATCCATTATTATCATAAACACAGCCGAGCGTCTGTCCGTGTGTTAACAGTTGGGTTGAGACAGGGACAGCACCGTGCTACCTTCATTTACTGTAGGACTGACGTGTTTTTCAGTCAAAGATATTATGAAACAGGCCAAATAAAGTATGAACCTTCGATGTAGGTGAAAGTATATCTCGAGCTGAACTTTATATATTCGGTATATATACACAGAGGTTATGTTTCTTAATACATTTTATAATTATTAGATTGTTTGACTTGGTAACGAACCCTAACGAAGGAGGTCGTTTTACGAGGGACCATGAAGGCAGCGCTTGCCGCTATTAAATACAGATCAAAAGACCGACGTGTTAACCATTTAATACAATGAAACTATTAAAAACTGTTTTAACATTCCATGAATAAGTTATACTCTGCAAATTACAAAGTATTTCATTGGCTACTGGCCAGACCTGTTTCATTTCTTTATCCACTGTACTCAAATACATGTTAACACACTGAAATTACTGCTTGTAAGGGCTTTATACTCATTCTATACATACTAAAAAAAAAAATAAATAAAATAAAATAATAATAATAATAATAGAACTAGAATTATTTTGGTTGTTATTATTTTATTTCATTATCAAAAGTAGATACACAATTATAAAACATACACTCTTTCATACAAACAAGTATACAGTAGTTGAAATAACAGAAAATTTCATATATGAAATAAATTAGGCTTCTGGAATTCCAATTTGAGATCCTACAAACTGTATTGATTCTGTTTCAGATAGTCATCTTTTCTGTCCAAGATCTACAATTAATTTTTTATCTTTTTTTTTTTTTTTTTTTTTTTATATTTCAGCACAGTTGTGTGTGCATGTTGAACCTTTTGGTGTTATGTCACTTGAAAGAAATCTACTTAATGTTTCTTTTTATTTCCCGAGATAAAATCATTTTTTACCAGCACATTTTAGCTTCTTGCTTTTCCTCCATCTCCTCCATCTGTCAATTAAACATCATCGAATATCTTGGTTTGAGAAGGCGATAGGGACAGGTAACGTCCTGCTGTTGATCTACTGTGGCAGACACAGAGAAAGTGTTGGTGATGATAGCTGAAAAAACTCAAACTCAATGGCTTCAATTAAGGAAATGTCCGTAAAAAAACAAACCTTTTGTTTGGCGATCCGTCATTACTAGGGCTATCTTGCAGTAAACCTATCTGCTGTTCCTCCATCTCTTCATCTCTTCTAGTAAACTGGTTAACTAAAAAAAAAAAAAAAAAAAAAAAAAAAAAAACCTTTATACACAGGCCACTGTAGAGCCTCTTGAGTAATGGATACATGTAAGTAATCCTCATCCCCCAAAAAGGTGTGGTTAAAACACGAGTGTTATACTGTCAGAGTAAAAGGATCAACCATCTCTACTATCAGAATGTTAAATGCTGTTGCTGAAATAAGGCACCCATTTGTGACTGGGAGGTGTGTGATTATGTAGGAAAACTGGCTATGACTTGGGTTTGTCACACTACTGAACAGAATGACAAATGTGTGTGGTAACAGAGGGCAGAGATTCATCAGTGGGAGGTGTGTGCCCAGAAGTAACCTGGCACACTAACTTTATCTACCTTGTGGGGGTGGGGACCTTTCTAGGTAAAAAAGCAAATGTTTAGTTTCTTTCATGAGGGTCTGGTGGTTCATTATCAACATGCAAACAATTGAAACTTAGCAATATGAGTATCTATACAAGTATGACAGAAATGTACTTTATTCCCTCAATACAGAAGTTTTCTGTAAATCCTACCATTTTTTTTTAGCTTTGCAAGGGGGCTCTTCTGATTCTCGTTCAACTCTGTGTAACCTGCTCTGGTTCGTCCAGCCCCCTCATTGTCTGCATACCGATCCCTCCAGGCCTGTAATAAAAACAAAATATGCACATAAATACCTACATACAGTTAAGATCAATATCTTGAAAACCATCATGAATTAAATACACAAACACAAAAATTCTAACCAATCCTCGATTTCCTCTATTTTTTTGTTGTTTTCTTCTTTCTGCAAAAAGACACAACATTAAAACATTCAAAAATTATCTACCAAAATGAGGAACGCAAATAATTACAATGAAATAAACAGTAAACAGTGAAATGAGGAATTAATTAACTAAAAACTACAGCATGACATGCATGTCTTTGATTATTTGGCTCAGCTTTATATAAATGCAAAGAAAGGATAAAGTAAATAAAGACATAGATTAAACCTTTTTACCTCTTCTAATGAGTTCCTTGCCTTCATCAACAAGGTCAGAGGTCAACTCATCATCGGTAATGTACTGATGGAAACCCAGGAGGTTCAAACAGCGAGAGCCTAGGCTACAAACACAAACAAATACATTCAAGTTCAAGTTCAAAACACAAAAAATCCCACTAAAATGTATTACTGAGTGTATGTCAAAAAAAATACATACATTAACTATTACTGTTGTAATGTAATCTTCAGTACAGTGGTGTAAGTGGTTGTCTTACTTGCACGAAGTAGCAAAGCATAGCAGCAGAACCAGCATGGGGTAATAGATGTAGAACCCATCAGATATGAAAGACAGCAGATGCATTGAACCCATTAT
The DNA here is from genome assembly GCF_902148855.1 of Sphaeramia orbicularis. Lineage (NCBI taxonomy): Eukaryota > Metazoa > Chordata > Actinopteri > Kurtiformes > Apogonidae > Sphaeramia > Sphaeramia orbicularis. The sequence goes on from NC_043965.1 coordinate 23,725,686, forward strand.
CTAGAGGAGAAGAGTAAGACAGAAAAATAAACCATTTGAACAGTAACTTTTCAGTACTCTATGCTTTTCTTAAAACAAATGTTACATATATAAGTTATATTTTTATGATAATATACTCCTGTGATGCATTTCCATGTAAATAAAATTAAAATGACATGCCCTAATGCAGCATATTCTTGTGTATTTGTGTTTTCTGAGAATCTCACCGAGGTATAGGATGTCTGTATTCTGTCCTCGTGTGAGATGGCAGAGTCCATGTGAATGAGGCCCAGAAAATTGAGGCATAAAGGGGGAGTCAGACGGCAAAACAACCTAAGAAACCAAGACAACGAGAAAAGTGATCACTGTTGGATGAGAGTCTGAGCACACAATACTTATTTACAGTAAAACTTTGCATACAAGTACAACTGATGCTGCAGTTTGAGTTAATACTCTGACCAACACCAGATAATTCAAAATGCCATGATATTCAATGAATATCTAATATTTTTACTATATTAAGGACATACATGCTGCTAAACTGCAGGCTGTAAGCATCAGTCTGGTGATGTGGCACTAGGTGATAGTAGTTGAAAACTCGTATCCTGAACACTGTAGAGTAGACACATACACACAAGAAGAGGATGCTGACAAAGCACACCATCTGGTGGAGAGAAAGAGGACAACAGTTTAGTTTGATTAGTTCAATAACTACAGTACATACTGTATATAAAATCTGTATATTTATTGTTCACAAAAATACAAATTCTGAAATCAGTTTTAATTGAATAAAATAAAAGCCACTAGAGTAATCCTGACTATAGTGTATGGACTCTTGTCTTTTTCTATTTTCATTGTATTGAGTGCTCTTTAACAATGTTTTGACACTGATTAAGCATGGTAGATTCCATGCTCCTTATTATGCATATACATACCTCAATACATATGTAATTGTATTGTTTTTCGGCAGTCTGAACAAAGACCGCAAAGAGAGAAAGGACAGGATGAGTGCTGAAAAAGGTGCACTCAGACCAGACTACTGCAATTGAGAGAAGGCACAGGAACACTGCCAACAGCCTGTAGAAGCCCTGCCTCAACACACACTCCCAGTACCACTCTGCACAGGATAAAAAAATATGCAAGTGTAAATACAAATGTTGGTAGAGCAAAGCGACTCATTTGAGTTCTAGACATGTGACCACTTGTATTTAAGCAAATGTACTTATTTGCCACTTGCAAATTGAGGTGCTAGCTGAACTCACCAACTGAGGGCCTGTAGATGAACCTGCGGATCCAGCTACGGTTTTGCGTTGAAGGGAAACTGTGGATGAATTGGCGGGCTGGGCAGGTCTGACTCTTAGCTACGTCTTCTAGATGAAAGGCCTTGTCTAACAAGATTGGCCACTGAACACGAACCTGATTATGTCTTTGCACTGCACAGATCACCTGAAACACATGGGCAACACAGCAGGGGCAAATGATCATTAATATTTACAAAGGTATTGCTGTATTTTATTATAAAGTACAGTTTACTTACCTTTTTATGAAGCTTAACTAGTCCTCCTTTGGTAGGAAGGATACTATGTTCAACAGAAGAGGTTTCCCCGTCTCTTCTCATCTCTTCTTGGTACTCTGTGGGACACTGAAATGAGGAGACACCAAAATGAAGAATGGCAAACTACAATGATTAAAGATGAATGTGACATAAACTGCAATATAAAGTAGTTTGCTTTCTGATCTGATGATCACACAAGCAACTCTATTTCTCACCTTTGTTAAAATGGTGTCCACGTACTTCCGTAAACAACTACTTAGCCTAACAGATACATGCACAGCTGCCACCTCCTGAAAATAAAAAAAAGAATGTGCTGTGTTCATATTATTAAAAAGGCCATATTAACACAGATATTCAGTGCTGTACAAGTCAGCTGAGGAGAAGTTTACTTGTTCCACAAACCTCCTGAGCTACTGAAAACATTTCTGAAAAAAGCAGGTGTTTGAATCCAGTCTCCTAACAGTTTCAAAGTAAAACTGATGGAGCACACAAACCCCAGATGCCTTCTCACCTCCATAACATTTGCCAAGTTCTCCTCAGCTGCTGCCTTCTCAGTGGCCATTTTGGCCACGTTAAAGTAGGTCTTGGTCAGTAGGTGACCATGGCGAGAGGAGAGCCAATAAGAGCGAGGGATGTCCACCAGACCGTAACCTAGCAACAGCACCAGAAGAAAAAGGCCCCAGGTGTTGGCAGCTGTGATGCCAACGGTCTGGATCCCTGTCCTGCAAAAGTTTGACAAATAGATAATCAGATGGTCTCATGGTGGCTGAGCTTTAACTTTGCTGATTTTTGATGCAAAAACATTCCAATTTATGCGACCAGTGGTTATGTTTCCTGAATTAAGGTACACTTACCATGAGAGTTTCCACTTTGTTTGAGTAGTCACATATATGAGCAGAGAGATGAAGATAAGGAGGTAGGTGCCGTAATAGATTGCATTTTCAATGAGGGCTGTTTTAATCTTTCCAGCCCTGGAAAAAGCTCCTGACTGTGCATAAGACTGCATGAAAGGTAAAAGCAGCCTGGAACACACACACACACACACACACACACACACACACACACACACACACACACACACACATTGTAAAGCACAGCCAAAACAATGAAAAAAAAACAAACAAAGTTGACAAAATATGCAAGTGAGTGGCAATAATTTTAGCAAAGTTTTTATTAGGAGTACAGAAAAAATATAAAGAGCATAATAAGATCTCACCAAGTAAGAAACTGGGAAGTCCAGTAGACAACTCTCCAGAGCACTGGTAGAACACCGTCTGGGATGTGACTCCATGGCTGCACACACTTAGACTCACTGCAAAACACAGAAAAACATGCATGTGTAGTCAAAGTCCAACCAAAGCAGTGATATGGCAATTTATGACAGCTTCATCAAATACTTGGACTAATTATTAGTTAAGATTATCTAAACAAAAACATTACACCTCTTATCCTAGTAATATGACTTATGACATTATAAGCTTTTAACACAGTCACAGTGTCTTTCTGGAGTTTACCACTTGGTGTCAGCAAAGTCTTAAAAGTGTAATTTCATCAACCATGTCAAATACAATTGTTTGTATAATGCAAAGCTATTACGACTATTTTAAATCTAAAATGCACTGGTGAAAACTGTTCCTTTAGCAAGTATTTGGATGGTCAATATTTCTTGAAAGAAATATTACTGCTGACAATCATTTTGTGATCATCACAAACTTATGTTATTCCAATTCACCTGCACAACGCAGAGCTATAGCTGTGGATATCTTCCATGATAAATAGCTGGTGAATTTTATAAAATAGAAAAAAAGCATGTTTTGTATTTTGTATGCTGTGAGCACCAGACACACACTATATCCTGTTTTATTGTAATTCAGTTGTACTGTAGTCCAGCACACACCTCATACTTAACATTAAAACTACCTGCATGTATTGATACTGTCTGAAGTAATTGAGTAAGTTTTTTTTTAGTAATTTAAATGCTGAAGGCCTGGTGAGATGTTATTCTTTTATTATAGAATAATTACATTATCATGACAACATTTTACTGTCCTCTTACCTACGTGCTTGAGGAACTCATGCCTATAAAATTATTCTCTTTTAAATCTCTTCTTCATATGAATTTTATCTATAAGTATTTGAATGTTTTATGTTCTGACATGTCCTTATAGAGCTTATGATACTATTAGTTTGACAGCACTATGACACTACAACCTGGTGCAAACAAAAAAAAAAAAAAAAGAAAACAACTGGTGCCAGGCATAACTAACCCCACCCCTCGCACATATTTTGCCCATTTTAAGAAAATGGGAAGATTTTAAAAATTCATTTAGAAAAAATTGAACTTTGACCTACTGTTCCCAAAATGTAATGAGATCCATTCTGGGTCACTGGCAATCTATAAACCTAATTTGGTATGAATTCAACCAATAATTTTGCCGCTACAGAGATGTGAAATTTCACCCATTATAAGTAAATGGAGAAAAAAAAGATTAAAAAAAAAAAAATTCCTAAGAAATTGAAACTTTGACCTACTTTCCCCAAAATACAACAACATCTATTCTGGGTCCCTAGTAATCTATAAGCCAAATTTAGTATGAATTCAAAGAAAAGTTTTGCTGCTACAGTCATTTAAAACTTTACTCATTATAAGTAAATGGGAAACAAAGATTTTAAAAATGTATAAAAAAAAAAATTGTAACTTTGACCTGTTTTTCCCGAAATGTAATGAAATCTATTCTGGGTCACTGGCAATCTATAAACCAAATTTGGTATGAATTCAACTACTAGTTTTGGACCAAATCACAAACCAAATCAAAAACTAGAAAAGCACCCCCCCAATCACCACTAAAATTTAATCATTTGTTACTTGTGCCAGTATCAACATTTCCTGAAAATTTCATCCAAATCCATCCATAACTTTTTGAGTTATCTTGCTAACAAACTAACAGACAAACCCTGATGAAACCATAACCTTCTTGGTGGAGGTAACAATACCCTTTGCCAGCTGGGGGTAATTAGGTTTAAGATTGAAAAATTACTGGCATAAAAGTACTGATTGTAATGACCTCCAAACTTTGATACTGAACTGTGATATATGCACAAACTGAATTGTACAAACTGTAACACCAAGTATTATCTGTCTTACCTTCGATTTGGATAAAAAGAGAGTCTGGTGTCTGTTTGATTAATATGACTTTGCTGAGGTACAGCAGTAGGATGGTTTATACTGTTGAGAAGACATTGCTTGTAGATGGTCTACACCAGAAGCAGAGTTGACACAAAATAAAAACATTTATTATTTCATGTATTCATTTCCTTCCCAACAATACAGAGTAACACACACACAAACACACACACATATTACTCTTAAAATTTAATCTCTTCAGCAAAGGAAATAAAATAATGTGTAATAATCTATAAATATTGTCCAATTTGGCATGCATATGAGTTGTGATAATGTCATACCGTGCTAACATCGAGTGGCAGGATGAAGACGATGAGAAAGCAGAGGTACCAAGACAGCAGAGTGCCCAACAGGACCATCCGTTGCTGCTTTCGTAGATCTGCATATCGCTGGAGGAGGTAGAGAGCCAAGAAAAAAGCTCCTATGACCACAACAGCCAGCGCAGCACCACTCATAGTGATAAATGCAAAGGCCTAGATGTCAGGGACTCATGATGGCAGACTGGAGAGGGAAAGGTAAATACAGGAAGAAAAACACTCAATGATATGGAGGTGAAAAGGAGATACAATGGGAAATAAAAGAGAAAAAACATGTAGAGACAAGACTGAAGGCAGTGAAAACAGAAAATGTCCGTATGGATTACAATGCTTCCTCATAAGTTGTCTTCTTTGGTGCTATGCAAATTCCAAAATTTACATTACAGCTACCTATTTGGCAAATACTGTTTCAGTATAATATATATTTTAATAGACCGGTTCTCTGTACACATCTGCCCAGTTATTCATATTTATCTTAACTATTCTCAATCTCAACCCATTGTTGTCTTTGTCTCTAGTTGAATGTTTGTTTATATTTGTTTTATGTTTAACCCTTTCATGCATGAATTATAAGAACCTTGGTAAAGATTTTTTCCTGAGTGTTTTTATTCCTCTTTAGGCTTGAAAAAAACAAGGTAATACATTTTTTTTAAATGAACCTATTTTTCATGGAGTTACAAAAATGTCCACTCAGCTGGACACCATGTGTTTAATTTCTGAAGCAAAGAGACATGTATTTAAAACGCAATATCAAGCAGTGATATACTATGTGAAGACTATGAAATAAAAAACCTTTTTAATGCTGCTAATCAGATGTTTTCTCACATTTTATCATTCTCTAATACTAGTTATTACTCACTTCATGGAGATAATATGCAAAAAAAAAAAAAAAAAATCTTTTTACTTAAGAAAACTGTTAAGGACAGTCTGATAACAATGAGCGATTGATTTACACTAAAACATGTTACTGCAGATCAGGTTTATCAAGATCAGCAAAGTTACAGTAATGGTATGAATTGCAGTTTATGGGATAATGCATAAGCATCCACTGTGTTGGCTGATATACAACTAAAACCACAAAACCAATGAAAATACAAGAGAACAGCTGGAGAATATCTGTCCATTGTAGTGACCATTATGCATGAAAGGGTTAAGTGTGTTTGGATTTATGTTGAAATTGTAGGTCGTAAGCTAAAAAAAAAAAACATACTTGGCCAATAAAGCTGATTCTGATATTTAACTGCTTTTACATCTGAGTTTAACGTGTAATTCAGCATATTTCAGTACAAGCGTTTTCCAAAACACAAAAACTATGTAGGCCTTAAAAAACTACTGCAGAACAAGTATGGCTTGTGCTTGTTCCAACATGTTTATCTTTCAGCAGACATATCCCATAACCTTACATATATCCCACAACTGATAAATCTCCACTGGGATGAAGTTTCACATTAACAATGTTGAATAGAAGTTGAATAACATGTTACGTTTGCTTCGTGGCTTTAAAACTGTTTGACAATTAGGCTAAATCTATATTTTTACTGTTACTTATGCCGTCTTTATTAATACAAAACAATCCTTTAGGATAAATACTTAGTGTTTTTTTTTTCCTAGTGTTTTTTTTTCCTCAGTTGTTGTTTTCGTCTCCTTATGTTTTGGTTAAAATTTACTCCAAAAACTATTAAATTAGTATTGCAGTGGATCTTACCTTTATAGATTCTTCTTTCTTGCTGAAGTTTGCGAACCGGTAAATTTTTGGTAACACAATGTTCCTCAGACGTGGAGTTGAACAGATGTACACAACCTTTGAAACTGCCATTGCGTAATTACGAAACAACGTGCTTTCTCCAGGCGGGATTGTGGGTATTGTAGTCTCAACCGTGTCTCAAACGGGAGACCAGGGGCTGGATAGTGTAATGTTCCTGCGGCATAATAATAACAATACTACTACTACTACTACTAATAATAATAATAATAATAATAATAATAATAATAATAATAATAACAACAACAATGTTTTAGCCATTTAAGTGCAAAATAATTTATGTGTGTATTCTACTTTTCTAGTAATCTTCTATTTCTTAACAACAATCACAAAACACAAATATGATGTTTTTTGTTTGTTTTTTTTACACTTAGTTTTTATTAGTTATTTATGTTTTTGTCATACAGAACATAACAAACAACAATCAGCGACAGATAATAGTCACAATCTAATAGTAATGATAATTTAGGTTACAGTTATGAAATGACAATCAAGTTACCTAATCAATTACATTTTTAAGGCTGCAGTTTATATAGAATTTCACAGGACTATGAGACAAACCACACATTAATTGTATTCAAAGAAACGAATCCATTAGCCCCATCTTACTATGTAAAGTTCAGCTTGCAGCCTCAGCATAAATGTTAATTTCTCCATTTTGTGAATTTCATCAACAATTTTCAGCCAGTCCTTTAACACTCGTGGATCAAATTGAAGCCATTTACTAGTGATTGTTTTTTTTTTTTTGCTGCAGCATCAAAGATTTTTTAAAGGTATTTATCACTTAGTGTCAGGAAGATCTCCTAACAATAGTGACAAAGTGGGGTGCTGTATTTTAAACCCCCAAAATCTGTTCTATTTTTATTCCACTGTGATGTGTTTTTTAAGTGCAGAAAGTTTCAAAGATAAAAACAAAAATGTTGTCACCATACACAACAGTGTAACAGTCCTATGCCAACATTAGGTTTGTTGTTTTAGTGAAGTTATAATGACCACACATGCATTTGTCATTCTCTGTATTAAGATATAATCTACATATATGAGAAATATATACAGCAAGTTTCATGAAAAAAAAAATTGCTTCTATAAACCTGAGGTAGTATTTAGTGTGATGTCCCTTTGCACTTAACCTGCTTTTAGCAGTTTTGTTCAGACAATATGAGATTTATTACATTCATTTTCAGGTGTTTTACACTAGGGTTCATTCAACACATATCAGATGTTTCTAACTATCCTGTTTCTTGTCATGGGGTCAGAGGTCACACTAAATAGTCACTTTAACCTGTAGAACCCATTTAGATCAGTTTTTCATCTTTTAAGGTGGTGCACCTATTTCCTGTATTTTCTTACTATATCTGAAGAAAAGAGAATGACAAATAAATAAATTTGCTCTTTTCAACCCTGCAAAAACAACAAAGCTAAAGGTAGCCTCAGAGTTCCCGTGCAGTTCTGTACATATATGATCTACTGAAATTGAGGGATTTATCTTTTAAACATTAAAATGGATTAGTGTGTCATTGGAGATTCAAGTCATCTTTCTTTACATACATTTCCACAATGAACTGATACAAAAAATGCTGGTGCATAGAAAATCACCACGACTTTCTGAGAAGGGAACCCCACATGTTAAATAAAATTAACAGCCAAAGTTGTGTTGAAATGTGCTAAAATATGTTTTACACAACCTCTTTTTTGATAAGCTATAGGCTAAAATTAACATTTCAACTGTGCACTTTATTAAAATCCTCAAGATAGTAGTGTGGATATCCTATAATGTAGCCCACTGATATCAAAATGTGAATTTTCTCCATGTAAAATAACTCATGAACCCAACAATAACGAGGACTCAGATCAAGGATACTATGTTACTAATATTACTGTACAGTTGCAGAAAAAATTATAAGACCACCCTTGTTTTCTTCAATTTCTTGGTCATTTTGATGCCTGGTACAACTAAAGGTATACATTTGTTTGGACAAATATAATGATAACACCAAAAATAGCTCATAAGAGTTTATCTAGCCATTTTCCATGGTTTTCTTGATAATAACCAAAATCACTTCAGTTCTTACATCAATATCTATGGCATTGTACTGACAAAAACAGTGCTTTTAGGCATTCCATGTTTTCTTTTCTGTCTGTTTTAGTCACATGATACACACAGGAGTTAGTACTTGATTGCATAACCTTTGTTTTGGATGACTTTTGATCATCTAATAGTTTTTTCTGTGATTGTATATTAGAGCAGAAAAGTGGAAATCTACTAGTAACAGTAATGAAGAGTAAAATTATATTGGATGATCCTGAAATACTTTACACAAACAGTGAGCGATTTGAGGCAGGATTTCTACTTGATAAGACTTTATTTCACTGAAACACAGTAGGTTAGAGGTCTAGGTGAACCTCACATAATCAAGTTGTATATGATAACATAGTGTGAATGGCCATGTAAGACGCATGTACAGCCGTGTGAAACAAAATTACATATTATGTTACATGATGGTCACAGTTTTTAGCAACAGAAGTCAGTCTGTGATGGTTCACTTTAGTAAAAGTGTCTCTCATCAGGACACCTGAACCAATCCCAGTATGCAATAGAAGGCTCACAATGAAGTTTAGTCCAGTTTTCCTTCATATGATTTAGTTTATCATGAAACAATGATGATGGTGCATGAAAGCAGCATAAAATCTTTCCATTGCATTGTAAAAACATTCATACAAGGAAATACTTATGATCTGACCACACTCTGCATGCTGCTAAGATACTCTTTTTATTTTATATCTTCACTTAAGTCAGATATTAACTGAGAAATGACAAATGTACATGTTTACTTAAGATTTCAGCATTACCTCAGTGATTAAATCTTTTGTATTCAGCAAAGTAAAACTGTGGAAAAAATAACAAGGGAAGAAAAACATCACTTCAGTTTTGGAGGAACATCCACACGTATGGGTCATCAGTGTACAGTGGGCCCAGTAAGTTGAAGCAAACATTTTGGTGTTCTAGTAAAAAGTCCACCTGGCCCAGCAGGTCCAGACACAGATGTTCCACAACATTCAGACAGATAGACCAATCTTCAACAGCTCTGGACACACCCAGTGCGTCCATCCAAACTGACCCAAACATATCCAGAGATTCTGGCCAGTCCTCCAGAAGATTGTCCATTAGCTCCATTTAGTTCAGCTGTTTAGAGTTCACATCAATGAAATAACTCCTATCTTCAGATTCAACAGAATACACAGGAGATATCCACTGTGTGCTGGTCCATTTGCAGCCTGTCACAGTGCTCCTCTCTGTGTCTCCACCGCTTTGAGTCTGTCGTGTATGTGCACTGCTAAGCTAATTGCCCTCATCTACACAGTTGCAGTGCAGATAAAACCTGGCAGGGCTGACAGGTGCTTAGTTAGACCATCTGTCAGCCTATTTTGTCACCTCAACATCCGCTACCCCTCTCTCAGATTAGTGTCCAATACGTATGCACACTCAATTTTCAAGTGAATCAGTCCATTCACCACATGTGCACACATAAAGACAATAAACAATCTAACACACATAAACTCATGTGGGCCAGGACATAAAGCAATTACATCACTTTTTGTCTGTATGTTATATTTATGAGTCCTTTCGCTTTAGTATATTATTGGAATTTAATATCACTTATCACTGTTTCCATCTGGAAATTCCTGCTGTCAAATCTGATTTAAATTGCCAACTTTTGGAAATCATTGTTATGATGGTAGTTACCCAGTTATACCACTAGATGGAGGTAATACATGCGTCCTTATACTTGGTATTTAGTAACGAATCAATAAGGAAGGAAAAACTAAAAAAGTTTGAAAGCTGAACATATACAGGGTGGGGAAGCAAAATTTACAATATTTTGAGGCAGCGATTGAAAGACAGTGTATGACCAATTATTTTATTGAAAGTCATGAGAATTTATTTGCCACAAGAACATTTACATAATAGAAAATGTTTTTATTCTACGTGTTCTCCTTCTTTCTCAATAACTGCCTTCACACGCTTCCTGAAACTTGCACAAGTGTTCCTCAAATATTCAGGTGACAACTTCTCCCATTCTTCTTTAATAGTATCTTCCAGACTTTCTTGTAATAGTTTTGCTCATAGTCATTCTCTTCTTTATAAACAGTCTTTATGGACACTCCAACTATTTTTGAAATCTCCTTTGGTGTGACGAGTGCATTCAGTAAATCACATACTCTTTGACGTTTGCTTTCCTGATTACTCATATGGGCAAAAGTTTCTGAAAAGGTATGGATAATAGTGTTAGGTATGATTATGACATCAATATATGTTTGGTTTCAAAACAGTTGACGTAGTGCCTGCTGAGAAAAAACAACTAAATGTTCATTGTAAATTTTGCTTCCCCACCCTGTATAAACAAAAACAACACAATGATGTAATAATTTAAATAAAACTGCTTAAGATATCCTGTTTACCTTGTCATGCTAAGGCTATGTCTCATGTCAAAGTTGCATGTTATCATTGATCACAGGGATGTTAATCATTATGATTCCAGTTATTATGACCATCATGCACCAAATATAGACACAACTCTAGCCAGTCATGCCCTTTTGGAATCTGTCATCCGTAAGAGTTGAACAATAACTAGTGCATATAACAAATACTTGAGGAACTAAGTCTCGGGCTCCAGTGTTGAGGTTGGAGCATGTCTCCTTCATTGTCATTGTCCCCTTGTTCTGATTCCATTTATCATTGTAATTGTGCATTTAAAAAAAAAAAAAGTTTCATTGTCTTTCTGTGCAAAAAGAGGGGTATCATATTTTAATCTCTGAGAAGAGAATATCACCTCAAATACACTGACTGGACAAAGACTCTGTCAGGTTTCACTCCCTTTGCCAACACAGACCACAGATTGGTATCGATTAGCATGGGTTGTTTGAGAAATTTAAAACTCCTACCGAAACCTGCAATTATATTTTCAGTCAGTTATATCATGTCTGTTTAATGATTTACAATGTGCATTCAATGTTAATTTCAATAGGGAGGTGGCCGCAGTAACACTACTGGTTCAGAAGTTTTGTAAAACACATTTGATTTGTTAAAGTTCACAAGGATTACAGATGTTCCAGGCAAGAGGGGTGTAATTTGGTACTTATTATGTGGAAATAGAACAACTTCAGTTAATACACAGCATGTCCCTCAAGGAAGTGTCGTAAAAAAAACAAAACTGCTGGACTGGAAGAAAACTAAGGGATGTGAAGACTGGAAAGATTTAACTCAATATTAAGTGCATTTTTTTTTTTTTTTTTTAAATTGTTGATGCTATAATTGAGTGAAAATATAAATTGCATTACACTGGTTACAACAGAAAAATCATTGTCAAAGCAATTCAATTTCTTTTCTTTGAGTTTCTCATAATTTTGCTTCATTTATCTTGAGACTAAAATTAGGGTTGTACAGTAAATACAATATAGCCATGATCATCAGCATTTATAACTAAGCAAAACTTATATATATTTTACTGAGATAAATAAAATGACATTAAGGTGAAACAGCCTGTCTCTTTCCGTAATTTTTCATTCAGTCTTGTGAAGTTGTGTAAGCTTGGGGTAAAAACATAAACAGTGTGAAACAGAGTTAATAAATGTACAACCTGTTGCCCTGTGTGACTCATCATACTGTAAAATTGCCACACAATTAGTCAGCCATTTTTTGGTTCTGTGCATTTTACAGTAGTATTATATAATAGTTGTGGTGAAAAAGAAATGTTTGCTCTATTCTTGACAAAAATAGTTTTCTTAAATCAGGATGGGATCACAATCTATAACACATCACTCCACATTTCACAGGAATGCTTCAGCCGTTTTCATTAAAAAAAAAAAAATCCCACACACATCATTTCACTTAATCAGCAACAACCAATCAACAAACATTTAGACAGATGTATTCCTTTTCCCTGTCTTTGACACTTCTGTTTTGAAAGAGGAAAGGTGTCTTGTTGGTGTGCAGGGGAAGTGTGTTTTCCTGCGTGGTAACCGTTCTGTCTGAGTCCAATAAGTGCTCAGACTTCCTCTGTCTTTTCCGTTTCCTCTACTCACCATCTTCCTCTGCTGATTTACTCTCTGCTTACCTCCACTGCCCTCATCCCCCTCTCCACATCCAGACGACAACCAGGACCTCTGGGACCACATCCAGTGTGGCCTCATTCAGCTCAGTGAGAAACAGTGTGTGAACAGCCTCGTCTCCCATCGTGCCCATTGAACAACAGCTACGAGTGCGCTGAGACCCCTGGGTTTGAAGTCTGTAACATTTGATCCATGGGAAACCCTTGTGCACAATGATGCTGGCGGACAATGTGGTCCCAGTTCTGTGTGTCCCTGGAGGGCCACTGTAGACTACAGATCTTATAACCTGTCCTGGATACATCACCCCCCTGGGATTGGACCACTCCCATCTGAAAATGCTGGCCTGCAGAGCCTTGAAAAGCTAGAGTTACACACACTGAGTGGTGCTGAGATTGAGGGCATGGCCTGGGTGTACATGTGCATAAAATGTATGTCTATGAATAAGCCTCTGTGAGACCAGCACCCTAATATTTTCACAAAACTCTTCATAAAATTTAAAACTGAAGATTGAAGCATCCAAAAACCAAGCTTCAAGTTCAAGTTTCAAGTTTATTTGTCATGTGCGTTCAGGGCATAAGTACCATGGCAATAAAACACAATGTGCCCTGGCTCTCCCTCCACCCAATATTGAAAATTAAATAACAAACAAATAACAATAACAATCACAGCAACAATAAAAAATACTTAACAATAAATAACAAAACTCTTCATTACATTTTAAACTGAAGATTGAATGAAGCATTAAAAAAAAAACATCCAAAAACCAAATGTTTATATAATTCAAAGGACTGCAGCCAGCCCCATCTCTTCCAAGAGATGCTGAAACAAAATCTCTTCCAATTATTCCATATTTTAATGTTTTTGCCAATATTTCTGACCTGATTCTCCACTTTAATCCCTTTACAGGAAATCCTGGTAGACCATGTGATACTATTAAAGGCATATGGCCCCCATAGTTAACTAGGAATGAACAGATCACTACATTGGAAAGGAACCCACTTTGTTCCACATTCTTTCTATAATCTATTTAACAGAACTGAGAACAGACTTCATTTTTAAGTACCTGAAGAGGCGCAGAAATCTCTTTTTTAACCACATGGTAGTATGGATTAAAGAAATCATATAATATATTGGAGAAATAACTTTTGGCGTATGTATGTTTTAGAATTATTTTTAAACTAAAAACTGTGTGGTGGTTCTCTGCTGTGTTATGTTAACATTTGTGTGAATAGGACAAAGAAATAAATTAAATAGACTTTACACAGGTTGTAATTCCTTGTAGATTTATGATTACAACCAAATAAAGTTACATGCCAGACCCTAATTCTGACCCTGATCCTTCTTTAAGCTGCACAGTTTGACCCTGTGCCCTATGGTGGTCAGTCATTGGCCCCAAATGGGAGGTATAGCCCACTGTGTGAGTAACAGATTTACTGACAGACACCCTCCAAATGTGACATATTTTCTACCCAGCAGCCATGGTAATGTGTCACATTCACCTGCCTCTCCTTTGTTGATCCCTGGTTGTGTTTTCCTCTGCTTAATTTACAAGTCTTGCTCTTCGGCCGACCCCATCAGCCGATCCCCTGCTTTGCTCACTAGAGACAAAGGAGGCTGTTGTCTGTTGTTGCTTGTTAGGATAGTTGTGTGACGGATGCCGTGTGGGTCGCTGCGGTGAGGCTGAAGAATTGTGAGATTGTGTTTTAAAGTTTTCCAGATGAGCTGAGGTTAGGATCTGTGTTGTATAAACACAAATATGAGGGATCATTTTGGAGTATTTGCCTGGAAGTGCTTTGTGTTCATCGGTAATTGCAAAGATTGAAGAGAGATTAAAGGAATCCTGAAACCTTTAGTGACTGGCAGACTGTCGTGACAATAGAAGGTTATGGGAAAGTTTGTGAGGTCAACTTGTTACTTTCATGTTTATTTTGATGCATAACAAATGACATTTCTCTGCAGCCCTTTTGCATTTCCTGATTTGACTACAGAAACAATAAATAAAAAAATAAAAAACAAAACAAAACACATGTTACTGTTATCCATTATTGTACCTGTCTCTAAAAGAGGGATCACTAATCCTGGTCCTAAAGATCTACTACCCTGCATGTTTTAGATGTATCCCTCTTCCAACACACCTGATTCAAATGATAAGCCTATCATCCAGCTCTGCAGAAGCCTGATAACGACTGTCAGGTGTGCTGGAAGAGGGAAACATCTAAAACAGAGGTGTCCAACCCTGGTCCTTGAGAGCTACTATCCTGCATATTTTAGGTGGATCCCTCTTCCAACTCACCTGATTCAAATGATAAGCCTGATAACGACCATCAGGTGTGCTGGAAGAGAGAAACATCTAAAACATGCAGAATAGTGGCTCTTGAGGACCAGGGTTGGGCACCCCTGCTCTGGAAGTATGATCTGTCCCTCACTTCCAGATTAACAGTTAACACAGCCTTAACCATCAGCAGTGACATTTTGAAACATTGCAAATTCCAATGAAACTGTGACTCACATGTTGTCACATGATAACCCACAAACATTTTATTTTCAAAGCAGCATGTCTAATGAGATGTATGTTTGCTAACAACTCTGACACACATGTTCAGATACTAATATTATAAATATAAGCAGAATAAAAGTAAGTCAATATCTCTGTCCAGAATCCTTAGACCTGGGGTGTCCAAGATACAACCTGTAAGCCAAAAATTAGAGAGAAGACATTGATAGTTAAGGGTGTCACTGAGTCATGACAGGCTTTTTTTTAATTGTTTAAAAAAAAAAAGAAGAAAAAAAATATATACATACATACATACATACATACATAAATATATATATATATATATATATATATATATATATATATATATATATATATATATTTTTTTTTTTTTTTTTTTTTTTACAAAAAACAACATAAACATAAAGCAGCCCCACCCCCCTCCCACACATCAATGAATTTACAGCAACACAGTCCCGACAGCAGTTAATTAATATGCTACAAATTCGTAATCATACATAAAATAAAAGAAAGAAAAGTGTATGTAATGCGGAAAACAGGTTGTTTTGATCATAAAGTTCAATGTTATATTTCCAGATATATTTTACCAAATGTTTTGGTCCTTTGTAGATCCACTGCATTCTGTGAATTGTAATGTACATGTGTTAATGATAAGCTGTGGTATAATATTGCTAAAATCACATCTATTTTTCTTTAGACATTTCAGGTTGTTCATGGATGTTGAGGTGTTTGTGAAAGAATAGTCTGTAAATATAAGCATTTTCATGCTGTAATTTCACTTTTTTGCACTTAAATAAAACTTTGAAGTTGCCACTGTTTTAAACTTACTATGCTGTCATTTTCCTTTTGAGTTCAAATTGGGCTGTATGTGGCCACTGAACTAAAATGACTCTGACATCCATGCCTTAGACTGAAGTGTTGAGAGGAGCTGTTCACAGTTTCTGGGACTCCGGGGATAACAGAGGATGATCATAACATGGTGCAGATTCTCTTTCCCTGCAATTCAGCAGTTAATTACCAGTTTGTTCAGTTCTAATGATGGTTGTCCAGGTGCATCTGATGGTGAATCATGGAGAAGCTCTGAGCTGTTGGTGAATCTTGAGAAATCAAGGCAAGCAGTGCCAGCTTGGGGATTTGAAAAGATTAAAAACCAAGACTCATTTCTTTACTGCTGTGAATGGGGTGTCCTCCTACTTCACCCAACATTATGACCTATGTGTTAATTATTGATTAGATAATCAGTTCACATTTTTATAAAGAGTGAACGGTGTTTAAATTTTTAATGTTTTGCCTTGAGGTCTGCTGCTCATTACAGATTGAGTTCAGGTGTGGATGTTTAGGTCAGTAGTTGGGGAGGATAGACTGAGGACAGAGAGATTTCTGTAGATATAGACCATCTTTTAGAAAATGGACATTTATGCCTCGGTGTGGTGTATGTCAGCAGAAATCAACTTATGTGACTCTTTTGTTTTCATTTCATATTGTGCTCACCCTCCCCTTCCCTGTGCAGAACATATGGTCCATATAGGTAAGAGTGAGAGAGCATAACAGTGATTGAAGAGAAAGGAGGGGGCAGCAGTTGGTTAGTTTTTCTCTTTAGCTTGAATTACCTGAGTTGTTTTTCTTTCTCTTTCATTGGCAGTTTTTGTTAATAAATTACCACCTTTTTTTTTCACAAACTCTAATTGAAGACCTGTTTCATTTTCAATTGTTTTTGAATAATTAATGTAAAAAAGCAACCTTTAACCCGTCTTTGAGTTGTGGCACAACAGTTTCCTATGCTGTTTTCTACATGCAAATACTTTAAGTGAAATTGCGAAAAAGAGAGTGATTAAATGTAGCTCAAATAACAATGGCAGAAAACACAATTGGAAAAAAATCAGTGTCAATTTTCCACTATCAAATAGTGGCACCAGCATTTATGAAAGTGTTTTTGGCTACACAAAAGGAGGAAATAGTCAACAAGATGGCAACAAGATCTGTTTAACAAGATTGTTGGGGCAAAATAATATATATATTAATAAAAAAAAAAAAAAAAACTACTCCACATGGTATGTCTGAAAAAACAAACAAAAACTGTCTGACTGAATTCTTGTAAATCAGTGTAGGAGGACGTTTGTTGAATTCGAGTGCAGCTATTGTTAAAAATGTCCCAAACTGGTCAATAATATTGTAGTATGTTGTGGTTTACAAAGTTTGAAGTTATATAATTTCACTGGGGTCACAGTTTGAGGTACAGACTCCATTTCACAGCATCTCTGCCAAACATGAATTCTTGTGGTATGAGTCAGAAAGGATGCCTCCAGCTTTGCCTCCCTCACTTACTCTTTTCCCTACTTTTCTCAGACACTTTCACCCACATATCACTCTTATCAGTGATATTGCGCCAAACTTTGGTGCCATCTCCGAGAAAAGCTACACTCAACCAACCTATTTGTGTTAGGATCACACTCCATTGAACTATTTTTCTTTCAAACCAGCGTCTCCCGTGCTTAAACATAAGTAGCTCTTATGTTTTCATGGCTAATGTGTAGCTATCTTCCACAGTAGTACAGTAGCTCATTAAATACCAAAGCCCTCCAGGCATAAAACATTTGTCTCTGTTTATACAGATTTGTTTTTTCATGGCCAAAGTTGCAGAGTCCCAGTTGCCCTGCTGGCACTTGGCAAATATTTACCTACTCTGTTTAGCTTAACAAACTAAAATTGAAAAGACAACCGTGGACTTGGTGTAAATGCCCACTAGATATATTTTAACTGCAGTAAAGAAAATTGATTGATGACTGTGTCAGCTGGAGATGTGCCAAAATAAATGTATGAATGACTAATCCACTTCCATATTTTTTGTGGCTGGACAGCTCTTATTTTTCTGTTGACTCTCCACAGGAATCTGTAATCAGCCTGAACTTATCAAGCGTGAAAAACCATTTGAAAAGAGGACTGAGGGACAGAAGAAAACAAGAAGGTCCTTTCTCTTTTTCCTGCTTGGAAAGCTCATTATTCCTCAAGCTCTCCTCTATCTGAAAGCGCCCCCTCCTCTACCTTCCTTCACTTTTTTAGTCCCCGCCTCACCTCCCCACAGACTCACACTGTGAGAGTGACTAACACTAGTTTTTCTACTACTATGCACCGCCTCCTTTCTCTCACTGGCGCTTTTATTCCCTCATCTTGCTGTTGCTCCCTCCTTTCCTTTCTCCTCCCTTCTCCCTTTTCTCTCTGTTTTCATCTCATTGCTGGTCGCTCACACTGACCAGCTCACAACCAAAGTGCTGCCGTGTCCCTCTGCCACTGAGCGAGCTTTAAAGCACAACCATCCCCTGAAAAACTGAGACATTACTCCAAAGGAAGTTATTCCTCAAGTCTACAGGTACAGAAACAAATTCTATTTTTTAGCCTAAAATGTCTACAAATGCATTTTAACATTTAACAAGAAACTGTTGTGGTGCTTCTACTTATGCATGTGTATGTCAGACATGATCTGTTAGTGTTTAACCGTCAGACACAAAACTGCACACGTGGGTTAAAATTACATAGGAAGTCTGCGTGCTGTTCTACTTGGGACTGAAACACATGAGTTCCATTTTACGTTTTTGGGTTGGCTGCACAATACTTTTGTATGTATTTCTACTACATATGTTGGAATTTACATGATTTTACTGGATTTGAGTTAATTAGAAATTTAGGTTTTCTTATTCATTTTTTAAATCAATACTGAGAACATACTTGGAAGAACAGTCCAGGGAATATGAAGGGTGGGACAAAGTATTTGGCAAGCATATAATATTAGTTATTTTACCTCATCGTAGACCAGATGGTTAACTCTTGCATCATAAATCCCTCTAGATCAGACGTATAACTATAAACCAAAGGAAAAGTGTCACAGAGGGAGGAAACCAAAACAGGTAAGAAGTGCCGCACATTCTCACTATTCACACACACAGCACACTGCAGTGACACTGAAGTTGATTCACGTTTGTATGTTTGTAGCAGATCTGAATATCAGCAGCAGTTATGACTCAAAGCAACGGAGAGAATCCACAGAGGACCCAAGGTGGTCTCCATCGGATCAGAGCTGGAATCCATGCTCGCTCGCTACTGGCCAAAAAGAGAGTGGAGAGTATCACAAAAGATGATGTGAAAGGATGTTTCATGAGAAATGCATTTGTGATCTTCACAGTCGCTGCTGTCATCCTCGGTGAGTATGATTTTTGTATCATTTTAGTTGTTAAATTAAATACTTTAATAACTGATACTAACTGATAGAGAATATAGGTGTTATAAAAGTAGATTTAATGAAAGATACTCCTCTCCTCTCCCCCCCATCCATCAGTCTTGTGTGACCATTTCCTTACAGACAGGATAGAAAAAGGAAGAGAACAGAAACAAACAGTCCGGATGTGAGACATAGAGGGAACTTAGATGAACTTAGCAGACTGGCTGCTATCTGACCCTTTAACTGACCCCTGACCTGTGGCCATTAACCTTTGAATCTTACTTTGTAGGAAGTTAGCCAGGCCCACCCACTGCCTGCACATCTGCAGCCCTGGTAGAATTACACCATGCCAAGATAGAGCTGAATTGTTAAATTTAGAATACAGTGTACTCCAGGGGAAGCCTGTTGCAGGATTAGTGCTGCAGTGACAGAAGTGTAGTGAAGACATGTGCATTTTTCACTGATCTAAAAATAGAGACCACAGCAGTAGTGACAGTTATTGCACAATTGGTACAACTCATGATAAAAAGGAAAGGAAATAAATCTTCCTGTTCTCCGCTCCTTTCAAAACGCCAGTGTTTACGATGTTACACAATACAACTATTCCCGGTAATGACGGAACAATTGTATGGTTTCACCTTCACGAGTTAGCCTACTTGTGCAATGTGTGTGTCTGTTGATTAATTTGCAGTGAGTAGTGAGTAAACAACTGATTTTCTTACTGTAATCAAAAGCAATGATATGATGTCATTAGTTTTTGGTGTCACTTGTTATTTTGGTTTCAATGATTTCAACATTTATTCATAATTATGTGATAATTTCAACATCAGTTATTGAATTTGGGAGTCACATAATGACAAGGCCTGGCCATTTCCATAATAGCTGAAATAACCTGATTATTGTTGCATATCTGATCCTTGCAGGTATTATCTTAGGATTTGCCCTGCGGCCCTATAAGATGTCATATCGTGAAGTGAAGTTCTTCTCTTTCCCTGGAGAGCTGCTCATGAGAATGCTGCAGATGTTGGTGCTACCCCTGCTAGTTTCCAGTCTCATTACAGGTACCTTATCAGACACACCATAAAGTACTTGGTTTTATTTATTTATCCAGTTAATTCACAAATTTTAGTCTTTTTTTAGGCTCTGGGGCTTATTTTCTTTGTACAGTTTTGCCAGGACTAAAAATTTTTTCGCTGACTAGTCCAAAAGAAGAAAATAATTTACCAGTTTACTGATATTTACAAATTAAAAGCACATATCCAACCCAGTTGTGCTGCTAATCTTGCTCAAGGCTGTAACACCGTTGCAGGAAAAGATGTGTTGACTTGTCATTGGCTATTTTTGCTTCAAAGGTACCTCAGAAGGCTAAAATAAACCCACAAAGCTTACTCACTGACAATTCTACTGTCTGTGACATTATCTTGTTCTAAATTTGTATAAATAAAAAAAAAAAAAAAAAAAAAAAACACTACTCAGTCACCACATGCAGTAACTGTATTTCAGTGTATCTCAATATTACACAAGGTACACTGTTAAAATACTTATTTTTCTTTAACCTGGACATCTCTAGACATCTCTGTCTTTATTCTTCACAAAGGTCTCATTCCTATTTTACATTCACTGGTAATGGTAGGTACTATGGAAGTAGTTCCCACCTCAGCAAAATCTTTAAATTCTCTACTTACTCATCTGAAATTAGAATAAATAACACAGCATCACGTAAAACCTCTGGGAAAGCAGGTCCACAGAAATCTGAACTCCATGTTTTGCCAGGATCAATGCTGTTTATTGTTTTGCTGATCAACTGCCCTACATATTCCTCCTTAGTAACACAGTAAGCCAGCTGTTTTTTCAGCCGCTGTTGTTTGTTGTTTTTGAGTCCAATAGTGGCCAGGGTTAGGATGACGTTACACATGAGAGAGAGAGAGAGAGAGAGAGAGAGAGAGAGAGAGAGATAGGGAGGATACAGTTTGCTTTCAACTTGGTCTCAATCACATGCTTGGTCCAGGGAGTGAGGGTCTTGATGCAATATGACCAATGTTACTTAAACTCAGACTAATTAAGTTAGATGGTTTTCGTACATTTAGTACCTTGTACAGCTCTCACATGTTTTGAGGGCTTTCAGACAAACACATGACACTGTAGCTCTGATCCAGGGGTGTAATGACTTCATTTGACACTTTTGTAATGGTTCATTAATCTGTTCAGACACACATGGCTGTTTTCTTCTCAAGGCAAAGACCCACATTATGGTAACTGAGAAAAGTTATGACTTGTTTTCCTCGAAATGCGTGAGTTTCCAAAAACAGTGGTCAGCAGAGACTAACGCACGAAGGCAGGGCCAAATGTCCAATCACAGAGCAATGACTGACAGGGGAAGCAACCAATGTGTTTGAGGGATGGCGCGGACACAAAGCCTGATAATGACCTACTTTGTGCTGCAGCATGCCGTAACATCAGCATCCTATGACATCATGTCACATGACCACCGCTAACACGTGGAAACCAACAAAGACTGCTGTTCTGTTGTCAGGATTTCAGGCAAACAGCTCCTATCTTTCTTAGATTCAATATTATCAAGAAACCTTGAAGTAACGTACATCCTGAGGATAGCTGAGACACGGCCAACTCAAAAGAGTGGTGGTTTTGTTTTTGGAAATCAGACATACAGAACTTTACATGACTGCAACTGATAAAACATGTTAAAAATAAAAAAATTAAAAAACTAACAAGGGGTTATTTCTGTATTTGTATTTGTATTTCATGCAACATTTCAAAGTAATTCAGAAGTGTCCCTTGCGGGGATTGATGGACCTCACAATATGTCAGATAATATTTCATTTTCAGTGATGTGGTAGATCCAACCAATGGAATACACTATGTAGGTTAATCTGTGTTATTTGGACACAGATAGAAGACTTTGTTCAGCTTGTTTGCTTTGGCTTGAACATTCTCTGCTTTCACAAAAGTTCTAGCACATGATAGATTGTGGCACTATTAAGTAAATGAGTTAAAATGCAACTTTACACTATTATTAACTAATCAGTCAGTCAGAAATGTGCAGGAATTTCGAGTAGGGTGAAATTCTATGACTTGTCTGTAAACATGAGGCACTTGTGCAAATAAAGTGTCATGGCCCCAAATCTGAATTCTGCCTGTGTGAAGTGAAAGTGAAAAGGTGTTGCAATTAGAAAAGACTCCTTTCTTAATTCTGATCTTGGCTAAAAGCACAACTGAAATGGGAAGCAGTATATTCATTCTAACACTTTCTATTTTTACATGACAAGAAAATAATTAATCTTCCTATTTTTTGTCTTTAATAGTCTTCACTCACTCTCTCACTCACAAACAAACTCACGAACAGACTTCAAACTAACCACTCAGCATATATTTTCCACAAAATCCAAAATGTCTTCAGGCATTCATTGTATGAACTAAAAGTCTACCGCAGAGCATTTATAGAGCCAAGAAGGGGTTAGACAGAAAGACGAGATGTGGCCAATAAAACAAAGAAAGGAGGATGATTACAGAGGAGTATATTGGAAGGGAAAAGGGAATGTAGAATGGGAATCAGAAGGGATGTCTGCAACAAGGAGTTATGTTGGGAAATGAAAAAGGGAATCATATATTTTTATTTGATATGGTTGATCAACTGTGACTCTAGCAAAGCATGTAGAAACATGTAAGGAAGAAGTAATTAAACGTGATGATGGGATTTACTGGTAGGAGGAAGAAGGAGAGGTTCTGAAATAGGGACATGCAAGATCTTTTTAATGGTTATCAGAACTGCAACTACAAGTAGCTAGAGGATCTTTAACATTACATACGCTTCAGCAAATATTAACTGAAATCTCTCCTTCCTCTGAATCAGATGCAAATATTGTTTAATTCAAAGGTTGCTGTTAGGTATTTTCCACTTTTCAAACACTTAATTTTTTACTCAAGTAGACAAGCAGGACATTGTGTTTGAATAGTAACTCAGATGCCAAACCACGTAACAAAGTAGCTCAGTTTTCTGTATAACTGGTGAGTCAAGTAAAATTACTTCTCAAATATTGAATGTTATGAACTGATTCCTCTGTGGATTTTCTAACTAAAGTGCCTTCAGGTAGGAAGTGTGCAGCCGGTGTTTTCACAGAGTCATTGAATGTTAATTGCCCATGGGGTGGACCTCTTGCAGTTGCTACGTTCTGAGCTTTAACTTTTCTCCCCCTGAAGTAGGCCTACTTTTGTGTTTGATGAACATTGCCTATATGAGAAAGAAAGTCATTCTCCCAGCTCTCCTTCAATCTTGATTCTTTCGTTCTTTTGAAAGGATGGAATTGGTGAGGCTGCGTCCGTTGTTGCCTGGACAACGGCCCGGGGATCATTGTGTGCATGTGGGGCTGACTAAGTCAACAAGTTTTCCCAGGGCTGTCAGAAAAGGCATTGGAGGAGAGCAAGAGAAAGGTGGGGGGGGGGGGGGGTAGTGGAAGAAAAAAGGGGAGGTAATGAAAGAGGATTGCTGCAATAAGATCAGCGAGAAAAGTGAAGGAGGCAAGATGTAGGGGTGAAGAGGAGGACAAGCCCTGGGGAAGGGGACTAACAGCACATTAAAACAATAGGGTTTTGATCGAAGGGTGGAAGAGAGAAGAGGTGAAGAATCTGAGAGGAGAATGAAGGAGGAAAGGGTGAGGAGGGGAGGAAGAGGATCAAAAAGGAGTGGATGAAAGCTTAAGTCCTAAGCATGTTGAGACAAGAGGAGCATAGAGGACCAAAGAGGGGGCAGAGTGTAAACCACACACACATGTACGCGCGCGCACACACACACACACACACACACACACACACACACACACACACACACACAGTCACCACAGTATCAGAGAGCCTCATATGAAAGGAGTACATACATCTCCCATCACACAAAGCTGCTTTGCCTTGTTCAGTGCTGAATAACAATAATGGCTATAATAGGACTTAATACTTTGAAAATTCACCGCCACTGTCACACCTGTAGAGGCAGCTGATCTGTTTTCAAATCCACTCTAGTGAATGGCAGTACTTCTTTTACAACTATTATTCTCAATAAGTCTATTTATTTGGACTATTTGTGACTATCTCATTTTATTTTCCAGCTTACGTCAAACACAATTTTGTATTTGACTGTATTTTACATTTATGAAACAGTAGTTCGTAAGACCCAATTTTGTCAGAAGTGTTTTCTGCATCACCACAATTTGACTTGTGGTTTTTTCACCAGTGGGTAGAAAAAAAAATCTTGATGTTTTTTTAGGTTCTGTATAATTTTAAAGTATCCAGTTTTGTAGGAATGCAATGGCTGCAAAAGAAAGGAAAGATTTATTTATAACAATGAACTGTTTCAGTTTTAAACACTGGGTTCTGACATTCTATAGCAAAATCTGGGCTTTGGCCTTGGTTCCACTATTCCTCATTCTGCATCATAATTTTCAACACTGTGTGAACAAATTCTTCTTTGTTGCATTTTTCTGCTACTTTTATTTCTGACATAATGTAACGTTTCAGCTTAAATTTAGTTAAAAGTGTTTGTACACACTTAATTGTCCAGTAAGAACATATTGTCTCCATAAAATGTGCCAGTGGGTATTGTGCAGTTTATATTGTTTTCCCCCGGTAAAGGTCAATGTAAGATTGTGTTTCTTGCTGCGCTTTGTTCTCATAGATAGTTGACTAGATAATTCATATGGGTGTGTTCCACTTATAATTATAACGCCTTTTCCCAAGCTAATTCTATTCTCATTGGGACAGTAGGCTGTTCCTCATACAACCTATAGATCATGGGACAGCAGGACTACACTTCATCAGAGTGGATTTCCATGTACAAAAGCAAAAGAAAACAAAGAAGTAAACTAAGTGTATTTATTACTAATTTCATTCCAGCTCTCTTTTGACACTGTTGCATTGGATTTGATGTTATTTGCTTATTTTTACATTTTAAAGCACTGTTTCTACACCGCTGCCCCCTCTACAGGAAATGTGTAGAAGTATCATACATGTTGCATGTGCTACTCCATGTATACATACATAGCCATGCCTGCAGATAGAATGCCAATACCTGTTGATACTCAGAACTAATATCACATTATATTTTTGTACAATGTTTCTTTTCCAGGTATGGCTGCTCTGGACAGTCGGGCATCTGGTAAGATGGGTATGAGAGCAGTGGTCTACTACACCTCCACTACCGTCATTGCTGTGTTCATTGGTATTGTCATGGTGCTCATTATCCATCCTGGAAAAGGATCTAAGGATGAGTTCACCAAACAGCAGCAGATTGAGCAGGTTAGCCCTGCTGATGCCTTCTTGGACCTGATCAGGTATTTTTTGTACACAAAAACACATTTACCGACTTTCCACAACAAGACACACATTCACTGATACATATACTGTAAATTCATGTGACAGAAGTGAGCTACACCATCTCTGTGAACAAAAACTCAAATACAGATCACACTAATCAACATGGACGTAAAATGACAAAGGCTCAGCAACATTTGCAGTGAGGTCCTCAAAATGCCACTTATTGTCAGATAGAGAACACTATGTTTTAAATACACTAGTTTGTTTTTTATTATGTGCATTTGCAGTTAAAAGCGATTGTTTCATTCACTAATGCTGTGTCTGTGTTATTTTTTGCAGAAACATGTTTCCTCCCAACCTTGTGGAAGCCTGCACCAAACAGGTAAGTTCTGCCTTTAATCAGTCACAAAGCCCATGGTGAGAATTTGTAAACTTTTAGAAATGGGTAACAGACTCCAAGAAGAAAAAAACAATTAATTCATTGAAATGATAGTCTTGTTCTTCCCAGACTGATATTGCACAACATCATCAGAACACAAGTATTTATGTAGAAGCACATTGTTTTAAGCTTTTATAATAGTGAATCTAGATATCATATTTAGAATGAACAAGTGTTTTGACAATTCAAGAACGCCTTAATATTATCTAACTGCAGATAAGACTTGCCAATAAGTGGTGTCATTAAAAAAACTGTTTCTGTGCATCAGCTTCCATATAATCTACCCTTTTTCCTTTCACTGCTTAATCCAGTTTAAGACGCAGTATGCCAAGAGAGTTGTCCAAGTGACACTGACTGTGAATGAGTCAATTTTCACGGTCAATGGAAGTCAGGAGATTACACGAGAGGAAATGATCCCAGTCCCAGGTGCTGTGAATGGAATAAATGCACTTGGCCTGGTGGTCTTCTCCATGTGCTTTGGTCTTATCATTGGGAGCATGAGGGAGCAGGGGCAACCTCTGAAGGACTTCTTCGACTGTCTCAATGAGGCCATCATGAGACTGGTCGCCATAATCATGTGGTAAGTGCAAAGAGGGACGCAGGAGTGAAGCCATTTTTTATGGTTCTTGCAGATATCAATTTAAAGAACACCTATCGCCCTCAGGTATGCCCCCATTGGTATCCTGTTCCTGATTGCCGGTAAGATAGTGGAAATGGACGACATCACAGCCATGGGTGGACAACTGGGCATGTACACAGTGACAGTCATTTGTGGCCTGCTCATCCACGCCATCTTTGTCCTGCCAACTCTCTACTTTGTTGTCACCAGGAAGAACCCCTTCGTCTTCATCGCAGGGCTGTTGCAGGCACTGATCACTGCTCTGGGGACATCCTCAAGGTACATGTTCTAACTAATCATTTCTATTACTGAAATGCTGACAAACTAACATGAACCAGATAAATGCAGCAGCAACTGACCTATAAGCCTATAATACACTGCTGACCTGAGTTGATTAGTCAAAGGAAACCAACAACTAACTCATTTATCCCAATTTATTTGACATGCATCTTCACTCTCACTTTTTTCTTTATGTCATCCCTTCTGTCTCCTAGCTCTGCCACATTGCCCATTACATTTAAATGCCTGGAGGAAAACAACAAAGTGGACAAGCGCGTGACCCGTTTCGTGCTCCCTGTTGGAGCCACTATTAACATGGATGGCACAGCCCTGTATGAAGCCCTGGCAGCCATCTTTATTGCACAGGTTAATGATTATGACCTTAACTTCGGACAGATTCTCACCATTAGGTATGCAAAATACAATGCACTTTCACTTTTTGCTGCATAAAATTTTTTTTATGCCATAATTATTAGTTAGTCTTGACAGATACATCAACATTCCTGCAATTTAAGACAAAAAATATTCAATCAAACTTACCTGATCTGAGAGTTGATTTCAGTTTAGACGTGTTGTATATGTATAACAATGTTCCATTTGGCTTTAATTGTACAGCAAGAAATGCTACTGACACCAAAATGAAACATTTCCAAGCCACAAAACCACACGTTCCAATTTAATAGCAGATGAACTATTGAACTAACCACCAGTATAGCTGCTTGAAATAATGAGGATAGCATTTCAACAAACAGAATGATTTAAATGACAATCGCTGAATAATAGAAACTCAAGAGGTCAATCCTAGGACACATCTGTCAGTTGTTTTTACAGATTAGACTAAACTACACTTGAGTAAATAATTTCTAGACAAATTAAAATACAGCCAAATTTCTCTCTCTTTTGTTGTACTCTTTTTTCCATCAGTATCACAGCCACAGCAGCCAGTATTGGTGCAGCTGGAATCCCTCAGGCAGGACTGGTCACCATGGTGATAGTACTAACGTCTGTAGGCCTTCCCACTGATGACATCACACTCATCATTGCTGTTGATTGGTTCTTGTAAGTGTATACTGTACTAGAAACTTCACACAACATATGTGAAAGTTAAAAATCATATCAAAAGGATTCAAAATATTGGTTCGATGAGATGATAGTGGCATGGTGTAAACTTCCCAGAGGATTACCAGACAGCTTCCAGAGACACTCCCTCTGCATTCCATGTCCCTCAATCCATCTGGTTTTTATTCAGCCGGCATCCAGTCCCATTGCAAAGCTTTACTTCCTTATGTGCACTGGATGTGCTTCATGTGGTTTGAAACTGCCTGAGGCAATTAAAAACATGTCTCCAGTTTTTACATGCCATTTTGTAATGAGCACCTACTTAAGGCAACCCACATGGATTTCATTTTCAAAGGGGAAATATTAAGTATTTCATACCTTCTGTTTTGTATCACATTCATCTCATATCGCTCATCCTCTTGTGCCGCCTGTCTTTCCTCAGGGACCGATTGCGTACCACCACCAATGTCCTTGGAGACTCTATCGGTGCAGGTATAGTGGAGCATCTGTCTCGCCATGAGCTGCAGAACAAGGACCCAGAGACAGGCAACTCAGTGGTGGAGGAGACCAACAAGAAGCCGTATCAACTCATCTGTCAGGAGAATGAGTATGAGAATGAGAGGCCTCCTAACAGCGAGACCAAGATGTAGGGATGAAACTTTGTCATCGTGCATACATGCATTCTTAGGAAAACATTGCACCTTTGATCCATATTCTGATTTGTTTGCTACCTGCCACTGTATGAATCTGAGAAAACTGGAACATTCACATTAAAATGATCGAAGCTACCAACAGTATAAATATCATTATGAGCCAAGATGAGTTTATTTAATGTGTTAGGTTAAATAAGAGGTTGAATATTTCTTTGATAAGACACATCTGAAACGGTTCACTGTTGTATTGTTTTTCCAAGGGTCTGAGCTGATGCGTCTTAGTGTACATGCGCATATCTGCCATTGGGTGGCAGCTGTTTAGCATTGCAACTGAACTTCTCTGGAGCATGATGGTCCTTGGCCTATATGCCATATCCAACTCTTGTCAGAACTGTGATGACTAATCTCACCCACTAGAGGCCAGTATTGCTGTGAGTTTTACTGTCTTGTACAAACACTGCTGGCTTTAAAGCTGTTGCTTTTATTTTGCTTCAGTGTAAAATATGACTTGTTTTCGCAATGAAGAAACTGCAAAAAGACAAAAAATTGTACACAGATGCCAAAATGGTTGGATATCATGCACATATGCTGAGTTTACCAGGTTGACCACTTTAGGGAACAAGGGCTTTTAATTTACAGTGCAAACATCTGTACAGACAGATGAGGCTTTATTCTCTGTGCTTTTTTGTTTTTGTACAGGTAGAAACTGAATAATGCGTATGCTTTTTTTTAAAATCCTAACTGTTCAAACCAGTACTATTGGCACAGAGCTTTGGCAAATGCCATTGCACCTGCTCTACAATTCTTGTTTATTTGTGAAATATTTAGCATAAATCCCAAACCAGTGGCTACAATCATTAAGGCTGATAAACCAAAATCATCCAGTCATGTTTTCAGCAATGAAATTCACGAGAATCTGGTCAGTCATGAAATGAGGATTTTAGACAGTTCAATTCTTACCAAAACAAAAATCACCAAATCATCCAGATGCTCCTTGATACCAAACCATATCCCAAAAATCATTAATTACCACACAGTAATGATTTACGTACATATCTGTACAGATCAGCTTGCCTTTTGAGGCTAACCCATAACTCTAATATGGCCCACAAAGACTTTTTTCATTTTTTAGTTGCAACATTCAGTGTAGAATATGTTTTGTATTAAATTTTAAAAAATGAAAGTAGTTTTGATATGTATGTTTAAAATTTTGATAGCGTTTTTTCCGGTTAATGAAATCTAATGCTCATTTCATATGATGTACTTCAAATGCATGTTGTAAAATAACAGATCTGACTTCCTTTACATCCTTTTTCTTTTGTAGCTTGAGGTTGTGCTGTTTTGCATTTGAATTCATTATACATACAACGTGTAACATTTAAATATACAGTAAGAGGCCTTGTATAGAAGATTTGTCTGAATATACTGTACATGTATAGAGAAATGTAGATAAATTTGTATATTAATTGTAGCTTTAATCTGTCAAAGGTTACTTGAGGATTACTAATGTAAAGATGCTGTAACCATGCTTCTATCAAAAATCCTACTAATCCTTCAGTTCTTTCACAAATGCAAAACTGGCTGGTTTAAAGGACCAAATGTTTTTCCGTTAAACATGTGAGGAAACTTTATATTTCCTCTGTTTACAGTTGCTGATGTCTCTTTTGACTCCTATTATTAATTCAAATGAGCACATGCACACAAACACACAAAGGTCTGATGATAATTGTAGTTTTATCTTGCATGATTTTTTTAAAATAATAAAAAACAATGAAATCTATGATTGTGTATTCATTCATTTATGATTTAATCACGAGGGTGCAAAAGACAAAGGGCTAAAGGTACAAAATGTTTGAGTGTATTAAAATGTGTGCAAACTCATTGCACAGGCAAAAAAAGTGTTCAAACTGATTTACTAACAGTGCACACTAAGGGTTACATCTTTCAAAGGTGCAAAAAAGCATGTCTGCATCCAGTTAGTACGTTTGCTGCAATGAATTTGCAATATGGGACGTTTACATGCAATTGTGCCTGTGCTGGGAGGAGAAATTGCAAATTTACTAATTTAGCAAACGCAAAGTGATTTATCAAACACAAAAGCAATTTTGCCCATACAAACTGCGTCTATATTTAACAAGTCTCAAAGGGAGGCGCAAATGGTTTGTATACTCTCGTGTGAACATTTTTGGAATGTCTGAAGAAAAAATAATTGAGATGTACCCCCCCCACACACACACACCCACACACATCCACACACACACACACACACACACTTTACAGGACTCTTTTCCACTGGATCTGAAGATTGTGATTAAAAATACGCACCAACATTAGGCAACAGTGTGACAAAATTATGTGCACCTGGCAGTCAGTCCAGCAGCCCCCATGCCCCCCAAATATTAAATTAATTAAATTAAGATTCTAGATGAAGTTTGTGCATATCTGCTTTGAAATTTTGCTAGGGCCTTTCTTCTTTTTCTTCTTATATTATTATATTGATATAAACTATCTATTTTATATGACATCAGCCCAGAAGACAAGACAACACATAGTTGTTGAAGCATCTGTCTCATTCAACTATGTTTCAAATACTGTTTTATAATGTTCTATAACAGTTATGCAAATGCAAAAAAAGATGTGTTATAATACATCATGTATCACAAAGGTGGAGCACAGAGTATGATTCTGTTTAAGTATTAACCATAGTTTATTTACCCTTCTTATAAAGCTAATCCTTGTCAAATCTTCTGTACTTGTATATTAAGTATTCTACTTATATATTTCACACATATTTGAGTGATAATGGGCTTTACTTCCTTTGTGTGTGTTATTGGCAAATAATTTTTTTTAAGCAGCAGATATGAAAGTTTTCCACCACAGAATAGAGAGGCCTAAAGGCCACTGTAATCCAAGTAGGAAGACCAGTGTATAATATAACTGTTTTAAACAATAAATACATACATTTGTGCAGTATTTCCCACTGTTTTCAATTTTTGTTACATTTCTTGGCAATGGCATTTTAAAGACAGCTGTAGTCATGCCATGGCTTGTTTTATCTTCAGACGCGTCTGTGTATAAACTTGTCTTACAGTGCTCTCTAGCGACTCGACCATGAAACGTTGCCTGGCATTTTGTTTGGCGCCGATGGAGGGAGTCACTCCTGAGATCTTTGGTCAATCAGACGGCAGAACTTCCGGTCGGCATTTTGTTCTACGAGAGGAGAGCCTCTTGATCATCGCAACAATCGTCATATTTCTCATTTACTGTCGAAATTGGCTATACTCATTGTTTATGTCGGCACAGTCCGACTAAAACACCGAAGAACGAATGTTTCCCCATGAATGTATGCTGAAACATTCACCCTTGAGAGACGGAAGACGAACGAATCAGTCCGACCCGGATTATTGTTGATAGCTAGCAAGCTAGCTCACCAGCTAGCTGGCAAGCCAATCGAGTTCCTTCTGGAGGAGCTGCGAGAGAGAAGAAAGGGGGAGCTAGAGATACGGACACGGACACAAACCAAGCTAAAACATTCCCCTCCCTTTGAACGCAACATCCGAAGGTAAATAAATCCACATACCTATCTTTGTGAAGTCAAGTTTTTGAATTGTGATTATTAACAATAACATAAATAAATGTTGTATTGCAAGACCACCTACGGCGTCGTTAATCGTTGACCGGGAGGTAACGGAAGCTAGCGAGCTAGCCAGCCAAGCTAGCTAGGTGTGTTTTTGCTCTGCCGAGGCTCACGGCCTCAACTGGATGTCATTTGTCGAGCCCGAGGATTGGGCCGTTGCCACGGAATTAGAATCGGTGCAATTGCCTTTACGTCTACTCAAACAATCTCATCACCCGTTCCCCCCGTTATGCGAAACTGGCTAACATTCACTAACCCGACTAGCGCTTCTTCTGATATTTGAATTGCCTTCGCTTGATTTGAACGGGGGCAGCGGTAGAAGCTAACTAACAACAGTTAACGTCAAAGCTAGTTAGCATTACTAGCTAGCTATTAAAACACGACTATTGTTGTTAGCGAATGTTAAGCAGCTAGCGTAAGTGGTTTTAGCTACTATCCTAAGTGGTAAAATTATCTTCGCGGTAAGCTCAAAAGACCCAGACAGCCAACTTCTTGGCAGTGCAACGTTGATGGTTTTGTTAAACTGGCGGCTGCAGTTTGCTGTGGTTGCCCAGATAAACAGTTAAATTAATGCAAACTTTTACAGTTATCTTGTTATTATTTTGTATAATTTGGCCACTAACGTTTTAGTTTTAGTTGACTTATCTAGTAGACAAATTTAGATTTTAGTATCTATCCAGTTTTGCAGTGTTTTCACTTACTATAAACCCAGCTCAAGCTACGTTACCTTAGCTGTAATAACTAAACTACCGGAGTTTGGAAGGCATGGAAATGTTGCTAATGGGAATAGTAAGTGCTTTTGCTTTCTGACCACAACAGATACAATTGCTTTCTGCAGCTATCCAGTTTGCAGAAAGCTGCAGAAAGCGTACAGTGGCTGTTGGCTACTACAGGATGCAGCCCCCCGTTACTGCCGCCACCATCACAGTGCATCTGTTCCTTTGTGCTGCCTCCTGCCTGTCAGTCTCACAGCTGTCAGCCAAGCCCCTGCGTACTGAAGGAGAGCACATACACTATGTATGCTAACGATGCGGCTAGCTAATGTTATGTTTACAATATCCAACAGTTGAATCTCAGTAATAGTTTAGTCGTGCAGTCTGCGTCGTGCATTTCCAAGTTGGCCTCAAAGATTAGATTGCATTCACTTCTAGTTACAACACCATGTTTACATGCCATCAGTGGTTTGCAGAAGTTGCTGAAAAAAGACGTTACGTTTCCCTGTAAGTAATTAGAAAGGGTGTTTCACGTTTGTTTATGAGTGGCATGCATTACAAACTTTGACTTTTGCAGATTCAGAAGAGTTGTAATTATACTATTATTGCCAATAATGCACATGTCGCAGGGAATATTGTGATGCTCTCTGTTACAGTGTTTCTGTGTAGGGATATGTTTTAGTCTAATTTCTGTTGACAAAGTCGCATTTTTAATTGTCCTAAAGAATGATTATGATTATGTATTGCAATATGCAGTTCAATGTGACATATTCTTATGCAGGACTATGTTCTCTTTCAGCAGATTGTAGGAGTCAGACTTTTTATCTGAAATGTCAGTGAGTCCACCCGAGACTGCACAGCATTCTTCAAAAAGGTACTTGTGATAACAGGTAGTGGCAGCACCATTGGTTTGAATTAATTATCAGTTTGCTATGATGTTGGGTTATCTATTTATGCTGAACTACAAATGTGGAAAATGTTAATAGTATGCTAAGAAGATACCTACTATCCCAAACTTTTCTTTTTGGCTTCCTGCTGTTCTTGAGATGTCAGTGACATTTCACAAGTACTGAAATTCATGTGAAGAATCATCGTTTTTTAAATACATTATCTATTTCTATACAGTGCAGCAGAATGTACATCCAAGGTAATTATATGAAGATGACACTTCAGTTAACTACTAGGTCACTTGTAATAATGGGTTAAAGTTTTTGTGTAATATCCATATTTCATTCACACAAGATTTGGAGGGAAAGTTGAGAAAGATATTTTGTATGATTCTACAGCCTTACAGTATGTTTTCAAAATGTGTGGTGTAGGCAATAATCCGTCATACGGATAGGGGCCATTACCAGAAGTCTGTTACCACTACAGTTATACATCATTCACAGTATTTTAGAACTTTCACTGATGATACTGTAAAATATGCATTTTTAAATGCCTTTTCTTCTCTTCAGTCAGAGGAGGGAACTTTCAAATGCATGTGGAAAAATAGTCTTTTGTTTACATTTTGCATTATATTTTCATTACATTGAGAGCATAAAAAGCTCCAGTTGTGGTATATAAAAACTAGAGAATTTAGCAATTTAGTGTTTATAGTGACGTAATAGTTTGAACCTGGTTTTGTATCTTGAAGGTTCAGTTATTTTTGCAATCCTGAATATTGAAGGGTTTTTTTAGGTAAATAACACAGTCTGTTAAAATATGTGCCATTGTCCTCTGAAACCTACATCACAATATTCATGTCACAAAGGTCAAGGGCTTCACTTATTGTCAGAAGAACATGGGAGATAATTAACATTGAGAGAATAATGTTATCAAATAATATTCCCGGAGTTATGGAAGTTAAAAGCTGATCTTTTGCTTAAAATTACCTCAAGACAGTTAACATTCCCTCTACCACAAGAATGTAAATAGACTTGATTGACAAGATCTAATGAGACGCATCTATTTGGGGCTTTGCACTGAAGAGGCAGCCCCTGATTTTCGTTTACAAAGAGAATTGCAGCATTAGAGTTTGTAGCTGTATATATGTTCTAGTTTGTTTGAGTTTTATAAATGTTTTGGATATTACTGAATATTAATGATTGTTTATTTCCATTCTTATTTCTCTGTCTTTTTATTATTTCTGATACTTTTTCATTGTAAATCTTTGCTTCTGTTATTGAACCCAACAACATTTTGCCTAATTCCTGTCCATCAGTTTAACTTTTAATTCTTTCTCTCTCATCTATCTTGCTCTCTTCCAGGTGTCAGGAGATGTGAGGACGGGTGTCGTCCATTGACCCCCTGATCTACCTGTGTATCAACACACTCCCCCACCCTCACCTTCAGCATGAATGGGGATATGCCTCATGTTCCCATTACCACTCTTGCTGGGATCGCTAGCCTCACAGACTGTGAGTGACGCACATGGTTCCAGAAATACATTGTCAGAGTTTTTAATCTGTAGAAATTATGTTGTAAATTTGCAGGTGCAATTTCATATTCTTTGACTTCATGTTGCTTACTTTAACCTCTTGCCCTTTGCACGTCATCAGTTCTTTCGTGTTGAGTTATGTCTCTTTTGCCAACACCGTATCTCTTGTTTTCCCTCAGTGTTGAACCAGCTTCCCCTCCCTTCCCCTCTCCCGGCCACCACCACTAAGAGCCTCCTATACAATGGGAGGATAGCAGAGGAAGTTACCTGCCTACTGGGCTGTCGGGATGAGAATCTGGCCTCCCAGCTAGCCCACGGTCTGAACCAGGTCTCCACAGAGCACATGTAAGTGTAATAACATTGCTGTTGTAACAAGGGAGTGTAAAAATAGCTTCTTGCAGAAAAGTCCAATTCAGTTATAAACTCTGCTCATTACAAAATTTTAAAATATGTTTTTCCTTTTTAATGTACTGTTTGTTGTATATCATTACATCTCCTGTTTCCATTATATAAATGTAATATCTACAAAATAAATCAGATGCATGTGTAAATAAATGCCTGCAATGTTGAATGTGTTCTTTATTTTTTGTTTCCAGAGAGCTGAAGGACAACCTGGGAAGTGATGAACCAGAGGGAGATGCACCACTGTTGCTGCAGACCATGTTGGCCAGGAACCCTGGCATCTTCAGGGAGAAAAGTATGGAAAACCATGCCGCAAATTTAACATAAATAGCAACCTCATGTGAAAATCAATACATGGCAAAACATTATATTTTCTCAGGTGTTGTAGAACTGTGTAGATGTAATGCATCGTCCTGTTTTTCACTTTTGTTGTTAATCAGATGTTATGCAGCAGCCAATGGTACCACCGTACAAGATCACCCAAAATTCCATGCATAGTCCGGCCCAATCTGCAAACTTCCAGCCGGCAGCAATTTCTCCCAATTCAACAAGGTAAATTAAGATTTGGAAATAACCTTAATTTATTATGTTGTAAAGTAATTAGATTTTTTTTGCTGTGTGTTACTGCAGAAATAACCTTTTTCCACAGTAATAATTGAATGATCATACACAGTGACTGTCTTTATTCTCACCACTTCCTCTTTACAATTTTCCTACAGCCGCTTTGTGGCACCCCAGACTGGTTCCAGCAGCCGGTATATGGGCCAGCAGAACAGTCCGGTACCCAGTCCCTACACTCCTCAGAGCCCAGCCACTGGTTACATACAGCAGTATTCTCACCAACAACCACCCAGCTACAACCAACACCAACAGATACAACAAGGTACGAAGCATTTAATGCACAGGCTCACATGAGTGTTTTTGGTCAATGTACATCAGACATTTCCCATGTGAGACTTTGCATATGCACAAGCCTACATTCATATTTACAAAATTTTGTTAATGTTATTTTTGGGAAATTTTTACTTTTTTGAGACTGGACAGGACGATACAGAATGGGACTGACATGCAACAAGTGCTATCCAGAAATGTGTTGTTTTCCACTTTTTAAAAAAAATTTCTTTTCATTTTAAACCAACATTTTTTCATCACTCACAGCAAGTTCGTTTTTCTTTTTCTCTTTTTTTAATCCAATTAACACTGAAAATATAGTGTTCGTAATTTAAGTAATGAGGGAAAAACATTCTTTGAAAGACACATCTCTTTTTTTTATAATGTATTTACAATGGAAGTTGAATGTTTTGTTCTGTATTTGTATTTTAACATTTTAATTGCAACCGGTTTACCGAGCCAAAAGTACTAATTATATGGAGATTGTATTACCAGCACCTTTTGGTAATTAAAAAAGTGTTATTAAATAAATTGCTCATGAACATGGTTTTGGCAAGAAAATTCATGCCTTTTTAAAAACCAAAACAATTAATATAACAGCTGTGGACCCTATAATTAGTGTCACTGGTGATGTTTTACATTTTGATTTCACTAGTGAAATATTCGAATATAATAGGAAAGCAGGAAGAACAGGTTTTGTTAAATTATATAGTCAGCTGAGACTTTCACTCCAGCAAAGTGTGTAGAAATTGATACAGATCTTCACACATGCAGTCTACAAGTTCAGCGTAGTTGCTGAATTCACATGTTATTAGTAAAGTGATTTGGTAAATACTGTTAGAGCCAGTTTTTGTGCTTCAGTTAAAAAAATGTATTTATATTAGATTTCTTATTAATAATTTATGTATATTATGTGAATATCAAGTAATAATAACATAAGTTTTGACATAATTATGTGATGCAATCCTATTGGCTGCTAAGATTATAAAACGTAAAGAAAGAAAAGCGGAACCTGAAGCCTGGAGCATCATCTTTTGACTGTCATGTAATTTAATTTAGAAATTCATATTTTGTTTGTATCAATCTAAGTTTTAAGTAAAGACCAAAAGCAGAAAAGTTGGATTCCAGACCCTTTGTTTACTGATATGTGTTGCGTACAGACAGACTCCGAGGTTCACGGCTAGTGAGTTATACGCCGCACTCACAAATACCATTTGACTTGGTCTCAAACAAACACATCAAGCTAAATGTGTCCCCTAAATGCTTAGATATATTTAATTGTCCTTTATTGTGTTTATAATGGATATTATTTTTTTGGCCTCTTGTTGAATACAGCACTTGTGAGTAAATGAACAGAGAACCTTTTGTTGTTTTTTTTGTTGTTGCAGTGCTATGATCAGCTCAGTAACAGCGGATTAAAATACCCTCTTCTCTGTCTTTATCTTGTAGTATCTGTGGCCAGTCCCATGGTTCCAGGTGGCATAAGAAACATTCATGAGGGCAAAGTATCAGGGCAGATGGCCAATGCTGCCAACCACCACTCAGACAGACATGGCACTGAGGACTATATGAATATTGTACACCGGCTGGGCAGTGAGGTATGTTATTAAAAGTTGCATAACAAATCATTTCTACTTCTACTTTTACTACAATTCTACTGTTTTTAACAAAATGAGGACACATTTATTTGAGAATTGCAAGATTTCATGGAAAGACTTTTACCCCAAGCAGCATGTACATGGAATGAAATGTCATCATGCATTCAGATATGGGAAAGACCACTGCTGTTGTGCCACACAAACTGTTTTATTTAGCAGTTTGTGATTTTATTTGCATTTTATCTTAATTATTTGTTGTGCAAACCTCTTCATCTTGTTTTGATTTTGCTCTATGAAGACTTTTGGAACGCATTTTTTAAGAAAGATGAACATAGCAAAAGTTTTTGATTTTGAGATGGAATCTTGCTGTTTATTTCTGTTTCCCCATTCTTTCTTGGAGACGAGGAAGTGCGCACATTGCTTGGTAGATGTTGTGCCCACAGCACAGAGAATGTGCATCAGTGATATAATGTTCAATAAAAGGAGTTACCTGCACAGCAGAATTAGTGCTCCCCTATAAGTTACTGTTACATTCTGAAATAATTAGGCTTCTCAGTAGTAGTATAAAAACATAAGGGGGATGTTATGAAAGAAAATCCAACTATAAAGGTGATATTAGGTCATTTACTTTTGTCTTGTCTGTGATTATAAGGAGGGTGATTCTTCAATGAGGAATCCTTCTTTCCCACTGAGGTCGCCACCATCAGGCTGTTCTCCAGCAGGAAGTGAAGGAACACCCAAACGTAAGTGCCACCAAAATCCCAGTTCCTTACAAAGTACCAGTAAGCTTTCCTTGAAGAAGCATTTGTCATTATTTCAGTGTTAATTGCTTGGTTTTAATTCTGTGTTTTAATCCATCTTCAACGTGTGAGCTTACTTTGGCTTTGTGCTTCTACACAGAGGGTTCTCGTCCTCCGCTGATTCTGCAGTCACCGCCTCCCTACACGCCCTCACCAAGGGATGGAGGACCTGACCAGAAACAGCAGCTTCAGCAGAGGAAAAAGACCCCAGCTGTGAAAGAGGAGAAAGATATGTATGACATCGTAAGCTCCCCAAACAAGGACTCGACGAAACTTACCCTAAAACTGTCCAGGGTCAAGTCAAATGAGTCCGATCCTCCAGGTACTAATATAGTCAATACTTTACATCTAATTACTGAGCATAAGAACTGAGAAGATACACAGAACAATAATTTAATTTCGCCTGTAAGAACC
Organism: Sphaeramia orbicularis; assembly: GCF_902148855.1. Lineage (NCBI taxonomy): Eukaryota > Metazoa > Chordata > Actinopteri > Kurtiformes > Apogonidae > Sphaeramia > Sphaeramia orbicularis. Next base: position 23,765,566 of record NC_043965.1, read on the forward strand.
CTCCATGTGAAAGGTTTTTTTGGTTAACATTTCAGGTGAGGCTGTGCCAGGAATGGACCAGAACTCAGACAATATGGAAGCTGAGCTGGGTTTCCAGCAGGTCCCTGTTCTTCAGCAAAACATTGGCGCACGCTTGCAACAGCAGCAGGTTTCCCACCAAGCAGGTGGCACCGGAGCAAACCAGCCTCCCAGTTCACCTTACGATGAGGCAGAGCTCGATGCCCTTGCTGAAATCGAAAGGATAGAACGAGAGGCTGCTAGTGAAAAGTGTTCCAAGGAAGTGCAAGATAAAGGTGAGTAGGACATTAGTGTAGAGTCATGTTAATATGCTGTAAATGTATTGCCTCAGAAATTTTACTAGTGATAGTATGTGTTATTCTTTCCTCTTGTTTTCTTACAGACAAGCCACTGAAGAAACGAAAACAGGATTCTTTTCCATTGGAGCCAGGAGCAGGGGGACCAGGTGGCCCCACAGGTGCCCCCGGCAGTGGATCAACGGGAGGGGGCAATGCTGGGAAACTGACCCCACAAGAGGCAACAGCAGCAGGAAACGGTGCCAGCAGACCTCCCCTCATGGTGAGCATCGACCTACAGCAGGCTGGTCGAGCTGATGGCCAGCTTGACCCCTGTCTGGCTGCCCCTATTCCAGCCCTTGAGGCCCAACGCTGGCCTGAAGACCCAGCTAGTGGGCCTGCGGCAGTGGAAGGCTCTGACACAGCTTTGCGTTTGAAACCAGATGGACGACCGGAAGTCATCAAAAACAGGGTCGATAAACATGACAGCAGGAGAGAAGGTCGGGAGTCATCAAAGCATCGACATGATGACAAGTCCTCAGACAGACGGGGAGAGATGCCAAAGTCATCAAACCGAGGAGAGCATGGGCGAGACAGGGACAGAGAGTCTGACAGAGATAGAAGGCATCGGAGTGAGGCTGGTGGTCGAGAGAGACGCTCCCCTGATGCTCGTTGCCGCAGTGACCGCGATAGGTCTGGCTTCCGGTCTGCTTCCACTGGAGAGCCTGGTCGGAGCAGCAGTAGGCAAGATGGTTCCAAACCAGCCTCATCTGCTTCTGGTGCTAAACTTCCAGATTCTTTCCCTGCTCAGCTCCTGGGAGGGCATAGTGGAGCACTGAAGAACTTCCAGATCCCTAAGGTGATCTGGGCTGACCCAAACCAAATACCTACCAATCATTCAGCTGTCACTGCCTGCAATCTCACAAAACCAAATCACACCACTGTTCACTCTTGATTTTGTTTTTGGTTTACCATATCTCAGGGACTGTACTTCAAATTTCTGTTAACACACCTAACACCTAACCATCTATCAAAAGTAGAGGAACGGGGTTTTGATTTTCTTTGATTTGTTGAATTGTAACTCTTGTGTGTAACCAATACGAGAGTCTTAAAGAAATGCTCCACTCATTTATATTCATTTATATACACAGTATTTCAGCTCAGACATCTTAACTGAAATGACTGTTGTGCATTTGTGTTTTTGTTTGGTTGCCGTATTTCACCAACCTAAGCCAATGACAAACCAATCACTAATCACTGACCCCCAGTTTGTGTTGCTGAAACTGAATCTTGATTGCAGCCAGGTGATAAAGGCTGCTAAGGTGGCCACTGAAAATATGGAATATGAAGTGTGTTTGCTGTTTACTTGATTCTGGCAGAAATACTGGCTGAATTGATTTTTGCAGAGGTGTTTTCTTGAAATTGTATGTTTTGTCAAAGAAGGACATTATAACACTCACTTATAAGTACCAGTCATCAGTACTTTGCTGGACATTGTGTTTGGCATTGGCTTGTGAGTTTATAACAACTGTGACTACTGCTTATTTATTTGTTGTTTATAACGGTCTGATACCATTTGGAAATGTTCTCCTCTGACTCTTCGAGAGTCTTCAATTGCTGCTGCTTGATTAACTGAATCATTAGTCAACTGAATGGCTGTTTGTGATGTTGGCTATGTTGCTCTTTTTTTGTAATTTCTTATTTTCCTAAATGGAAAAAGCCACTTTGCTTGACTAGTGTGTCCAGGTTAATTGTAAAATGACTATTTTCTTTAGTGGCATGCTGTTGGTTTTTTTTTTTTTTTTTTTTTTTTTACCTTTGCACCACCAGGTAGAATGATCATGCAACTTGTACTGATCATTGCTACAATATAGACCTAGAGATCATTAAGAAAACAGTGGAGTATTCCTTTAAATCTCTGTTACAGAAATGGTGCTGTAATCTAACAACAATTAACATCATGTGAATCAGTTTAAACCATTGTTTTATCATCTTACTTTTTCATCTCTTTAAACAAAGCTCACATTTCTATGTCTATAACTTAAAACTTTGTATTGTTTATTGAAAGACAACTTCAAGGGACTCCCATGACGTTTCCTTTTATTTTTCCAGATTAAACGTGATAAGGATGGGAGTGGCTCTACTGAAAGTCAAATCTGGGGCCAGCCCAAGGTTAAACTGGAGAGGCTGGGTTTGGTGCAGGACTTTGAGAAGAGGCCGAAGCCTGTGGTGGTTCTGAAGAAGCTCTCTGTTGACCAGATCCAGAGGATTATCCGCCACAGCAAGACTGGCAAGAACAGGCTCTCTTCAGGAAAGTCTAGCAAAAGTAAGAACAGCCACTAGGCTGCATGACTTTTTTTTTGTTTTTTGTTTTGCACTTGTTTGCACATTGTTTTTCACTCACTTCACATAATCTGTCATAAGTTTGTGCACTTAAAGAATAAAAATAGCCATTATCCATTTCAAATTATTTCAGTGACAATCACGTATCTTCCATGTTGTCATCAAAGCCACATTGAACTGTCATATTTTCAGGTGGTATGGACCCAGCAGTTTTAAAGGAGCTGCCACCAGAACTGCTGGCTGAGATTGAGTCCACCATGCCCCTTTGTGAAAGGGTAAAAATGAACAAAAGGAAACGGAGTACTGTAAACGAAAGGCCCAAATATGCTGAAGTGAGCTCGGACGAGGAATTTGATGCCAATGGAGAATGTGAGTCAAATTATTTTATCCACATTCAGGATTCCCACGGGGTCTTAAAAAGTCTTAAAAGTCTTGAATTTAAAAATCTGCAATTAGTACCTTAAAAAGTCTTTAAAGGGTATTAAATTTGATATGGTAGGTCTTAAGTTATGTTGCTATAAACTTGTTCACTGTGTTGTGTTTAAATGTGTCTAAATGTCCAAGCTGCAAAGAAAGTAATATTAGTCTACTCAGTTCCACCTGTTCCAACTTGACAATTTGTAATGAAACTAGGAACCAGTTACTTCTAACTTTGCAGGCCCTGGTAAGAAATGATCACATAACATTCAGCCCAACATACGTGCAGCTGTTTGTCATGCACGTGTAGCCCGAGAACGCTGACTTTGTATGGTCATGAAATAGGCTATGAAATGGGCATAAAATTCTGTCCTAAGTAGTCTTAAAAAGGTCTTAAAAAGTCTTAAATTTAACTTGTAGAAACCTGTAGGAACCCTGGCATTAGGATGCAGTGTCCAACCACTAAAATTAGAGAAGTATTTTAGAGCATTTTGAAACATTAATTCAATTTTATCTATTTCAGGAAATTTACACACCTATAGACTTATGATCAATCTCCTCAACTTTGTGTATCTGATTCATACAGCGGCTAGAAAACGGCAGCGTCGAGATAAAGACAGGACCTGGGAGTTTGAAGAGAGGGAGCGGCGGGGTTCAGGGGAACATCGAAAAAGTGGGCACCGAGACAGCCGGCGAGGCTCAGGGAGTCGCTATCGAGATTCCTCTGAGGAAGATTCACCACCACCAAGCATGAGTGAAAGTAAGTGTTGATTTATACCCATTTTAGTTTGAAATTTTCAAGGACAATGAATGACCAATAGGATGTCTTTGTGAATATTAAAACGGAATGGGGCTTCGGGTTACATGTCAGTATTCAGAGGAAAATATACTGTGTTTGTGACATATCTCAGACAAAAAGCATAAAAAACAAAGCACATTCTAGTGATGAGTTCTAGGTTTATGTGAGATAAGGAGTATGTTGTTTCTTTAAACTCTAAATGTGAAAAAATGTAAAAAAAAAAAAAAAAAAAAAAAATTATTCACTTCCTCTTACAAATATAAAAATATTCAAACAAAAATTTCTGTCACTCAGTTGCCAGGAAAATGAAGATGAAAGAAAAGCAGAAGAAGAGGAAAGCATATGAACCCAAGCTCACCCAAGAAGAACTGATGGACTCGTCCACATTCAAGAGGTTCTTGGCAAGCATTGACAACATTTTGGAGAATCTGGAGGATGTGGATTTCACTACCATGGGTAATTATCAACGCTCTTCCTACATTGTATTATTTTTGTTTTTGGATTTATATGGAATTGTTTCTTATGAAAAATTTTGTTTGTTTTGTAGCAGCAGATGATGACGAGATACCTCAGGAATTGCTACTTGGTAAACACCAGTTAAATGAGCTGGGCAGTGAATCTGCCAAGATTAAGGCCATGGGCATCTCTAGCAGGGTACGGCACAACATATTATTCTATGGACTTGATTTGGACACATGAATGCTGGTGGTGAGGCAGTTTAAATGTATGTCAAAATAATACTCTTGATTGTTCTAGATCCCATCAGACAAGCTGGTGAAGCTGCTTAACATATTGGAAAAGAATATCCAGGATGGGGCCAAGCTTACTACATTGATGAACCATGTGAGTTCCTAGTGTCATTTTATGTTGATTATTTATTGCAGTGCTACTTTATGTATCAAGAGAATATCAGGTCATACAGGGGATGTAATGCATAAAGCCATATGTGTATAGCTGTTTCATAAGACTAAGACAATGGATTTTTTTCCTACATTCGTTTCTTTTCAACCTCAGGATCATGACGCAGAAGATGAAGAAAGACTGTGGAGAGACTTGATAATGGAGAGAGTCACAAAGTCAGCAGATGCCTGTCTGACAGCTCTTAACATTATGACCTCAGCACACATGCCCAAGGCTGTCTATATAGAAGATGTAATAGAGCGGGTGCTACAGTACACCAAGTTTCATCTTCAGAACACACTGTATCCACAATATGACCCTGTGTACAGAGTGGACCCACACGGAGGTGAGGATAAATTAAAAACATGTTTCTCTAAAGAGTTTTAATGTAACTATTTTCTGAGAGAAACAAATTTGAGATGTGGCAGAATTTGTTGATGAGTTTTCCATCTGTCCTTGTATAACTATCACAGAAATTAACCATATAACTTGAATAATAGGAAATATAAAATACACATATTCTTTTTTTTTTTTTTTTTGAATTACAAGTTCAAGAAATATTTTTAATTTAATTTTTTTATACTGTGTGAGTGTTTTGGCTCATGGGTTTGTCCTTTTTATGTAGGTGGCATGTTGTTGAGCTCCAAGGCGAAGCGAGCAAAATGCTCCACACACAAACAACGTGTTATTGTCATGTTGTACAACAAAGTGTGTGATATTGTCAGCAACATCTCAGAGCTCTTAGAAATCCAGCTACTTACAGATACCACCATCTTGCAGGTAAAAAAAAATGTGTTTCAGTGATATATTAATAAAGGAAAATATTTATTCCAAAGTAAATAAATTGCATTGAAACCCATATAATTTGAAATCATTTCCTCTTATATCCATGCCCACCATGCACATATCTTATCTTAAGCTATATGTTTTTTCTATTTCGTTCCCCTTGTTTCCAGGTATCCTCCATGGGAATCACTCCTTTTTTTGTGGAGAATGTCAGTGAGCTGCAGCTATGTGCCATTAAACTAGTAACAGCAGTAAGTTTTTTTTTTCCCCTCTTCCCTGAAAACAGGCAATACTTGAGAAAAAAAATCTGTTTGTTGATATTGGTTTTGGTCATCTTATATGGAGTTGTTTTTTGATGCGTGTAATTTAAATTGAAGTGCTTTCAGATTTTCATCTCTTGGTTTATGTGGTCTCTGTGTGTTTTCACAAAAGCACGAAACATTGAAGCTTAACACTAAGTTGTCTCTTACTACTTCTATCCAGGTGTTCTCACGTTATGAGAAGCATCGACAACTGATATTAGAGGAGATTTTCACGTCTTTGGCCAGACTGCCCACCAGCAAGCGCTCTCTCAGGAACTTCAGGTAGATAAAGTTACATGAATGACCCTTAGGTTCTGCAGGGAAGAGGCATAGTTGTGCAGCAGTTAGATTAGCAAAACAACTGATCTTTGGGTGTTAGCCATGATGGTAATTTATCATGTGTCTTGACTGTGTGTGTCCTTAGACTGAACAGCTCAGACCAGGATGGAGAGCCAATGTACATCCAAATGGTGACAGCTTTGGTCCTGCAGCTCATTCAGTGTGTGGTCCACCTCCCCAATGACAAAGAGACTTTTGAGGAATATGACAGTAAAGTAAGAAAGCAAACAATTTACACCAAAGAAAGCAAGCAAATACATATACACCTCATACAAATATAATCACACTTTCACACGTATGTCCATAACATGTTCATGTGTTTTGGTTCATCTCATCAGTTTCTTTTCATTTTCTTTCTTATAGGTGGATCAGGATGTGTTGATAACGAACTCTTATGAGACGGCAATGAGGACCGCACAGAATTTCCTCTCAGTCTTCCTCAAAAAGTAATTACCCCCACTTTTCTACTGCCTAGAAATGTGTACTCAAAGCAATTACTTTTTTTCTTCTTGTGATGTATTGCTGTATGTCATTTGCATTACTGCAAATATTCAGTGTATTATATGGTTGACAGAGGCAGACATGTCAACGCAGGTGTTCAAACTTTTTTTTAAGTGTGTTGAGTGATCAGCACACCTGTTTGTATATATATTTTGCATGGTGTTGAAAATTTGTAATTATTCTCTGCATCTTCATTTTCCAGTTGCTTCTTGCCTTTTGTTTTCTCGTTCTTTCTCTTATTAACCTTTTCCTCTTGTATTTTTTCCACCTCCCTCAGGTGTGGCAGCAAGCAAGGAGAAGAAGATTACCGACCTTTGTTTGAGAACTTCGTTCAGGACCTCCTGTCCACAGTTAACAAACCAGAGTGGCCTGCTGCTGAGCTGCTGCTCAGTCTTCTTGGCAGACTACTGGTTAGTGTGACAATCCCTTATTATGTATGACACTTTCTCAAAACACAAAAAGAAACCTTTCCAGTCCAGAGTTTGTCTAAAAATAGATGATTCAGAGGAATAATGTGGCAGAGTTTAAAAATTTGATAGACTTGACAGGTTCTAGCTAGGGATGCACCTATCTAACTTTTTCACTTACAATGCCAATACCGATGCTGGGGTTTTCAGATCAGCCGATACCAATCGGATATTGTTGATTTAAGAAGCTCCAAGCCTTACCTGGTGCAGGGTTTTCTGTGGAATTGATCTCTTGGTGCGCGCATGGGTCAGCCGATTTCGTCTACTGCACTGACGTTGGTTTTTAAGTGTCCATAAGTGTCTGTCCCATACAGCTCTCACTCACTCACTCATTCACTCATATATTGCACAAGGTACGCACAGACGGATGGGTGCAGATGCCAGTGTTGGGGTGCACCACGGCAAAACCTTATCAGTAGAAATGTTGCTGGTGTGGTAAGTGGGTTGAATGCCCCCGTAAACAAACGTCCTGCCCCCTTAAATTAAAGTTTCCAAAGGTGGGGAAAAGGAAAATGAGCAGCACAACAGCGGGAGACTTAGAGGAATTAAGTTTCACTTTCACTTTGTACGGCTGTATGGTCCGCATGTACTCGTTGTGTGGTACGGCATTGACCACATTCCCCCTTACATACCCCCAAGGATTGGTTGCTTTTATCGATCCCCAAATCCAGCTAAAATCTTTTATCAGAGCCGATATCTGATCCTAGTATAAGATTGGTGCAACCCTAGTTCTAACTAATGATCAGCAAAATTAATAATGTGTCTATGATCTCCATTATCAGGGCCAAACAGCAAATTTTACCATGCTTACATAAAAAAAAAAAAAACAATATGGTGATAACATTTTAAGCATCATACTCATACATGTTAAACATTAGGATAATCATATTGTCATTGTCAGACTGATGACTTGAAAGAAAAAAGAAGTGCATGCCCTTTTATGATCAGTCAGTGTGATAAGCATCCCAGCAGTACATGTTTACTGACTTGTGTTCTTGCATGCTTTTCTGATCTCTTTGCCTCTCAGGTACACCAGTTTAGTAATAAGCAGACAGAGATGGCTCTGAGAGTAGCATCTCTAGACTACCTGGGCACAGTCGCTGCACGTCTACGGAAGGATGGGGTCACCAGCAAAATGGACCAGAGATCAATTGATCGCATCCTGCAGGAGGTAAAAGAGCATTGTCTTTGTGGTTGACCTTTGTTTGATATAAACTTGTTAAGAATATCTAACAGAGATTCTCTGTGGGTTATAGGCTTCCATCTAAATCTTCTTGCTGAGTAATTTTGTTTCTCTCTAATTACGAAGACTCCAGGTAATGATGAAACTCAGCAGCTACAGAAGGCTCTATTGGACTACTTGGAAGAAAACGCCGAGACTGATGCTTCACTGGTGGTGAGTTTCCATCAGACTAAGTTTGTGGTGAAAGTAAGGACTTTAAATATCTGCACTCTGAATGCCAGATTAGTTTTTAGTTCATTTATTCAAATAATTGAACTGTTTAGCCTCTGTGTATCTGTAGCACCTTATCATCGATAAATAGTACATGGTAGACAAAAATGACAATTTACACTGCTGGCCTTGAGCTAAATCACAATAAACATGCACAAATAAGCATGATTGAATGTCACTTACTAGGTCCTGATAAATAATTTTCCATAAACTTTTGTTATAATAATTGAAATGAGTTTAATCTGACACTGAAGATTTCTTCTCCCTTTAGTTTGCCAGAAAGTTCTACATTGCTCAGTGGTTCAGAGATGCCACTACTGAGGCTGAGAAGTCCATGAGGAACCAGAACCCGAAGGATGAGGACTCATCAGATGGGCCACAACATGCCAAGGAGGTGGAAACCACTGGTGAAATCATGCAGCGTGCTGAAAAGCGCAAGAAATTCCTGCGCAACATCATCAAGACCACACCAGCTCATTTCACCACATTGAAGTAAGGGCACAGATATGTCTAAGTACACATATCACTAATTATATAAACTTGTTCTCCGCAATTTCATCAATACTCTGCCCTGGTTGTTACAGGACTTTGGAATACTTAGTCTCCCTCTTTGTCCCTGCAGAATGAACTCTGACACTGTGGACTATGATGACTCCTGTCTGATCGTGCGTTATTTGGCCTCTATGAGGCCGTTCGCCCAGAGCTTTGATATTTATTTAACACAGGTGAGATTTGAATATTCTACTAGAGTCCTTGTTACCTCCGCCAGGAGGTATTGTGATCACTTTGCTATGTGTGTTTGTTTGTTTGTTTGCTTGTTTGTTTGTTAGCAGGATAACTCAAAAAGTTATGGAGGGATTTTCACAAAATTTTCAGGAAATGTTGATACTGGCACAAGGAAGAAATGATTAAATTTTGGTGGTGATCGGGGGGGGGCAGATCTATCTTGGTGGAGGTCTGCGCTCTCCGAGTGCTTTTCTTGTTTTCTCTGTTTTATCAAATGTTAGAAAATATCAATTCATGTAATCACTGGCTGGTGTAAATTTTTTTAAGATCTTGCGAGTCCTTGGGGAAAGTGCCATCGCTGTAAGGACTAAAGCCATGAAATGTCTGTCTGAAGTGGTGGCTGTGGACCCCAGCATACTGGCAAGGGTTAGTATGGACTGTGTTTTGAAAGTTTGTATTGTCACAGAATTATATTTACTTAATCATGTTTAGGGTTTGTTAAGTCCTACTCTTGTCATACAGCCATCTAAAAGATTCTGGCTTATTTATGTCTGCTGTTAACCATGTAAGTTATCTTTTTTGTTGTACCACATGTACTGACACTCCTCTCCTTACGTAATTTTGCAGTCTGACATGCAGCGTGGTGTTCATGGTCGTTTGATGGACAACTCCACCAGTGTGAGAGAGGCAGCTGTAGAGCTGCTGGGCCGATTTGTGCTCAGCAGACCCCAACTCACTGAGCAGTACTACGACATGCTCATAGAAAGGATACTGGTAAATTTACCCTTTGGATTTATTTCATACAAGTTTTTGTGTTTTGTTGTTAAGTGTTGGGATCACTATGAGATGAACTGTATATACAAATGTATATTTATATAGTGCATTGTTATTTGTTGGTATAAACATTTTGTTAGCCTCATAGCATAATTGCCTAAGTCATGCTTTTGGCCAGATGGTGATATCTGTGTAATTCTACTCTCCTGACTTTGCTTCATTTTGCATCATTTGTTCTGTCCCAGTAAAAATATGGCTTTGCCAATTATGCTATGAGGGTAATGATTTGCAGTGTGGCTCCGGCATCATTGGTTTGTCAAATTGAAACTTAGATTTTGCAAACCTGAAATAGTAAAATAAATATCGAAACATGTAGTTCATGATATATAGTATATGCTATGCATTGAAAATTCAGTGCTAGACAAAAGCATACTGCTTTTTCTTTGTACTCACTGCCTGTGAGCTAAACATTTTGAAATTGTTGTGCCTGTTGTCATGGAAATGTCTTAGGGTTCATGAGAAGTTCACTCTTCATTACAGTCTTATGCTGCCACCTAAAGGCAAAAAAATACCATTGCATCTCATCCTGGCTTTGTTGAAAATGACATTGACCCCTTGTGTTTTGCTCAGTGAAGACGCCTTTAAGATAGAATGTTCTTGTTTTTGTGCACAGGATACTGGTATCAGTGTAAGGAAACGGGTGATAAAGATCCTCAGAGATATCTGTCTGGAACAGCCAACCTTCAGTAAGATTACTGAGATGTGTGTGAGGATGATTCGCAGGGTCAATGATGAGGAAGGTATCAAGGTATGGATCCTGACCAATTTCAGTCAATAGCAAACATGAGCTCCATAGTTTTCTCATCAACATAAGTCTCCTCACACTCCTCACATGTTTTCTTGATAGAAATTGGTCAATGAGACATTCCAGAAGTTGTGGTTTACTCCAACTCCAGCCCATGACAAAGAAACAATGACGAGAAAGATCCTCAACATCACTGATGTGGTGAGTGACTGTAGTTTTCAAAAAAACTACACCAAAACAAGTAAGCCCCAACAAAGGTAGATCAATTCTCATTCTGTATTTCACTGGTCTTATTTCTTTATAGGTTGCGGCATGTAAAGACACTGGCTATGACTGGTTTGAGCAGCTTCTTCAGAATGTAAGTGTTGAACTTTGTGCTAGAAGATTACCTGTAATGTTTAATTCTTGACCCTCAAATTGAATATTGTTTCTGCCCTTCAAGCTTCTGAAATCTGAAGAGGAGGCATCATATAAGCCAGCAAAGAAGGCCTGTGTTCAGCTGGTTGACAATCTGGTCGAGCACATCCTTAAATATGAAGAGTCTCTTGCAGGTGTGTAACCTTTTTATGTCTGCAGTATTTGAGACATTTCCAGTAGCTCATTTCAAAATAAAACTATGTGAGTGTTTATTTACAGTGTAACTGAAAATGTTTTTTTTTCTTTGTAGAGAACAAGGGTGTAAACTCAACACGGCTTGTGGCGTGTATTACCACGTTATACTTGTTCAGCAAGATCAGGGCTCAGCTCATGGTCAAACATGCCATGACCATGCAACCCTACTTGACCACAAAGTGTAATGTAAGTGATGATCATATCACAAATGCTATACTAGACTGCAGAAAGGATGTGTGATGGTTGTTTGTGTGTCTCTTGTTTTAGCAATTTTTGTGATCGGTGAATTGAAGCAACACAAATGTCTATATTTGATCTCAATGTTCACTGGTGTACTGTGTCCCCTGCAGACTGCCAATGACTTTATGGTCATATGTAACGTGGCAAAGATCCTGGAACTTGTGGTACCTCTGATGGAGCATCCCAGTGAAACGTTCCTTGCTACCATTGAAGAAGACCTCATGAAGCTCATCATCAAATATGGCATGACGGTTAGTGACAGTGACTTCTTACAAAAGTGTAATATCTGTGACTGTAGTACTGTGTTTGCTCCTGTCAAGTGTTATTACGGAGGTGACATGAGTATCCTCATTCTTTTTTGTAGGTGGTCCAGCACTGTGTGAGCTGTCTTGGAGCTGTTGTTAACAAAGTCACGCACAACTACAAATTTGTCTGGGCATGTTTCAACAGATTCTACGGTGAGAGTAACAGCTGTCAATGTTAAGCTCTTGTTCACTGTGAAAGCATAACAAAATACTCATACTGGGCTTTGCAGTGTCACATTTAACACATTTCAGCAGAAGAGCCTAAATGAAAATGTGCAAATTCCACCACAAACTACACTAAGAAAAGGACCAGCAGGCTTTTGAACAGTTTATTTTCTTTTTCTCTGTAGGGGCACTTAACAAGTTGAAGATTCAGCATCAAGAGGATCCCAATAGCACGACTTTGGTAGCAAATAAGCCCTTCCTGTTGCGATCCCTCTTCACTGTTGGTGCTCTGGCTCGACACTTTGATTTTGATCTAGAAGAATTCAAGGGTACCAACAAGGTAAGGTAGTGGATGTTATTTCACCATTGTGGAAAAAAATTAAATTAGAGCTGAGGAGAGTCAAGCGACAAAACTTGAAGATTTTTTTTGTTATGGCCAAAGTTCAAAAATATGTTGAGGTGGAACTAAGATAGAATTGACTTCACACTGGACCAAATAAATTGCACCACAACCTTTACTGCTGCAACAAATGATAGTTTATACAATGTCTCACATAAGCTGTGTTATTTGTTGTGTCTAGGTTGTCATCAAGGAGAAAGTCCTAGAGCTGCTGCTATACTTCACCAAACACGAGGACGAGGAGGTCAAGACCAAAGCCATTATTGGCTTAGGTAAGAACACCATAAATAAACAGGATTGGACTTGACGCATCTGAGCTTTTAATGACGTAGACAGAGTCGGTGTCTATATTGTTCATATGACTCTTAATATGTCTCTGCTGCTTTCTTTTTTGTTACAGGCTTCCTAGTGATCATGCATCCCAGCCAGATGTTTGTTCCAGAGGTGAAGTCTTTGTATAATGGCATCCTCGCTGACAGGTCCTCCTCTATCAACCTCAAAATCCAGATTCTCAAAAACCTCCAAACATACCTTCAGGAGGAAGACACACGGATGCAGGAAGCAGACAGAGAATGTATGTAAATCTGTGGCAGATTATTCATTTTTAATTCAACTGATGACTTAATTTGTAGCACTTCAGTTTCTAAAAAGTGTTTGGCATCAGTACAATGTCCTATTGAATCAGCTCAGTTGGCCTCTATACGGTTGTAGGATGACTGATCATTTTCATTTCATGTCTGTGCAGGGAAGAAACTGTCTAAACAGGAAGACCTGAAAGAAATGGGGGATATCTCTTCTGGGATGAGCAGCTCCATTATGCAGCTTTACCTTAAACAGGTGTTGGAGGCGTTTTTCCACACGCAGTCCAGTGTACGGCACTTTGCTCTTAATGTCATAGCTCTCACACTCAACCAGGGTCTGATCCATCCTGTACAGGTAAGTGGTGGGACATGGAGGGAATTGTTTTGGAGAAGAATCATAACATGACATGTAAACTGTTTGTCCCTGTTAGAAATTCCAAAATCAGGATTACATTTCTGTATGGCTCATTTAACTGTGCCAGTTACAGTAGAAGATTTTAAAAATGGCAAAGATGTTTTCACTCTTTTTATGAAATCAGACTAAGACTGATAGATACTGATGAAATATCATTGTCATGTGAAATGAACCTTGCCTTTTTTCTTTTGAAAATGGTCCAGTGTCTTCATCTTGTGCTGTGTGATGGTTACAAATGTCAAACCCACTCCCCTTTCCTGTGCAGTGTGTGCCCTACCTCATTGCGATGGGAACAGACCCAGAGCCCAGCATGAGGAACAAAGCTGACCAGCAGTTGGTGGAGATTGATAAGAAGTACACAGGATTCATCCATGTGAGTTGTTTACTGTAATTATGACCCATGTTCTCATTTCACAACTTGAAGATGTTTAAATTGTTTATACATGAGTAAAGAAACCTAACCTGGTTTAATAGCTCAGTTGTTACTTTCTGTAGAGGATCATTTGATAAACATCTAATATTCAGCGCAAGAATGACGTTGAATGAAATTTCATACTTGTATTTTCAGAAGTCGTCTCAGATGTTCAGTTCATAACACTTTTCCTTTTTCTTCCGTAGATGAAGGCAGTTGCTGGAATGAAGATGTCATACAATTTGCAGCAAGCCATTGATTTGTCTCGTAAGTCCATCATAAGAGGCTTCAGACAGGATGAGACCCACTCGGCACTCTGCTCCCACCTCTTCACAATGATCAGAGGGAACCGGCAGCACCGGAGGGCTTTCCTTATCTCACTGCTGAACCTCTTTGATGACAGTGCTGTGAGTAAACTGGCATAAGCAGTGACAATCTCCTCAGTTGCTTACAGGTTTTACAGCACATAATCCTTGCACATGATGACTGCTACTGTACCATCCCACGTTTTTTTTTTTTTTTTTTTTAAATCTGTATTTAAATAGTAAACGTGCTTCTGTGCAGTTTCAGATAACTAAGCCTAAATTTTCTGTCGTTTCTCAAATAGTAACTTTGAATTAATAAGTGTTTGTCATAATCCTCTTCTTCTGTTGTCATCCTGCAGAAGACGGAGGTGAACATGCTGCTGTTTATAGCGGACAACCTCGCCTGCTTCCCCTACCAGAGCCAGGAGGAGCCTCTCTTCATCATGCACCACATAGACATCACTCTGTCTGTATCTGGCAGCAACTTGTTACAGACCTTCAGAGAGGTACAATGCCCTTTATGACAGCTGTTTAATTTAGCTTTTAATATTCATTGGTGTGTGCATTTCCTCAGGGAGCTAGTTGGCAGCACACAGCAGTAATATGGACTTTATTTCATGTTTTTCCTCAGCTTCTATTAAAGGAGCCGAGGCGTAAGGAGAAGAAGGTAAAGAAAGAATGGAAGAACAGATCAGACGGGGAGGAAGATGAGGAAAAGATGAACTGTGATTCTCCCCAAAGCGATGAGGAAGAAAACAGCAATAGCGATGACGGTGATGACGATGAAGTGGTACGGCGGCCCAAAAAGGCCAGAAAACATGTCGCAGACCCTGAAAGCTCTGAGTCTGACTCCGAGTTTGACGATTTGGATGTGGAGGATGTGGACAAGGTAATGAGGCTCCTCCCAGATAATCCAATGGGTCTCTTGGACTTTGCTAACGCTGTTCAGGGCATCCTGTTGTTACTTGTGCTCAAACAGCACTTGAAGAACCAGTACGGATTTTCTGACAGGTAAGGTTTACAAAAAAATGTATTTTATTATGCAGCCTTTTGCTTAAATTCCACCATCCTTAAAACTCCAAATGTTTTCTTCATACAGTAAAATCCAGAAGTACTCTCCAACGGAGTCAGCCAAAGTGTACGATAAGGCAGTGAACAGAAAAAGCACTGTTCACTTTAGCCCGCGTCAAACCATCGACTTCATCTCCAACAACATGGCCAACGCCTCACTGACGCATGATGTCAAGAGGCGGATAGTCAAACAATACCTAGATGTAAGTAGTGAGCTGAAATTCATGTTTGATTCAGTACCGCTGTGTTATTACCTCCGCCAAGGAAGTTATGTTTTTGCTGGCATTGGTCTGTCTGTCTGTCTGTCCGTGTGCAAGATTACTCAAAAAAGTTAGGGATGGATTTAGATGAAAATTTCAGGAAATGTCGATATTGGCACAAGGAACAAATGATTATATTTTGGTGGTGATCGGGGGTGGGGGGGCCATGGGGGCCCACTGATCTGCCTTAGTGGAGGTCTGTGCTCTCTGAGTGCTTCTAGTATTCAAAATACCACCGAGGGACAATAAATCGTACAGTTATTTCTGTTAATATTTTCAATAAAGAGTGATTACATTGTAAACTTGTATTTCATATTTATCAATTTTATCTGCTTTATACACATCAATCTGATATATTTGTAAGAGCACAGCAGTGTATTGATCTGGTACTGTGTGATTCTTATTGCTCAGTTTGTTTGGCTGAAATAACTTCTTATTGTTTGGTTCCTAACAGATCAGTTCTGTGGTTGTTGGATCCTTGAAGTTTATATGTTGTCAGGTTTGAAATTGAAAACGCAGACTGTTTCTCAAGGTTTTTTTGTCGGTTATCCCGACACAGTTCAAGGTTCTGATGGAGCACCTGGATCCAGATGAGGAGGACGAGGAGGGAGAAGCATCTGCCAGTGCGAATATCAGAAACAAAGCCATAAACGCCCTACTGGGGAGCTCCGGGCCCTTATCAGGACCCAGTCCACGAAATCAGGCAGGACCAGAGACGGACGACGATTACAGCGATGGCGATGAAAGGACACCAGGGGTGAGACGGACAAACACTAAATATTTAATACACTTTAAATATGTTGAGGGGAAAATAGAGCAACCTTTTTTTCCCTTCTGTCTGCTTTTCAGTCCTCTCGAAGGTCAAGGCGAACGGGTGACTCCTCGGACCCTGGCAGAATGAGTGAGACGGTCGAGGCTATGGATGTGATTGCTCTTTGCTGCCCCAAATACAAGGACCGGCCGCAAATAGCCAGAGTCATCCACAAGACCTCCAATGGATACAGTATCCACTGGATGGCCGGCTCTTACTCGGGGCCATGGGCAGAGGCCAAGAAACGCGATGGCCGCAAACTGGTGCCTTGGGTGGACACTATTAAGGAGTCGGACATCATTTACAAGAAGATTGCCTTGACCAGCAACCACAAACTGAGCAACAAAGTAGTACAGACTTTACGCTCACTGTATGCAGCGCGGGAAGGAGGGGCTAGCTAATGGCCCCTGTGTGGTGTTTTTTTTTTTTTTTTTCATTTCTTTCTTTTTGGTCCCCCTGCTCCATTTCTACTTTATCAAAACCCTCCACCTCCCTGCTCCTGCTCCTCCTCCTCAATCTGCCACCTCCAACACCACAGCCAAACTTCACTGGATTCCTACCCTTCTCCTCTCCTTCCTCATTTTTGTAAGAAAACACAGGAGGGCAAGAATATTTGACACTACATACTTTTACATGAGTTATTCTTGCAAAAATGAAAAAGACACAAAACATAAGACTTATTATATTAGAGGGACTGCTCATGTTCTGTTTGTGTACAAGTGCAGAGGATAGAATCCAGAAGGCATTAAAGGAATAATTCACCCAAATTATCCCTTAAAAAGGCTACCAGAACAGAGACCTGGAGGGAAATGTTTTGTCAACATTGTTGTGGGAGCTCCTTCGCTGTTGTGCAGCAGATTCTAGTCGCTCATTTCTACTCCCACTGTATCATAGTTTAACACGACAAAAACTAAAATGTTTATATCTCTGAAGACAAAAAAGCTGTAAAAAAAGAATAAAACCTTAAGTGAATGTTGGAAATTAGTCTTTTTGATGTTCTTATTAAAGTGTTTTTGGAGTTTATTATACTACTAGCACCCTGATGGTTTTTCCTTTTAGTTTTTAGATATTTGAAAGAAAAAGAAAAACAAAAAAAAACAAGAATTTTTATTTTTGTTCACTTTTATTTGTCCATGCTGTACAATGGCAGAGTCCTCTGAATATAATTTATTCTATTTCGAACTACGCATGCAGTATATGTGGCCTACTGGAGGAGGATATTTTGTAAATGTAGATTTTGTTGTATTAGGTCACCCTAGTAATAAGAGGAAAGGGGATTCATACCCTTTTGGTGGAACAAATACTGCAATAAATTTTCTACTTCTCTTTGTCACTTGTCTGCTCAAAGTGTGAATCTGATTTCCACTTTATACTAATGAACAGAAGTTCAGGACAGTGATCAAAACTGTCAAAGACCTGAAAAGATTAAGAGGATTATTTCACTACAGGAGATCATGGACCATTTCAAACAACACTTTTATTTGGGGTTCTTTATTTAATGTAACAAAATAATTTTAACAGTAGTGTTTTAATGGTTTCTATGATTTCACATACATAAGCATAATCCTGCATTTTTGAACAAAACATGCTGGTAAAATAGACAGACTGTGAACAAGGTATTTTAATGTTTTCATAATAAGGGAACACTTAAGTATTACCACTAACACCTAAACCACAACGATCACTGTTGTGGGGTTTTATCACAGCTGTGACAGAACATAATTTTCCACAATTTTCATTGTTTTCGTTATGAGCTACAGTAATTTGAATTTCTTTATATTATTATTTTGACCTATAGGTTTCACGTCATACTTTGTTTTCCATAACGCCGGCGAATCGGAGGTTTTTGGACTTGGCGGCTTGCCGTAGTTTTGCACGCGCTGATGTCACCATCTTTCGGTAATTTGTATTGTTTTGGCGGGGACGGCAACTTCGACGGTTTCGGATGAGCGATTACTTTAGTAAATATTAGCCTCAGGAATACGAACTATGGAGCGGTACGTCTATTTTGCATTGTTACACTAGTCAAAATGTTTTTCTCAAAATATTAAGCGAGTAAAATCTGCCAGCGACCCGCCTTTGTTGATATCATTTATAACCGTTGACGTTAGCTATTGTTAACTTGAGTCGTATAGCTAACCATCAGCAACCACTGTGCAGTTAGCGTCACATTTCAGCAAATGAAACTTTATTCGCCTTGTTGGGAAATAAGTAGCTAGGTTTCTGAACGAATAGTAGTTGCTAGTTAGCTAGCTAAGCTGCTTCAACGCAAACTCCATATTGCTGGGAGTATGTGGGACCTAGCTTCCCAAGACGTTTTATACTAGTAAACTCTAAATGTGAAACAAAATACATCGATGTGCACTTCGGTGGATACCGCGGGGATCTCCCGGCACTTAAAACTGCCAGATAAATGACCTTTGTTTGTTCTTATGTAATGTTTTTATGTCCAGTGGAAGGATGAGTCGAGCAGTCAGCAGCAGACACTCGGAGCTGCCGATGCGAGTTCAAGACAGCAACAGGATGAGCATGGTTTACACAACACCTCAGAGGTTCAAGCACATTCATCATTCAAATCATTATGGATTTAGGACCTTGTTAAAAAATGTAGACCTCATATTTTCTCATTCACTATTTCATACCATGTCATTGACTTGCAGTTTGTACAGAGTGAATGAAACACAATATCAATGCTGTTATTGTAATCCAAAGGTCTATGTATTTATTTGTCGTGTTTTAGTCTATTCATGTAGGAATATGAAATGAAGAGCGTGATCTATTCATGGTACTTTCAGCTTGTGTAAAGAAAGTTCACAACATAAGCATAAGAGCATGAAGTAGGCATGGATGAGTTATTAGGCAAATCATTTGCACAAGAAATAAGAAAAAGTTGAAAAAGGCATCTTGTTAAAATGTGAATTGGTAAGTAAACAATTGTTTCTACAGCAAACAGCCTTCATTTGGGAAACTCAACATTCCCAAACCACAATCTGGTACTTCTGAGAGGCGGACCAGCTTCTTTAGTGCCAGGTATGGAAATCTTCAGACTTTTAAAGCGGCATTACATAATACTAACATTATAGTGTTTTCTTTTTCATTTCCTACTACATTTTGATAAAATACTGTATTTATGTTATTGAGCAAAACTGGTATTTGATTAAAGAATTACACAATGGCAGTCTTTTAATAATACTGTAACTGCAGGACTAGTGGAGCCAGCATGCATCGTAACAGCACCATGTCAGGGTTTGGAGGAACGGAGAAGATCAAAGATGCCAGGCCTCTCCATGATAAATCTTATGTTCAACAATGCATCAGACAATTACATGAGGTATAAACACCTTCTCTGTCACTGTACATTAACTATAATCATGCAAAAAAGTTTTGTTGACTTTACTATAACTATTGCTTTTTTTTTATTTAAATCCAGCTGCAATAATTGATTAGTTGTAAATTATTTAAGTAATCAATTACTAAACCCAAATTCCCTTAATGCAAGTCCTGAGAATATTTTGTTTTCTTTCCTTATCTCTGTTGCTAAACTGAACATCTGTGGGTTGTGGACCAAACAAGACATTTCAGAGTGTAATCCTGGTCATTATGAAACAGTTTTTCATCATCTTCTGTAGAGGTAGACTGATATATTGGCCGGCTGATATATAGATTTTTTTCAATATTGGCCTTAATTTTTTTTCGAAAGCTGATATTTGATCAGTAGTAGAAATGTTCTAAGATATTTGATCATGCACCTGTGTTGGCAGCAACTGAAGCTCCATAAATGTTAAGAGTACTATGTGTACGTGTATTAATAATTTCATTTATATTGCTGCATAAAAATCTTAATTATCTGAGTGTTTCAATTGTATTTTACGGTCGATGTGCTTTAAAAAAAAAAAATCGGCCTTAAATATTGGCCTCGAAAATCAACTGTAGATATTGGCCATTGGCTGACTAAATTTTTAAAAAAAAAAATCAAAATCAGCCTTAAAAAAACTATATCAGGTTTGTTTGTATCTTTTTTGTGTAGTTTTTGACTGAGCAGGGATACCCAGGCACTTTGACATCGAAGACCCTCCAGTCTCCTTCCACCAAGGAATTTGTGAAGATATTTGAGTTCATCTACCGCCAACTAGATCCAACCTTTGAGATGCCAAACCAAAAAGTAGAGGAAGAGGTTCCAGCTATCCTAAAAGCTTTGAGGTAACAAAAAAAAGATTATTCTGTATAATAGCGTTTTTTAAAAAAAGGCTCCAGTTTGTCTGTTTATGCATTTGTCACATCACTCCCTTCAGTGAGTAACCAAACCTTAATTCTTGATATGGGTCCTCATTAAAAGAACCACAGCTGACTGTTTTACTGTCTGTTTTCCCTTCTACTTTTAAGGTATCCATTTGTTCTCTCTAAGTGTTCGATGTACTCTGTTGGAGCTCCTCACACCTGGCCTCAGGCACTAGGTGCCCTCATGTGGCTCATTGATAATGTAAAGGTGAGCCACAAACGACATTTTACAGTACATTTTACTTAATCTAAATGAAATGACCCGAAACACTGTGATCTAACAGCAGGTTAATTTTTACAGTAAACAGAATTTAACAAAAAAGGGTGAAAAAACAAGGTTGCTATGCATCATGACAAAGTATGGACTTTTTTTTTTTTTTTTTATTTCCAGTATTGACAGTATTATAACTAATTGTAGTCTCATGTCATCTTCTGAGACCACTTTTTAAATAAAGCTCAGATTTGCACAGTTGCTTATATTAATTGATTAAAAAGTAGTCATGTGCAATAGTAATTTCAGTTGAGGTGATTGAGAATTGTTAAAAGTTGAATCTTAAACTTACTGTGAAAATTCCCATGTGTAATGAACATACACATAAGCAAAAATGTCAGACATAAACAAAACATAAATCTCTTAGCTCACCGGCCAAGAGGCCATGATTTATTGTGAAGGCACTGAGTTCAGGGTCGTCTTCATCGTTAGCAATTTCTTCAAACATCTTCTCACACTAAACTACTGGTCAGATTAATTTTTTCAAGTTTTATATGTAGCTCCCTTGGGACAATGTCTACAGAGTTTGTTCACAGTTTTGAGATACTTTGATTTTTGAATTTTTGAAATATTTAAAATTTGCCTTTACTTATAATGGGCTAAATTTTGATGGATTATAACATGGAAATGGTTACAGATATCAGTATAGTTACTATTGAGCACTGATAGTAAGTCTTATAGGGACTTTCATTTGGGTCCATGACCTTTGACCTTGAGTGAAGGGTCAAACTCAGGGTCACCGATGTACATTTCAACAATCTTCTTCTCTGAAACTACTGGTCAGATTAATGTCAAATTGTTTATGTAGCTTTCTTGGGACAATGTCTACAAAGTATGTTCACATTTTTGAAAATGTTTTTTTTTTTTTTTTGGCGAGTTTTTGAAATATTACAAATTTGCCTTTACTTATAATGGGCCATATTTTAATGGCTTATAAAATTGAAATGCTTTGAGATATCAGTATAGTTACTATTGAGCACTGATAGGAAGTCATGTATGGACTTTGATTTAATTGACTGAGTTATCCTCAAGTGAAAGTACCACCCACTTCTATTGGGAGATTGATCACAGGACTCTAACATAGCGGCAGAACCTGACAACCTCTCAACTTCAAGTTGTCCTTGATTCTTGATAGAACATGTCAGAGAGCTACAGGGCCATCGCTCCCTTTTACCTTTAGTCTGTGTTAAATATAGAAAAAAGACTGCTGTGATGTTTGGAAGTTTTAATCTAGAAACACTTTGTAAATTTAAGTAGAAAATGTTGAGGAACACTGAAAGCTCAAAACATTTTTAGCTGAGTGTAGTTCATCAGTGTATGTATTTAGCTTTGAGTGACATCTTTAAAGCAGTGTTGTGCTGATGTATTGTATGTTTGTGCTCAGATCACCTGGAGTCTGAGTAGGCAGGAGCTGCTATTTAGTGACTTCTGTGATGACAGTGAAAATATTGAGGAAGGACCTGAATATAACAAGGTATGTTTTTTGTTTTCAACTGCCCTGAGACTCAAATGTTCATTTTTTTCTGTGTCCGTGAAGTTGTTGTCATCCTTGTCGTGGTCCTACAGTAGCCGTTAGTAGTAAACATACACCGCTGTTCTTATTTTGTGTTTTAATCTGTACATTTAAGATTTTTTTCTTTTGTTTTGCCCCGGCAGCTCTTCCATGACTACACAGTTGAAACATACTCCAAGTTCATGCAGGGTGATGATACATTTGAAGATGAAGATGAGGCATTTCTCATTAAATTAAGTAAGGACTTCATATCTCTCTGAAATTAGTACATAAAAAAGTATTGTGCTTTTGGGCGTTCTTAATTTAACACAAAGTTTGCTTGTAGAAAAAAATTATGTTTTCACTGTTTCTGCTCCTCTATTGGATAAAAAAAAATTCCATCAAGAGGAAAAGTATACATATCCTATATTTGAGAGTTTAGTTGATGAGTGTGTGTGTGTGTTTACAGAGAAGCTTTACAATGTGGATGAAGCACTGCTGGCTTCAATGGAGGAGAAGCACCGAATACTAACCAGTGAAGTTGAAAGACTGGAGAAGGAGAGCCAAACGGTGAGAAAAAACACCAAATAGATCATGCTTGAACATCTTTAACTCTGTGCACAGTGATATTTGTTGTGGATTATTCATTCATTTAAAGGCAAAGGGGTAAACATCTGCAACTAAGTGCTTGTTTTCTGAACAGGACCGTCTAATGACTAAGAGGATGGAAAAGGTGAAGCTGCAGTCAGACCTCAAGAAACTGCAGAGTTATCGTAGCAGCCTGGATTCCTTCAAAGCCAACCTGGAGAGCAAAGCTTCAGAACTGACTGATGACCTGGAGAACACTGGTAATCAGAGGAAATAAAAGCACCTTTCACTCAGTTCTACGGATTAAATCCATTATTTACTGTGACTTTGCGTTGTCAGACAATATGAGAAAACCTAGCACTTTGTTTAGATGTGGAAACAAAACAGTTGCACAGTAGAAAGAGGTTCACAGACATCCAAAAACACTCTGGGACAAAGTTTTGACTGTTAGAAATTGTATTGGGTCATCTCACGGTGTGAAGCTGATACAACCTACATCTCCTTAAAGCTGTGTATGACTTTCATCCCCAATTTTTCATCAAATCTGTAAAACCAGAGTCATAGCCTAAGTATCACGAATCCGTAAGTCTTCCCATGATTACGCACCTGAATCTCTTCCCTCACGGTGAACCATTTCAAAGTATACTCCACCATAAACAATCCATTTATTTACAAACAGAGCCAGGAGGTCACTCGGGCATTTTCAGAAATTTGTCGCAACGTGCATTGTGGGAAGTGGAGCTCCACGCAGCTGCAGTAGCAAGAGGCCGTTTCCGTGTTTGCTGCCGCTGCGGCCATAATGCAGCTGCGTGGAGCTGCAGGGAGAGGAAGTGCACGGATTACATTCAAGTCTTGTACCTTTACTTGTATCGTAGTCTGAGATTAGTTAGATTTTTAACATCAAACAGTCTGTATATGTGGTGTAATTAAGTGTATTACATCCCTGTGGCTCAGTGTGACTGCCAATAATCTTATACGACTGCTCAAAGTGCAGTATATTCATCTCTACCGTTTTTTGGTTGGTTGACATGCTTTTTTTTTATTCTGTATAGATAGATCGATTGATCGATCCCCGGGGGAAATTCAAGATTTACACATTTCTTTTAAACTGTTTTGCACTACACACCACAAGAGAGTTGTCTCTTTTAATTTTGTTATAGATGTGCATAATGACAGTAAAGGTATTCTGTTCTAAAATCAGTTACAGTGTTTTTGCACATCCCTGAAGTTGTATATTTCAGGTTCAATTATCAGTATTGTTATATGATCAACGATGATTTTGACTTTATATATATATATATATATATATATATGTATGTGTGTGTGTGTGTGTGTGTGTATATGTATATATATATATATATATATATATATATATATATATATATCTTTTAGCTTCTACTTCTAAACAGAATAGATTTGACTTTTTTTTTTTCTCCATATCATTTTTCTCATCTCCATGTTTTTGCAGTCAGCCATCTGGAGACTCTAAAACATGAGCGGGATGAACTGCAGCACATCCTGCAGAACCAGAAGTTCACTCCAGCCGATGTTGAAAGGATCAACAGAGAGAAAGGAGAACTCCAACAGACTATCTCCAGCCTCAGTAAGTCTCTAGAGGACGCTGAGCAGCACAAGTGGAATGAAGAGATCGCTCTGGCCAAAGTGAAAGAAAAGGTACTGTATGTAATGATTCCATTTACTACTGATGTCCATGATGTATGTATGTGTAGGTGTTGACCAGTATTTTTTGGCACCATTGATGCACAATCACAATGTTTCCTTAGCCATTGTGTTTATTTTACTGTCCCTCATGTTTTTTCCTTCGATTCTAGGTGGAATTGAAACTCACTGAGTACCACAAGTTGGCACGTAAACTGAAGCTGATACCGCTGTCAGCGGAGAACGCCTGCGGTCATGATTTTGAAATCAGACCTTTTGAATATGGCTCTGGCGGCATGGTTCAGCATAAAACACAAATACAGGTATGGAATACTGTTCAGAAAACGGTTCATTATCCTGTAGTGAATGTAAAGGTCTTAATTAGTTCATCCTATTACCTTCTGCCTTGTCCTGTATAATGCATATGAAGTATTTTATAATTTTTGCTGTTTTGTAGATGCTCCTTAGAAAGTTGATCAGTAATGTGGAGGAGGAGAACAGTCGATTAACCAACATGAAACTCAGTCTGGAGGAGTCCTGTGAACAGGTAACATGAGTGTTTATTGTTTTGCTCCAGTAACTTTATCCCACATTGACTAACGTTACATAATTACCAGAGTATCATATGGAGGCAGGTATTTTATAAATTCCCTTTCTAAAAGGGTGTAATGGTGAACTTCACTGTAATTGTGCACAGTATGAGATCATGATATTTGAAACCTAGGGGTTTTATTAACAACATAAATACCATGTACCAATAATATGAGCATTAAATTCAGTTTCTACTTTATAATCTTTATCTCTTTGCCACTAAATCAAATTCCATCTATGAAAAAATACAGGAGTATGCTGATAACATCCACATACCAGTCAGTTTGTACTTCAGTGTTTGTGTATCTCCTCCAGGTGAATTCAAATATCTTGGACAAGTCCAATGACCTGAAGCAGCTCAGAGAGCAGATTCGTAAGCTGGATGAGCAACTGGATTCTCACATGCAGGTACAGTCTGTGCAGATGAGTCGTCTTTATGAGAATACAATTCCCTTTTTGTGTTCTAATATCTGCCTTTGTGTAGGAGCTGGCCCGTGAAGAACAGGAATGGGCAAAAGAGATAGAGTCCATGGAGAACCACCGTAAGCTTCTTGAGAAGAAGGTTAATTATGGTTATGATGATGCAATGCAACAACTGAAAGCAGCACAACAACAGTAAGTGAATATTGTTTTTGTAATGTTGGTGCATTTATTGAGCTTTTTATGACCTTTACAAACAGAGCAGTTAAGTGTATCATCAAATGTCCCTGAATGTAGTGTTTCTACTTGTTGCCTCTGCTCATTTCTGTCCGTCTTAATGAAGGGTGTCAAACATATGGCCTGGAGTACAAAAATGACACAGAAAAAAATACATTAAATAATATATTTGTCAGTTCCAGATGGCTTTGACTAAACGTTTTATGTCTTTGTAGATCCACTGTGATCTGTAAGTTGTCATGTACATGTGTAAATGATAAACTGAGGCATAACATTAAACATTTTCTCAAGAAATTTCAGGTTCATTGGTGTTTTTACATGTAAACATTTTCATAATGTAATTTTACATGAGAGAAATTAGGAGTTGTCCTCATTTATAAGTCTTCATGGTGTTACTTTACTGGTTTAGCCTGCTTGAGATCAAATTGGGCTGTATGTGGCCCCTCAACTAAAATGAGTTTGACACCCCTGGTCTAAATGCGGATTATTTTGTTCCATTATAAGAGACTCCTTATCCTTTTTTCTTCAGGTACCACCTAGTGCTTCAAGAGACCAGTGAGGAAAGGCGAACAGTATTCAACAACCTTGCCTCAGTGTTTACTACAGCTGCTAACCACTTAACAATTACAGAGGTAAGTTCTACTTTTACAGTTATGTATCTGCCCTACATACAAAAAAGGAGTATCTAACTCTAAAAGCTAATACATTTTTGATTGTTAACTGTTAAAATAGGAGGTGTGTTGTCATTATTGGCCACAGAGAGGGGAATAAAATAAATATCAGTGTGAAAATCCTGACACACACATGGTTTTTGATCTCTTAACCCTCCGATATCCCATCCAGCAAGGCCCTTACTAAGTACCAAGTGTGCCATTTTCACACACTTGTGGAATAATGTCAAAACATTTTTCATACAGTTTGTTTTTAGTTCTTTTACACTTTTTTCTATTTCATCAACTTGAGCCGTAAATAAAAATACCAAATACTGAATAATTGTCACATTTTTTAACCCTTTAAATGCCATGTTTGTAATGTAAACAAAGCGTTTTTTTTTTTTTTTTTTTTTTTTTTTTGTGGATGTAAAAAACACAAAAAATGTATTTTTTTCAATATTCTACAAAAAAAGTGAATTACATATTATTTGATTTTTCCAGCCTGGCATATGTCAATGATTAACAGCAACATCGGTGAATTTGCATTATTATTTTTGCCGCTAGGTCAAATGTTCAAAAATACTAGCATCTGTCACCAAGTCTGTGAAAAATGCACAACCTATAAATCAAACTATTAACTATTATTTATTGATTTATTTTTCTGCTCTAATTTGATTTTATTTTTGTAAATCAAGGTCAGCCCTAATCATACATATCAAATAATAATTCATTTTACATTTTTACATTTTACATCATTACATTCTCTTTTGATCAAGATGTCACTACATTTTTTGGTGCAAAAAACACAAAATATATATATATATTTTTTTCAAAATACTACATAAAAATTGGATTACATATTTGATTTTTGCAGCGTGGCATATGTCAATAATTAACAGCAACATTAACAACTTTAATAAATTAATTTAGACCCTCACCTCTCAAACAAAGCCCAGACATCAGTAAAAGCATGATTTATGCCTTATTGGCTTACGGATCAAAAACAGTGGTAATAATGGAAGAAATGGTACGTTTTAGGCACACTTGGGAGACAGATGCTAGTCTTGTAATTTTCTTTCTTTTACAATGTGCAAATTTTAGTTGGTGGCCAGAATTTTAAAGATCATGCAAAAATGAACAACTTTTGAATTCTAACCTTATTTAAATTGTGAAACATAATATGAAGTTTATTAACACAAAGTGCAAAGTGTGCCTTAAAAGTGTACCCGGATACCGGAGGGTTAAGCATACCTGACCAAATAGACAAATGTGACATGGTGAGTTCACTCACCATTTGCTGTTGTTTTTGTACAACAGAAGTGCATGGAAGATCTTCACAGCAGAGTGGAGCGCGCCTGCTCTAAGGCTGTCGAGGAGGACGACGCTGCCCTTCAGCAGCTGAGGGACATGTTGAGGAGCTTCACCTCCAAGGCCAATAGGCTATAAGAAGTAGCAGCAGCGTGGAGGCCTTCAACGCCCATGTTCAGTTTTTTAAAAAATGTAACTAATTACTATCAGAATTAGATTTTGATGTTTTTCATCTTAAGTCTTAGAAATGTGTCACATAATTTACAGCTTTACAGTATATCAATAACAAATGAAAAAAGCATTTTTGGCCACTGCCTGTTTTCTGTATATAAGTTATTGTGTTTGTAATTACTGCCGTAGTAGGAGTGTTTTTCTGTTCGAGTTCTGTTCTGTTAATGTACACAGTCTTAATATCTGACAAAAACCTCTTGCTGTGTTCATATTTCCTTATTCTTGTGCTTTCTATTTTATGTCAACATTTCTCTGGTTTTACTAATAAACATTCATATGCATGTTAAAATCACAATTTAATGTGTTATACTTTATGTCAACCAGATGTCAAGGAAAAAGGCATCATGCTTCACAGTTTGCAGTGTCTGCTGTTACAACACATACAGTACATCCATTTAACTTCAGTGTTGTGTATGTATTTGTTGCATAAAGCTGTGTAGACCAGGTGGGCCAAACTCATTGTAGTTCAGGGGCCATATGCAGCCCAATTTGACCTCAGTAACAATAAATCATAAATAATGACAACTCCAAATTTTTCTTTTAGTAAAGAAATAAAATCTACAAAAATCCTTTCACAAAAATTGTGAGTAACCTGAACAACTATGAACAACCTAGAATTTAAGAAAAATAAGTGCAATTTTAACAATAGTATGCAACAGTGGATCTACAAAGGCATAAAACATTTAGTAGAGTGGCATTTGGAGTTGACTATGTTTCAGCGGCGGCTCGTCAATAGAGGGCGCTAGGACACCACCCCACCTGTGTCATGAAGAAGACAATAGGAATCACCTAAAATAATTTTACAAAAACAATATTTAAATAAACAAGCTATACATGATCCAGCCAGTGAGTACTGTGTATAATCTGCATCCGAGTGTAGTTTGAAAATGTTTTTGTTTGTTTAATGAGTAGTCAAGTCACGTGTTTCCTGTTTGGGGCGCCCCAAGAATTCGCAGTGGGACCCCCCCCCCCCAGTACAAGAAATAAGACAGCCTCAGGTCGCAAAACATTGCACCCAAGCACCACCCACAGGCGTAAACGTCACATCCTGGAAAGAATCGCGACCTTCCACAGAAGTGGACTCAGTGAACACCTCTGTAAGTATGACTACTGAGCAGCAGTGTGGTGTGTACAGCAGTGACAGCTGCTCCTGTTTCAGACAGGGGAAGCTCATTGTCAGCTTACATAAAAAAAAGTCAGGTTATTTAAACATAAATTCGTCCCTCCGTTCCTTTTTAAGAAAATGGTCAGTGACCTTATTGTACCAACTAAACAAGAAAACGCTGAAATTATGTTAAATTGAAACAAGGAAGTACAATGACTGTTTTATTTACAGTGCAAGAAATGAACAAGTAATTTCGTAGTGGTTTCTCTCTCGATTTCACAGCAGAATGTGTGACGGTATTAAACTGAACTGTGTCAGTGAAGGAGCAGATCTGAAAACAGCTGTCAATCAAACGGGATTCAGCCTTTCGACTGATCCTCCAATCAGCACGTGGGATTCTGGCGTCCAGCCCAGCCGAGCTCCGCCCACAGCTCCATTCACCCCCAGAGACGCCGATTGTCCGGGGGCGGGACAACATCGTGGCATTTATCCAATTACCGTCCAGTTTTGAGGCAATGAAAAAAACTGTTCCACTCAGTCCCATTGAAGTGCATGGACGCTGAGCTTCTACAGGTAAATGCACTGAGCAGAGATGTATGAGAAAACAGCGCAACGGGAATGTATGAGAAGTGAACAACATCCAGTCCATTGATTTGTGATAAAGCTGATTCTGAACAAACTCGTCTGTGAGATGAACGCGTTCTAACACATTTGTAGTCAATGAAATGTCAACACAACCGTACAAATTTGACCATTTAATTTTCGCTTCCCTTGCAGTCTATGAGAAATCGCCTCTGGTGTGCAGTAACAGAGGTACTTTTTATTGGTTTAAAAAAATAAAAGTAGAGTAACGCGTTACTACTGAAAAGCTGGTAATAAAACGCAGTTCCTTTTTCAATTTGGCACAATGTTACTTTTCTTAGGGACAGATTTGCTGTATGTACAATTTTAGCTGTTGTCATTGGGTAGTGAGACAACTGCGACTGTGCTATAGTCATGAGCTCTCCTTCCACAGGTACCACAGAGGCTGGTAGTAGCATGGAGACATTAGCAAGTGAGAAGCAGCCAACGATAACTTTGGAAGGATGGAGGTATTCCCATTACTTTGAACTCGTTGAAATTAAAGGGAGGAATGTGAGTGTAAAGTGTACACTGTGCCCTGGTGAAAAACTGTTGTCCGCTGCCGTGAAGTCAACCGCTAACCTCACTAAGCATTTGAAAGGAAAACATGCTAGCATGAAGCTTGTAGCCCAAGATCCTGAGGAAATGATGTAATGTCAAATGATCCAAGTCCAAATAAGCAGCTAAAACTTTAGTTTCACCAGGTAACTAAACGAGATTTGAACAAACTTGTCGCTTCGTTCATTGTCGGAGAAGTTTCAGTGTAGCCTGTTTCATAAAAGATGATCCTATAAAATAAGCCCTTATGTATTTTGTGTTCACCTATATATATATATATATATATATATATATATATATATATATATATATATATATATATATATTGTTTGACAGGGCTTAGTGGTCGCGTTGAACCCGAAGCCTTGTGTTAAGTCCAGTGTTTTCCTGGTGTGTGCCCTGTTCTGTGGCATTTTTTACAGTGAAAAGCACAAATGTAATACCTGTTATGTCCTCCATAGTAGAACTTTATGTAGCCCTACACATTTAGGAACGGATCTGTGGTTTTGCCCAAAGTCGAGCAACATAAAAGTAACGTAAAAGTAACAAGTAACATAAAAAGTTACTTTCCATAGAGTATAACTAAGTAAAGTAATGGGTTACTTTTTAAAGGAGTAATGAACAAAACTTACTTTTTAAAAGTAAATTCCCCAACATTGCTGAGTAGTGAGTAAACAGTTGGATAGCTCAGTGGTTCACACAGCAGACTTCAGTGTGTGTGTGTGTGTGTGTGTGTGTGGGGGGGTTTGATTTGTGGTATTAGTGATACATTTTGACCCTTACGTTGAATTTCTATTTTTTCAAAGCTGTGTGATCTCCCCACACTACCTTCATCCCTGGTCTAAATGCATTGGTCATATTATTAGTGGAAAAGACACAAGGACAGACAGGTGAGGGATAGACAGGTGATTGATAGACAGGTGAGAGACAAGTGATGGATAGACAGGTGAAGGACAGACAGGTGAGAGACAAGTGATGGATAGACAGGTGAAGGACAGACAGGTGACGGATAGACAGGTGATGGATAGACAGGTGAAGGACAGACAGGTGACGGATAGACAGGTGATGGATTGACAGGTGAAGGACAGACAGGTGACGAATAGACAGGTGAGGGATTGACAGGTGAGGGATAGACAGGTGAAGTATGGCCAGAGGAAGGACAGACAGGTAAGACACAGACAGGTGAAGGACAGACAGGTGAGAGATAAACAGGTGAAGGACAGACAGGTGAACAGGTGAAGGATAGACAGATGAGGGATAGACAGGTGAGGGATAGACAGGTGAAATATGGCCAGAGGAAGGATAGACAGATGAAGGATAGACAGAAGAAGGATAGACAGGTGAAGGACAGACAAGTGAGAGATAGACAGATGAAGGACAGACAGGTGAAGGACAGACAGGTGAGGAATAGACAGGTGAAGGGTAGACAGGTGAAATTTACTGTTAAAAAATACATGACTGAAAACACATACTGTGTACTTTTATATTATTTTAAATAAATCTTTTAAAATAGTGGTACGTGTACTTTGGTGTATCCTAGTGGTGATATGTTGTTACTGTGCAGCTGAAAACTGACTTGGATAGTGCGCCCCACTAAAAAATTACTTCACCAGCCCCCCCACTGGTTATTCTGCTTTTATTTCACTGGTCTGATCCACATGAGCTCAGAGTGGGCTGTATGTGGCCCCTGAACTGAAATAAGTTTGACACCTCTGACCATCTGTGTACATTTGGACTTGGACTTCAGACTGGACCCTTTGGTGTGCCGGTTTTGGCTTGTGGGCCATACGTTTCACATCCCACATCTTCATAGTGAATTGACTGTACTTAGTTGTGTTGTATTGTAGCCACTAGAGGGCAGCACACACCCCTGGGCCTGGATGTTGGTGTGGTGACTGGAAAAGCATGTAAACCCTTCTGTTTAACATGTCTGTTCAGATTGTCATAGCTTTGAGTCACATGGAGCTGAGTTTGACATCATATGTGTCTCACTGATACAATTATAGCATTCACAACTACCATTTTTATCAGCTCTGACACATGTGACATTGAAATCTTATTTTTATCTCTTCACTTTTTTCTCTCTTTTTTTTTTTTAACTTGACAAATGTTGAGAACATCAACCCCAATGTTATTGAAGCACTTGAACTCTTGATCAGAGTCAGTACCATCTCCACTGACAGTCGGCTGCTGTCTCTCGCTGTTACTTGCTGTATAGAAAAGAAAAGATTTATCTGGGACACTATTGTTATAATTCAATAGGAACACACGCAAATAGCGGTTCAACATAAATTATTACTTTCCATTTGTGTCAGGCCAATTTATTTTTATCAAGCACGTTACAGCATTTAAAGGCTTTAAAACAGCCAAAACCCATATAACGAACTGGCTCATTAGTAAAGCATTTATTCTGGGACTTAATAGTTTTCTACACTTCTGGCAGGGCCATTTATTGAAAACCATCTGGCTGAAGCAAAGTTGGCAGTGACGACGCAAACAGGAAGTCAGCTATATATCTCTCCAATGTTTTCTCCATTCATGCTTCACACTATTGTACCTGTTTCCAATGTACTTGCATGCTTGGCCTTAAGGATTAGAATATTTTACAACTTTATTCAGTCCAGAGATTCGGTCTGTATACAATTTTATACTGAAAAAGAACTTTACTCCTTTGTGTGTTGAGTAATATGGGTCGCCCTCCAGTCAGTGTTGAGCCTATTTTATGAAATAAGGGGGTCCTGAGGATGTTTTTCAGCTAAAAAGGTCTGTTTTCTCATTCACTGCTTCTTGGATTTGAAGGTGTTGATGTATGGCTTTATAGAAATGGATACTTTCCCAGTTATCTCATGTTGTTTCACTTATCCATGATAAACATTGTTTATGGCTTCGTTTTGTATTTTTTGTGCATTGCAGTGTTCCAGGACCTATCAAAAGTGGTCAAAGTGTCCAATAATTTGATGCATGACAAGGTCTTTTTTTTTTTGCAGCAGCTACCAGAAAGAAATTACCTTACGTGTTCAGCAAGTGACGTCTTAAAAACTCTTGTTTTCCTGCGTTATTGACACTTTCTAGCCAAGCATTTGTCGATATTACCACCTGTAGATCTGTTAACCCTTTAACCCCTGAGACATTATTTCAGGTAAACGTGCTGCTGTGAATTTGCGTCTGTTTCGGTGTCATAAACGCTGCTGTGAGTGTGTGCTTGTGTTTCTTTTCTTCAGTGGTTTTGTTTGACTGTGTGTTTTAGGGTCAAAACAGGGTGGAATAACAGAAAAAGACAACAAGAGGAATTGAAATTTTACAGGTTTTTACTAAATAAGGCACTCAGAATGTACATCAGTAACAGATTTAGCAGACTGATGTCGTGAAATCGCGTTGTATGTCACGCCACTTCTTATGGCATTTGGCGCAAAGTCATGATATCACATTGGATTTAGGATGTTGAACACGAGCTGTGAACTGGAACATACTGAACAACATGTATATAAATGCCGTCTTTGTAGTTTTGTTTTGGGGCTCTTTTTTTCTAAATCAGTCCAGCTGCTTTTTGGCTCCTGGTTGAACTCCAAAAAGCAATTGCATGGTCAAAACTTGGTAAAAACACCATAAAACAATGAAGGAAAATCACAACAACATTGCAAACAAGAGTAAAAACAAAAAACAAAGAAAACAGTGAAAAAAAGCTAGTCTCACTCACTGCTCTGTTTTGTCCCCCATTACACAGGCGTCGGGGAGGTGCACTGAGCATGCTCAGAAGTATGGAAAGCACAAGGTCTATTTTATCAGCACGTTTTGAAATTTTTTCTATCGATCAAACAGTTGAATTTTTATGAATATTTAAAATAAATAACACACTCAGAACACTCACCACAGACGCGTTAGGAGTTAAAGTGTTAAAAAGTATCTACCACCCTAAATATACAGAATATATGAGCAAACAAGTGGCGTATGGGGGCACTATGTGACACTCAAACTCATGTCAATACCCTTAAGTACTGAAATAAAGGGAACGCTGTCAGTGCTGCAAGTGTGAGAGAAATGTTTTGGCACATGTGATGAGGAAAGATGAGGTGATAGTGAGGAGCTCCATGAAAAGAGGGAAAGAAAAATGTGAAGGATAACTTCCACCATTAGCAGAGGCAACCCTAGACTGTGTGTGTGTTAGAGAGAGAGAAAGTCTATGTGTGTGTTGGGTAATGGAGAGGATCGGAGAGGTGCACAGGAAGTGAAAGACATGAGAAAGGTCTGTGCCATGTGTTAACAGCTACAGCAGCTTAATACGAGCAAACAGGATGGACCCGGGTGTGTTTATCAGATCTCTGCAGACAGGTGGCATCCATAAAGGCCTTCTACCAGTGTGTATGCGTCGTTGCATGTGTGAGAAAATGAAAGTACCCCCACAGCCATGAACATGGTGGCCCAAATGTGACTCCTTGTGTGGGAAATTGCATACTGATGTTCTACCGAAAATAAACACACATTTGCATTGTTAGCTGTACATGTTGTGCATTTATTTTTTACTTGTGTGCTCTCCGCTGCTGGTTGCCTGCGTGGACCTCCGCTATCATGGATCATTGCTCTCAGAGACATGCACCATGAATTCTTAATACACTGTATGTTCCTGCTCTCTCACAGGGGATGTGAATATGACACAGCCAAGGGCAAAAGCTAGCTGTCATGGGGCCTTTTTCAGAGAAGGGAGATGTAACCAGGAGGGTGATGGACGTGTGAGTGCACATGTGAGCACAGGAAGACAAGTCAGAGATATAAAGCAAAGCCCATTTTACTTGTTGTCTTCTTCCAGGCTCTCTGACCTGGGGAAGGTGTGTCTCGTTGATTTGCTGTGTGCCCCAAAGCTTTCAGCAGCTAATATGTCATGTCAGAGACAGGCAGACACAGTAGAACAGCGAGGTGTTAATGCCAAGTCTTATTAGGGGTTAATCTCACCCATCTGCCACTAGAATAATCTGTTCTACAGATGTGGGAAACGGGGGCAGAAAGAAAGGGAAGATAAAAAGAGAAAGCAATCTCATAACTCAGCCATGTTTTTTTAATTTCTTTTTTTTTTAATTTGATTTTCTTTCTCCCCTTTCCTTGTCAAAACACTGTTGCGTAGCTAAAGTCTATCTTCCTCAGACCTGCATTATGAGTAGCTGTGGCATTTTGATTTCTGTCCAGCGACTAATTGACTCCAGATTTAGAAGATGAATCTACTCCTGCTGTAGCTTTGCGGCAAACAGGCACAGAAATGACGCAACCGTAGTAATAAGAGTCAGACTTCACTGTCTGTCTCATTGCAAGGGGAAAACTATTGTTGACATTTGGACTTTAACACAGTAATTAATAGCAACAATTTGAGCAATGACAGAAATAACTCTCGCTGTATTTGTGATTATACACTGTGCAAATGTGTTTAGGTTTTTTTTGTGCTGATGCATCGCTGGGGGTGTAGATTTCCGTGCAGGAATCACAGACAGTTGTTACAGTTACTTTATTCTTTACATTCTGTAAGATTGGCAACATCTGCTTGTCTACTCTTATTTAAAATGATGAAAAGATGAGAACTTTCAGACCGACACTGTCCACACACAATTCTCTAAGCAAATACTTAACGTTAGGTAAGTGCTGTATTTAAGCTCTTGAAAGTTCAGTTAACCCAGATCATGTCAGTTCAATTCCTGTGACATCACAGTGTCTGTATATTCAAGACTTTGACATTTTCTCGGGCTCTGAAATCCTAAATGTATTGTGCAGTGACCTGCAGATGACTGAGCAGACAGGAGCGATGCCTTTGTATCGTGTTGTCTTGTGCATATCCTGTTTTTGATGTTAAAAAACAGAAAGTTTCTAACACAACCTGGACTCTGTAAGTCATGCATTTCTGATTTTAAAAGAATGAGACTCAATCTTTTTATTTCTCATCTTCGCTTCAGTATGAAAGCTTTTCTTTGTAAATGTCTCGTTATTAGACATAATCCCAGGTCTGCCCTTGAAACTGAATTCTGTACTTTCTCATTATAAGACCACAAAGAGGAGACAAAAAAGTGTCTGCGGAGCTAACACTCACTGTCTCTTGCCAAGATATCAGTCAGTTCTCACCGTCTGATTGCAGTTCTATATTTTAATTTGCTGTCTGCACCATATTCCTTGGCCTCCGTTCAGAGCTTAGATGAAACATCATCACAGTTGGTGATTTAAGAGGATAATCATGTCATCCAGAAGACTGACAAAATAGTTTCAGTGTCACAAAAAAACCTCCAGAAATGAAGACTGAGTCTGACAGCAGACTTGAGCAGCCTATAGTGTCTACCTCTGTCATCACATTTCTGTGTAAAAGAGAGGGATAAAGCTTTTCCACAGACTCCCCCTGCTCCATTATGCCTGTGTGGGGCCAGCGGAGCCTCCTTGTTACGGTGCCATTGATGACAGTGTGCTGTTCTGACATGGCAGCTTCCTTTGTGACCTCCGTGCATGTTGACAGTTTCCTGTGTGTTCAGCCTGAGTGTGAAGTGCAGTAATCAGGCTATCTTTTGTTGAATAATAGATTCAGTGAGTGACTGGTTTACACACAGCAGGTTTTTCCATTTAGACTTGCTCATAATTCAGCTAAGGCATAAAACAAAACGTTTTCTCAGATGTTATTCCTTTGTGTCAGGACCATTTGTCTAATCCACTGTATGACTGTATGATCCGTTGTAGATTTAGCCAGAAAACAAGACAGACAACATGTCCCACAGATATGTCCCAGCCATAAGGAGCTCCATAACAAATAAACAAAACAGAGCAAAAAATAATAAACTGACTTCACACGTTTTTTTTCAGGGGATTAGAGCATGTTTTATGACTCACCATTATCGCATAGTTCATTTCAGCATAAAGACAAATGACAGCAAGGTCGTATTTATTCAAGTTCAGCATTAACTTTATTGTTCCAATGGGGACATTTGTTTCCCAGCAGGAAAAAATGCAAACACATACTTGGAAGCAACATTTGTGAAATAACTACTCTTTTCTTATCTGTAATCTCTTTCACTCCCTTTAGATAACTGCTCATTTGCTCTACATGTACTGAAAAAAACATTTTCATCTTCAGCTGTTTTTAAAATAGACAAGCAAACGCAAGGCAATTTTTATTGAGACTTTGTATGTTCTTTTCACTAAATTTCACCATATGAACATACAGAGTCTTTAAAAAGTATTCACTCCCTGTTTTCATCCTTTAATGCTGTCACAAATGGAATCATAGTCAATTTAATTCTTTTTTGTTTTTTTTTACTTTAAGTAAAAGTGAGTGAGTGAGTGAGTGATTTGGTAAATTAATAAAAATCTTGACTGTAAAAATGAAAACAAATTTCAACCATAAAACATAAAATAAGTATATGTATTAATATCAGCCCCTTAACGGTTCAGTCACTGGTTGATCAATATTGGCTTCATTTATACCATGACAACAAAGGAACATTTCAAGCTGTGCCAAGAAAAGATTATTGAAAACTACAAGTCAAGGGAAGGATATAAAAATTATTCCCATGTCTCTCAACATCCACTAGGGTTCAGTTCAATCCATCATTAAGAAGTGAAAATAATATGGCACATTTATAAATCTGCCTCGAGCAGAGACCCTGAAGGTCTCATGGAGGCCTATCACGACTCTGAGAGAAATGAACGAAAGTCAGATGGGAGATACCGTAAAGACTAACTTATGCTCAAAGTTCTTTGGCCTGATGAAACTAAGACCCTGTCAATATGAAGATGGTTTTGGTCATATCCGCAAAAGTTTTGTATCGGATAGCCTAGGCCTTTCATCCTCACAAAACCAGCATTTTCAGTCACTGAAACCACAACTTTATGAAACCGGGTCCCAGAGTGGATAAATGTGAAAACCCCGATTTCATGTCCTCGTCTGCCCGACCAAACCGCAACTTTTCTAAAACGATGATGTCATAGCCCCACCTCTCTAACCTTTCACCCCAGAATCAAGACCCCACTTCACAACAACAACAATGGCGGACAACAGAATAGTGCTCGTGCTACAACATCTAGTGAGCTTATTGGAAATATTGAATCAAAATCTTCAGCTACTCTTTCATTACAGTGAGCAACAAACAACCATAGCTAACAGTATTCACTACATGCCCTTAGATGTACCACGGAGGGGGGCAACCAGAAGGAACCAGACCCGGCAGAACCAAGCAAGCTTTATGCGCATACTCCACTTCTTCTTATTTTTTTGCGAGAGCATTACAACGCCACATACAGGCCTGGCATTTGTCCTCCATCATTTTCAGTTGTTCTCAGTGGTTTCGTGTCGATCCAGATATTTCCTGAAACGACTCTGTGTTTACAGAACACTTTTTTGAAAACAACAAAGAAAAAAATTGTATAGGAAAAGATGCAGTTTTGTGTGGATATGACCTAAAATGGAACTTTTTGGCCATCAGACCAAACGCTGCACATCACCACAGACACACCATCCCCACCCTGAAACACCTAGTGGGGATGACTCTCAGCAGCAGGCCCTGGAACACATCTAAATGCAGAAGATGAAATGAAAGCAGCAAAATACTATGAAATCTTGGAAGACAATCTCAATCAGTTTGCAAGAGAACTATGACTTGGAAGAAGATTTTCCAGCTAGATGATGACCAATGATGATGAAGCATACTGTATAACCTTTACAGAGATGGTCTAACCTCCTTAGACCTAGCAAAATATATTTTCCCCTGTAGGGACAAGAGTTTCACAGCTTTCATCACAACTTAAAATAATAATAATCATTAACAAGTGGTGCCAGGCACACCAAACCCCACTCCTCACACGTATTGTAGCTTATTTTGGCATCGATTCAGCTGATGTCATCATGTCTATGCCTGTGCTGATGTCAGCATATCAACTGCCTCTATATATGTGCCAAGTCTGAAGTAAATTGAAACAAAATTGATGTTTTTTTAGACATTTGAAATGTCGGCCATTATAAGTAAATGGGGGGGAAAAAATTTAAAAAATTCATTAAAAAATTGGAACTTTGAGCTACTTTTCCCAAAATATAATGACATCTGTTCTTCTGTGTGTACTAATGTTTACTCCAGCTTCCTCCAACCATCCAGACATGCACATAATAGACATAATAGGTTAACTGATTATTCTAAATCACCCATATGTGTGAATGTGAGAGTGAGTGGTTGTTCACCTGTATATGCTACATTCACACTGCAGGAAAAAGTGGCCCAAATCTGACTTTTTCCCATATCTGATACTGTATTAAATCAGACCCAGCTCAGTTTCATGTGTGGGGATAAACCTGAAACATATCTGATGTTTACCAATGTAATTTCAGTCTGAACGGTCAGTTCACGTTTCATCCGATTTTTAAGTCATTGAAATGCGACAGAGGAGGAGGAGGCAAGGCTGTGTGTGTGATGTCACGTCTTCTTCGGTGCATGTGGGTCACTTCAGAGTCATTCACTTGCCACTTTTACACAGAGATTCCAGAAAAAAGGTGAGATGGTGAGCCCACCTTTTTTCCTCCATTGACTGATTTCCACAGCCAAGCCAAAGGAGTAACAGAGGTGAGACAGGCTGGACTTTCACACAGCGGACCTGCGTTCCGGAATCAAAGGGCCGGTGACGCAGCGCAGAGTATAGTGTGACCTATAACTTGTGCGTCGAAAATACCCCGAGCATAGCGGTGTTGCTAACCTCTCCAGACTCAGCCCGTCTTTCACTGTTCCACAAATATTAGCATGGATAGAGTCCTCTGCCCATAGTGACAGCAGCTCATGGACCTCAGCGTCTCCGCAGTTCGACATCTTTCTGGTCGTGTTGATATGTTTGTTTACCGTACACGGCCCACGCTCATTTTTAAATCCCCCCGGCATGGGGGTTGCACACGCAATACGTCTTCAAAACGTCACACCTTGATTGTGGAACAAGAGGTGTTCCTTTTACATGGCATTCTGGAATCATGATTCCGTCTCTATCACAGCTCTATTCCTACCTCCAGAGGCGTTACAGTGCCGTGACAGAGGTAAGACTAAATGATCCCACCATTTCATTTAAACAGACATCATTCCAGAATAAAGGTGAAATATTCCCAGAATAAAAGTGCTGTGTAAAAGGGGCTAAAGTTTACATATGAGTCCGATGGCAGTCGCATCCAAAGTATAATGTTAACAACCATGCAAAAAAAAAATCATAATTCAGCAAAAACTCAGAACTGACCATGAAGACCTGGACTGTGAATGTAAGTCAATGAACTGGCGACACATTCACAGTGTAGCTGGGATACCCCACCCCCACCCCCCTTGCTACCCTCATGAGGACTAAACAATTCAGAAAATGGATGGACATTAAAGACTTTATTTTTATAATCTATTGTTAAAAAAGCTAAATTACATCAACCACGAGTCCAAGTGGGTGAACCCTATTTATAGGCTCGGTCTGTCCAAATTGTGGTTTTCAGGATTCCACATTTTACGTAAATGTTGCAGTTTATTGCATCTTAGAAAAAAAAAAAAGGTGTCATTAGATTAATTGCATTTTGGAAAGCAGATAAAGTCATTATCTCGTTTGTGATTTTATGTGAATTTTTTTTTCCATGCAGAGTGAAGGAGTAATGTTTTTCTGACCTCTACAGTCGTTCTGTGTGGCTCAAAGGTTAGAGCACAGCAGAAACATTACACAGGTCAATGTTTTATTTCCTGTTATTGTAATCTGGTAGAAATGTGCCCACTTCTTACAGGGCACTTTCCTACATATGGAAGAACTTAAATGAATCAAAGGCCAGATAAACAGTGTCTTATTAGCTGCCTTCTTCTCTGCAGTCTCGCTGTCAAACCTACAACAGTGTGGCATCAGTCGGGACATGTGTGTGTATATGTACAGGAGTTAAAGTTAGATGATGTGTGTGGGAGACATACAGGCCAACCAACCTTCAGATATCACATTTCCATCAGCTCTGTCTCTGCTCACTTAGGCTTGAATGGCCATTATTAAGGCATATGAGGGGTCACGAGGAGGTCCTTCTCGACTATGAAAGGTCATAGTAGGGTTATAAAGGGGGACTGAGTCACAGGGTTGAACTGTTTGCTCCCTGCTTCATGATCTGTGAGTCATTTTCTAAGTTAGTAGGATCCATTTCAGGGTCCATTCACCTCAGGGAGGAAACAGATGTGTGCTTGGGGAGCAGAGGCAGATAAATACTTGTTTAAGTATTTTTAGGATCTGATACAATAATATTTGGATCTGGAGTATGTAACAGTATTGGTGAGACAAACATCTGTCATTTCTATCCCAGCTTTTATGCAATTACATGAAATCATAAACCTATTCCTTTAACTTACATGAACAGGATTTTTTTGTTTTCTTGCCTTCCTAAAAGATCCAAGAAAAGGATGGTTTCGTGCAGCATTTCTCTTCTTGCATGATCGGAGCGCAGCCATCCCATGTTTGTGGAGATCATATTGTTTTAGCGTACTGATGAGCAGTACGTTCATGTTTACACATAAGGTTCAGAGGTATGTCAGTTTTTGGCATGATGCACTGTTGTTCTTTCCTTTTGGCTCAAGTCTACATCATGGATGTGGATCATGTTAGATTGTTAGAGTATAGTGTCTGTTTATGTTTGTGTGTTTGTCTGTGTGTGGGTATTGTACTGTCAGTTAGATCCTAAAGCCAGCCTTTGAGAGATATAATTGCTTCTTTTAATTCAGGCTCTATGTCCAAAATATTTACTGTCTTGTCAAAACAAACGTGGGATATATTCAGTTTAATAAGTCTGAGTATAGAGACAGGAAATGAACCCACACATAAACGCACCACAATTATGACTTTGTTCATGTGTTACACCTTTTAAAACATCTACATCTATAGGAAATACACACCATATGTTACTGAAAAATAGGTTCATCAAATGCATTAGCTTACCTTAAAAATACAAATTAAGAAGAAATAAAACTATTTTCCACACACGTTTATATTATTCCTTCATACCTCGATTAAAGGGGTTACTGTATATATAGTATTGATATTTCAAACTGTCGACAGCGGAGGGAAGTCACACACAAGAACACACTTTGGACTACCAAAACCATAGACCAATCAACACTATGTATCCACAGACGCTGTCACTCACCGAATGAAGTTGTTTACACATCTGTATAATAGTATCCTCAAGTTTTCATTAACTTTGGACCAAGTATTTCGACAGTTGATCAAAATAACACTGTCTTATAATCTTCATGTGCTGCCTAAGCTAATAGTTTATATTACCCTCTGTTAGCTTAGCTCTGATTTTAGACAGTAAACAGCAACAATAAAATAAATAATGAAAAAAAAAACACCTCTGTTTTCTGTACGGTTTGTGTTGTCAGCAGCTGCACCAGAGATCTGTTTGGAATCAACCAAACAAGGTTAGAACTGTCAGAGTTTATTCTGAAAAGATAATAAATCACATACTAACTTTATACCTTCCAAAGACTCGTACTCACACTTACCTATGGAGAAGAAACACTCTGATTTCAGCTTTAAACTCCACTCTTTTCGTTTAGAGCTGTGTCCAGTGGTGAAAACAACAGTGCTTCTAGCTTTTATTACTTTGTCACTTTCTTTAGCCACTTTTACACAAAAATCCTGGAAAAAAGACGAGATGGTGATTCCACCTTTTTTCGACCATTGATTGATTTCCACAGCCAAAGGAGTAACAGAGTTGAGACAGGCTGGACTTTTACACAGTGGACCTGCATTCTGGAATCAAAGGGGCAGTGATGCAGCGTGTAGTGTGACGTATAACTTGCACCTTGGAAATACTCTGAGCATAGCAGTGTTGCTAACCTCTCCAGAGTCTGCCTGTCTTTCACTGTTCCATAAATGTTAGCATGGATAGAGTCCTCTGTCTGTAATGACAACAGCTCGCAGATCTTGGCGTCTCCCCAGTTTGACATCTTTCTGGTCATGTTGATACGTTTGTTTAATGTACACAACATTTTTAATTTACCCGGCGAGGGGGTCACACATGCAATACGTCATCAAAATGTCACACCTTGGCTGCGGAACAAGAGTTGTTCCTTTTACGTAGCGTTCCGCAATCTTGATTCCACCTTCATCACGGCTTTGTTACTACCTCTAGAGGTG
Organism: Sphaeramia orbicularis; assembly: GCF_902148855.1. Taxonomy (NCBI): domain Eukaryota; kingdom Metazoa; phylum Chordata; class Actinopteri; order Kurtiformes; family Apogonidae; genus Sphaeramia; species Sphaeramia orbicularis. Next base: position 23,809,191 of record NC_043965.1, read on the forward strand.
TTACAGAGCCGTGATAAAGGTGGGATCATCTGGTCCCACCTTTATCATTTTGTTTACACAGACGTCGTTCCGGAATAAAGGCGAAATATTCCAGAAGTGCTGTGTAAAAGAGGCTTTTAACTTGAAAGTTGTGTCTTATGCCCCGTTTCCACCACGTGGTATCGGCTCGACTCGACTCAACTCGGCTCAGCCTTTTTTGTGTTTCCATTACGAAAAGGACCTGGAATCTGGTACCCGGTACTACTTTTTTGGTATCACCTCCGCCGAGTTTCCAAGACTGGGGACCAGATACTAAAAGGTGACATGTACACACTGCAGACCACTGATTGGTCAGACAGTTGTCTCTGTGACCTGCCGTTTTACAAAAAACAGATGCAGAAGTGGACAGTAAATATAGCGATACATTAATCCACATGATAACAGCCCAAAACTACATCATGGTCGGTCGAGGAGATTCAGTCTATGGTGGCTGACGTAAAAATTCAGACGAGACAACACGCAATGAGCGAGTTTATCAGCAACTCTCTGAGCAGACAACATGGAAGTAACGCGGCGCATCCAGGTACTGTAAAGTGGGTAGTATCTTGTAATGGAAACGGTCTTCAGGAATACAGAACCGAGCCGAGTTGAGTCGAGCTGGTTCCACATAGTGGAAACGCGGCATTAGTGGTTCTCATCCCATCTCAGCTCTTTCTGACACTTCAGTGAAAAGCCCCATGGTGTTGGTTTTTCTCACCGTGGGAAATCAGCAGAATGACTCATTACTCCCTCTAGTGGTCACAGAAATCTATCGGAGCATTGGTGTCAATATATTCAGTGTATTTCTCTACAATCAAGTGCATCTTTGGATTAACATAACTCTATTCTAAACTAGTGGTAATTTTATGACACTTTTTAATGTTTGAAAGTAAAAGTACTACAGATTACACCTATAAAGGATCTATGTAATAGATGTTACATTAATCCCTTTAGGTTTTACTTAAGGCATTTGCACCCTTGGTCTGTCAACTAGGCCACTTCCTGAAGGTATGCTTTCCTTCCTTGGGGATTAATCCCAGTGCTCTATGCCATTCCTTAAACCACTCACTCAAGGTTGACATCTCCTAGAATGTACGTGTTTTTAGCCTATGTTAGAACTTTCACAGAGTGCACATTGAGACATTTCATCTGTTTATATGTGTCAGAGCAGCTTCAGAGGGTGAAGGAGTCAGAAACCCATGTTGCAGATCTTTTGCATACCACTGAGGTGTTTATGGAGGAAGTGAGAGGTTCCTCCCTTTAACACCAGGGAATATACCGACACAGATACACAAGCATGTGGACTTACATGAACAGACGCAGGAGGCTGTAACGGCCAAGTCAAGTCCTGCGGTTATTCACAGGGGATGAGGAAGAGCAAGAAAACAGAAAGTCAGAGAGAGCCTGAGACATTAATGGATGAATCTAAAGGACATCAAAAGGCACAAGGACACAAGGCCGATGGGAGATGGGGGGGGGCAGTGAAAGATACAAGCAGGAATGGGGGGATAGTATGAAGTGAGAAAGGGATAAAGGGAGGTCTGCCGTTTCCTCATGTGGGGAGGATAAACGGTGAGTTAGGGGTCTGGTTTGCCTCTTGGGGTCTTAGATACACACACACATGCACATACACATGCACACACACACATACACACCACTACTGTGTTTACAAAGGAGATTAGAGCAGTTTCACTCCGTTCGAGGTGCTTCAGAGCCACATGTGTAAACGATGAGAGGAATGTACGCTGATATATTGACAATGTATGCTATGTACATTTGGTAACATCTATAACATTTATTAGCCCAGAGGGAACAGCTGTAGTATGTTACCATGTGGACACCTTGTAACTCCCATGTTCGTGTTTTTGCATGCTCAATGAAGGATCTAAAATGGCTGAAATTTGTGTTGTTTAGTACAACTGCCATCTTTAGGGATTTAGCACAAGAGCGTTATGTATACAACTGTATTTAGCTTGAATCCAGACTTGATTTGTTCTTAGATTGTTTGTCAGCTCTAAAACTTAATCATATTCTACAAAAACATTAGTTTCTTTACAGTTTTTGGATGTTTTTTTTCCAGCACACAAACAGTTACATACCAGTTTTTACATCTGCACTGATATTTGTAGGGTAATATACATAAGTCTTTGCATCATCAAAGGATCAGTTACATTTAAAGCACCCTTACATATGTAGTTTCTTTATTATAAATGTAGTACCTGCATGTTCACCTCGGCCTAAAGCTGTAGAACACTAGTCATAGTGTTCCTTGCACATATTTTGTAGGTCTACATATGGCATCAAATCCATTTTTTCAGTGTTCCCATTACATTATGCTTCCCACCCTGTGTTTTGGTTTTTCCACTTATGTATTCAATATCAGCCAATATATTGGTATTAAAATATTTCATTTTGTCATAGTTACGCTCCACTTTTACCTTACTCTGCATGCATTCATTCACAAAACAGATAACACACACAAGACTTTGAAGCAGAACACCTGTAAGAATTGTAAAGAGTGGAAACATTTTTTATTTTACTGTGTTTGCTTTGAGGCCCGTCTGCGATTTGTAAACCTGTATAAATTGTAGAACTGCATTGATTGTGGTTATGCATCACCAACATTTTTCCCTCGTTGCTTTGAGGATTTGTTTCATTTTCTCTCTAACAGTATGGTGCATATCGTGACCAAAGACGGGGTCAATTCTGTTCATTTTCTGTGTTTAAAAAGGGTTAAATAAGCATTTTCAAGCTAATGTAAAGTCATTAATCATACACAATGTCCATACAGGTTTACACTTACTGGTATGAAACATACACAGACACAATGATGTACCACAGGTGTGAGGCAGAGACAGGACGTTGCAACGCACATTCTCAGGTTTCACGTGAATATTTTACCATGTTAGCAACACCTTACACACACTGACACGCACATGATAGTGTTACATTAACCCCTTTTCCACTTCCCACCACAGTACTTGAAATCATGTGACAAAGAGTTCTATTTGTGTCTTTGTGAGCTCAGCCATGACCATGTTTCCACATGTTTAAATGTTTTAGTACTTCAAGAATGAGTCACCTAGTTGTAAATGGACATTTGGGATAATTTCAGCAACTTATTTCATCATCATGAATGGGAAATTCTACAAAAAAGATACAATGAAAGCAATGAAAACATATGGTTTTAGGTTTGTTGTGTGAATTTTATGAGGATGCACCAGTAAATATTAACAATCATTTTCGTAATTACACTGACATAAATAGCTGTTATTAATTTGACCACAGTCTAACATGTTGGACCACCATATTTCTATAGAAAGTCCAAGCAGACATCACCTTCTTCTTTGGTCCACTGCATGACATTTGATGAGTATACAAATTTAACCCATCAGAGTAAATACAAGGAGTGGGCTGCCAAATGGATTGACCCAGGGACCAACTTCTGATCCATGCCAGTACCTTATTCAATGGCACTAACAGGAGAGTTAACCTAGCATACGATGCAAACACCTGATCCATCCAAGAATCAAACCTTCTCTCTGTAAGGTGACTTTAACCACTGCACCACCATGACACCCATTACAAACATCTAACAAGTGGTGTCAGGCACAACAAACCCCATCCCTCACACGTATCGTATCTTATTTTGGCATCGATCCAGCTGATGTCAGCATATCAAGTGTCCCTATATATGTGCCAAGTTTGAAGTAAATTGAAAGAAAATTGATGTGTTTATAGATGTGAAATTTCATGCATCATAAGTAAATGAGATTTTTTTTTTTATATTCATAAAAAATTTTAACTTTGACCTACTTTTCCCAAAATGTAATGACATCTATCACTGGCAATCTATAAACCCAATTTGCTTTGAATTCAACCAATAGTTTTGCTGCTAAAGTGATAACAAACAAACAAGGAAACAAACCGAACCAAAAACAATACCCCTTGCCTCCCCTTTGGGGGGCGGGGTAATGAGTTTGAGTGTGAACCAGAGTTAGTACCCCCTTAAGTAAAAAGCCCAGAACATAAAAACAAAACACTTTATCTTAGCAACCATAGGGAGGGTCAGCTGGCTACAGTCAACTACATCACCAGGAGACACCCCAATAATTTACACATGAAATATTAACATATAAATCAAATTTTTTAAACATTTATATGATTGCATGGCTGCAGAAATATTTTAGATATTACTTTTCAATCTTTTTTTTATATTAGTGCTTCCCATAAACATACAAAAGATAACAGTGCAGATTTCGAAACATTTTCAGTTAAGTGGATTTAAATGGTTTAGAAAATATATGGTTTTTGTGCATATCAGACCACATCTATTACAGAGTGAGATGGGAAAAAGACACTACTTTGATTCTCCTTCTCATTGGCCATAGACTGAATCTGTGTTTTATTCCATGTGCACTTCAGTAGTGATGACTGATAACTGGTGTCAATGTGTGTGTCATAGTGATAGTGATGAGTGGGGAGTCTGCGGCTGGTGGTCCAGACTGGAGGTTTGGCTAAAGGCCAGTTGAAGATGATCAGTATAGTGTGGTTACAGCTCCATGATAATCCCCTGTGCCTCTGCTTTGTGTTGCATCCAGTCAAACGAAAGCACAGCAGTGTTCGTTAAACAGCTGCACAGAGCACTGAGCGCCCTGTTTCTCCAATGAATCACAAGAACACAAGTGTTTTCTTTAGCTGTTCTACTTTGTAGTTCTGATTTAGTAGAAAGGGAAAACCATATCTCTCCGACCTTCAGGATTTTTGAGAGAATTTCTGTTTAAAACATCCAGACCCTTCAAAAGAAGCTACTTTTATTGTGCATCACCCTCAGAAGATAACACATCTTACAGCTCCTTTTGATCAAACATGGTTAGATAACATTACTATTGTGTTGTCGCAACACTTCTTTACAGACATGTGTTTGTCTGTGATGCTTCTTCTTTCTTCTTCTGTGGTTTCTTTACAACAGACTCATCATATAGCCTGAGTCACACTCATAAATTCCAGAGCAGTGGCACAAAAAGCTCCTTGTGGTTTGACAGATGTTTTATAAAATGTTTGGTATAACCTTGATTACATAAAGGTTATCATTTGTATCTTTTCTCATGCCAGCAGGCGCTGTACATGCACAGAATGCTCTACCCACAATTGCTTCCTCTGGTAAACACACCAGTCACTAATTTGAACTGAATTATGAGAATCTGATCTAGTTCTCATGGTATGAATCTGAAACAACAAAAATGCCTGGAGGCTGAAAGACAAAGGACAAAGGCTTCTCTCCTGATGTCAGAGAGGTCAGCTTGTGATGGAAGTGTCACCACAGTGGTTTTGAGATCATGGGAGAAGAGAACACCAAGAGCTCTGTTATCCCACATTAAACCCTGCAACTGTCTGAGGGCCAAAGGGTTCCAATGATAGGTCTTCATTTTAACACAGAGATTGTCATCCAACTTATTATACACTGTAAGCCTTATATTGCATTAAATCCTTTTCATTTAACCCACAAAGACCCAAACATCCATCACTGACCAAAAACATCCACTGATGTAAAATGTTTAATACCTGTTCATCTCCTTATCCTATCAACACATGTAAATAATAAAGGCCGGCTGTGGCTCAGTTGGTAAAGCAGGTCGTACAATGACCAAAAGGTTGGCGGTTCGAATCCTGGCACCAACTGTTCATGGGTTGTAGTGTCCTCGGGCAAGACACTGAACCCTGCCTTGCATGGCAGCAGCCACCTGCTGGTGTGTGTGAATGTGAGGAATTAGCGCTGTATGTGAGTAACTTTAGGCACCAAAGAAAATGCACTATGTAAATTCAGCCCATTTGGACGTTCAGAGGCGTGAATGTGGAAACATCATTATGTTCAATTAATGATATATTTTACTGAAAAAGTCACTTTTTCTGCAGTTTTCTCTGTTTTTTTACATAATAATCCTTAACGTTAATCTGATCTTTTATGAACATCTAAAGTATCAATAAATAAAATATAGGAAAATACATGATTTATACTGATAAAATAGAAAAAACAGAGGATAATTGTTTAAATAAATGGTAATAAATCACTTAAGAAAGATAAAATATAGAGAAAATGTCATTTGGGAACTGACAAAAGTAGCACTGGGTCTTTATGGGCTAAACTGTTTGTCTTTTCTTTCTTTTCTACAATCCTTTCAGTCGATTTTTCATCGCTCAATTGTATTCCATTGTAAGGTATAGACAAATAACTCAAACCTCTGACAAACAAGTGTAATATCATCCATAAATACCACTGGAGATAAACGAAAAATACGACCCAGGTGAAATGATCCTTTGAAGTGTCAGCATGCACAGTATTTATTGCATCTATTTGGAACAGCATCTCTTCAACTGCTTACACTTGTGTTGTGTTACCGTCCTGTGTACAGCTCACTGACTGCTTCTGCAACATTATCCTTCATTACAAGCTCCTCTGACACCGTGAACAAAAGAGCAGAAAACTCATCCGACTAATGACACCATCGCTCTATTGACTCTTGATGGTTTCCTCTGTTGTCCAGGGCTAAAGCTGATGAACTTCTTATGTATATTTTATGCAAAGGTTTGGTAACGCTAGGACTAACTCTGATGTTTAACTGGGCTCCTGACGCTTTGCAGAAATCTTGATATGTTTGGCCAAGCGGCACTGTGGGTGTTACGTTTTGAAAAATATTTATGCAATAGGTTTTTGACTCTACTTGTGATTAATCTGTGGCTTGGAAACTAAAATAATCAGCTTAAGAAAGAGAAGAAAAGACTGTGGAAACTATTGACTCACTCAATGCATATTGATTTTTTTATCCAGATAATAAAGCAAGGAAATTAAAGTTCTTCCAAAATTAGGCTCTTTTCATTCAGGGAAATATTGATATTGCAGAAGAATGCTATCATATTTAACCACTTACTGCATATTTTTATTCTATCGTCACTTCAGTAAAATCACTATTTCATTTTCAGTCTCTTAGTAAAGCCTGCAGATCTACCCGTGAATCCTCGGCTGTCAAACTGTATCAATCACCAGCATGACCGGAGCATCATGTCTGGGTGCAAAAACTCTCACAGAGAATGACATTTATAGCGTCAACAATTGCATAAGAAAATGTTAGAGACTTGGCTGGTCCCGTTTTGCCCTGGAGTTTGTGAACTCGACTGGATTGACTCACATTTAGGAGACACGCAGAGGAAGGGGTGTGAAATGTGAGACAGCGGGGCGTGGATCAAATATCGACCACACACATTAGTTAAGCAAGTTACAGCTTCACTTCTCATGTTCTCCAACTTCTTCATGGGTTTTGCCGCCTTTGAATCCAATTGTTTTCTCCATTGTCCTCTCTCTGTCTTCTAACATATAACTCACACTCCATGATGTTTTCTTTTTGTTTCCACCACCTTTTAACACTCTTCTCTAACCATTTCATTCATCCGTCTTCCATTCTCCACGGTGTCTCACACTCCTTTTATTCTCCCAGAATGTAGTAGATATGGATACTCTTCTCACCCTCCTGTTTAATGGTTGCTCCTGTCATTCGATCAGATTTTATTCAAGCTTTTATCTTTACTCTCATTTACTACAATGGACTCAACAGAGGCACTCATCTCCTCACACAAAAAGTGACAGAAAACAGACATTTTTTCCTGCCATCCTTCAAGCTTTAGTCTGTCATCGACCATGTTTTCAATGTTGGTGTTTTTTTTATGAAATAATGGGGTGTAATTGAAAACTAGAATCTAAGAGTCTGAGAGTCTGAGAGTAAAGATGATGTTAAAAGCACAGCTTGCTCTCTTTTAAACTCTTTACAAAGGAGTGAAACGCTAATTCCAATGTGGTATTAATTTAGATACAGAGTACACTACACTGGGAAAGAATGTGTTTATTATCAATTACATTAGGCAAATGTGTACTGTATAAAAATAAAGCTCTATTTAAACTGTAGAGGCCTTGTGTGGCTTAGGCAATGATTAATCTAGGAAAAGACTATTACACTGGTCTACAAGTAAAATGCCTCCAGAATAAACGTAGGAAAACTTCATTAAGGTTGAGTCGCTAACATTGTCAAAAATGCTGTTTGGCTGTAGTTTCCAACGTATAGTCTTGGGTTAAAATGTGAAATAATGAGAATTTATGAGAAAATGGGTTTTACTCAAAATGAATGTTTGTCTCAGAGCTACCAGATCTACTTCAAAACATTGTCTGCACATACAATACATTCACCTTGCATGTTCTTTCTTGTGGAACATTTATAAATCTACTGTATAAATGTACATAATGTAATAACACTTAATCATATTCACTGAAAACATCAACTAACCAGCACTTTTGTCATTTGTTTTCCCCATTCCTCTTATTAAAAAAAGTAAGATTTAGCACATTTAATCTCTGAGGCAGGTAAATTCAAAAAATAAAAATAAATTGTAGACCAGTGTTACCTATTATTTAAGTCACAAGACCAAAAAACGCTTGCTTGCAATGCTGTCAGATGTTACAAAAATTCATGGAAAATGAGATAAACTTGTGTAGAGATTGTTTCTGAACTGTTGTTTTTGTGTAAATCTTTGGCACACTGCAAAATATCACATTACAATAATAAATAACATTTATTCACTTTATAAAAAAAACAAAATAAATACTAATAAGTTAATAAATTCCATATTTCATAAATACAGTTCATATGTGTATAACTTTTTCCATGTAACATACAGTATGTGCTGTACAGTCGGCAGAATGGTCCATTGTTTGTGACTGGTATTGGTTTTTTAGTTCAATACCCATTAAAATCACACTGAACACATTAGAGATGTAGATTTTGGACAGAAAAGGAAAGCATTAATATGCTGATGAGGGAGATGACTGGGTGTCGATAACTGATGATGCCCCCTCCTCTTTTTAGTCTGTCTTAACCAGTGGATCCAGGTCACACAAGGCCACATTTACTGCCACCAGGTTCATCAGAATGTGAAAATATACTTTAAATGACACAGTGCTTTCACACACAACCACATTTCCTGGCAGAGTGCTTCCTCACGGTGTGGTAGATGAGATTGTCATCCAGAAATGAGAGATCATCATCAAACGCTATTGGCCGACAGCAGGCAGGAGGAGGTGTGTCTTTAGAAGGAAGCCTCCCGTTGTGAACCAGGTTGAAAAGGATTTTGTCATAGTTTGTCTCAGACTTCCTGCAGGGTCCAGAGCAGTACCTGAATATCATTTCCTCACTGGAGCGGTAGCCCAGACCCAGGTCCGACACGTTGAGGTGGATCTGTTTCAGTACACATCCTTGACCCCGTCCACCGGAGCCCCCTCCTCTACCCTTCCTCCCCATCTCTCCCCCTTTAGCTCCTCTTCCTCGTCCCCCACTCGGCTGGCCCGGTCCTCTCTTTTTCTCCCTTCTGTGTCGAGTCCTGCTGCTCAAGCTATGTTCAGAGGAGGAGGAGGAGGAGGAGGAGGTGGTTGAAGAGGTAGATGTGGACTCGGTGGATAAAGAAAAGTGGTGTATTCTACTGATAGTCACTTTGATGAAGTCCACCACATCTTCAAGCTCGTCTGGGAGGGGCACCTCCATTATGTCTGGAAAAAAATGAAAAGAGATGACACTTGTACGAGGATGTATCACTTTGGACAGCAAGTGTTATTTAATTTTGTGTTAGACACTTCACATGTAAGTGCAAAATTTTTTTCAGTTTTTTTTTTCATCCCCAGAGACCTGGTTCAGCCAAGTTTCAAATACACCCTAGTTTTATTTATCCTTCACATAGTTTTATGTATGAGTAGACTAGTTGCATGGCAGGAAACAGCCTCTATGCAGCCTTTATTAACTGCATTATGGATCATAGACTTCACTGTGTGTATTATGAACACAGGGTAAGGGTAGTTCTATGCAAAAAAATCACATATATTAACCCTTTCATGCATACTGGTCACTACAGCTGTTCTCTTGCATATTCATGGATTTTATTGTTTTTAGTTCCATATCAGCCAACACAGTGGACGCCTATGCATCATCCCATACACTGCAATTCATACCATTACTGTAATGTGGCTGTTCTTGATAAACCTTATCTGCAGGAACATGTTTAGATGTCATGTTAGACTGTAATTAACAGTTTTTCTTAAACGAAAAGGTTTTTTTTTTGCATCTTATCGCCATAAAGTGAGTAATAACTAATATTAGAGTATGTTAAAATGTGACAAAACATCAGATTAGCAGCATTAAAAAAAATGTATTTCATAGTTTTCACACAGTATATCAGTGAATATATGTTTCTTTGCTTCAAAAATGAAACGCATGGTGTCCAGCTGAGTGGACATTTTTGTAACTCCATGAAAAATAGGGTCATAAAAAATTTCAAATGCATTTTTTTCTTCATGCCTAAAGAGGAATAAAAACACAGGAAAAAAAAATCTTGATTAAGGTTTTTATAATTCATGCATGAAAGGGTTAATAGATAGATAGATAGATAGATAGATAGATAGATAGATAGATAGATAGATAGATAGATAGATAGATAGATAGATAGATATGAACAACATATGGATCACATATTCCACTGAGCTTCTGCGCAAACGACCTTTTGGCACTTTTTTTTTTTTTTTTTGCATAAACCTCATATTCTTACATTTTTCTCCTCCAGTCAACGTCTCTTCCCACTGCTCCGTGTCCGTCTCAGACCGGCTGATGCCCGGTGAGGTGACAGACAGGCGGATCTGGACCGGCGGGAGCTCCAGGGGACTCTCGGCGGCGCGCGTTCTCCTCTTGCTGAACGTGGACTGCTGTCGGTTCCGGTGCAGCGGGCTGGCGTGCACGGCGCTCAGCAGTATCAAACAAGTGGTCAGGCTATCCCATAACTTCATTGTCCACTTCAGTCCGACAGAAGGACATGGCGATGCAAAATCCCAAAGTATCATCTGGCAACTGCGAACAACCGCATGGTGGATTTAAGAGTTGGAGAACAGAGGGTGGGGTGCACTCATAGGAGCTGGGGTTCCTGACTCAGAATGATGCACAAAAATGGATTATTTGTCTGCACACTGTGAACAGCACGCTATGGGTCACTCACATGCCAGCTGGCAAACGTTACGCAGCATGGCGCAACATCCAAGGCGCAACTAACCGAGCACTAAAACGCACATAGAACCTCAGCCAAGACTTCCCGGTGAAGTTTAATGCAAACCGACACATCCAACGGCGGAGACAACCCAGTTAGTCCCAGGTTCCAGTCCTCTCATCGATCTCCACTCAGTCCACACCGTATGCGTTACAGCGCCGTGACACCCACTCCCACCATCAATCCCGACGGAGCCGTAAGAGGAGAGAGGGTTTAACCGGAGAGACAGGGAGTGGTGCTGACGTGTGGTGGTCCATCCTCTGCTGCGCTCCTGTCTCCACCCATGTAGACACACACACACACACACACAGATAGCAAAATCATTATGGCTTAAATTAGGCCCAAAACTGCCATGCCATTATGGCAAAGTTCTGGGCGGATGTGTGGGCCAAAATAGCCAAGCCAAAATCAAACCATAAGGAAGCCAAAATTCACCCAAAACTAATTGCGGACTTCCAAAATATAGCCATAATTGTCCCAAAAAAGTCCCAGATTCCCATGATCCAGCCAAAAAGTAGCCAAAACTGACCCAAAGAGAGGCCAAAAGGAGACCAAAATTCACCCAAAATTTGTGTTGATCATGCTTTTAAAATGAAGTGGGGTTTTCTTCTGGGTAGAAATTCCCGCTCTTTGTGCAGTGTTTTGGTTTTACAGAAATATGCCAAAACACAACCAAAAAACATCCATATATGGAATAAGATGCTGCTGCTCTTTAGTCAGTCTTCTGTTTTGCTATAAACATGCCATACACTCAAAAATAGAGGTACGAGATCAGAACATTTATGTACCTTTAAGTACATTTTTTAAGAATGTTCTCTCAAAAGTACAATATTGGTCTTTAAGAGGCCAGAATTGCACCTTTTCGACTATGAAAAAGGGTCCAAAGTTATGTAAAGTACAAATTTGTACTATAAGGTACCCTGCAGAATTAAAAAATGTGTGTAGACCATGAGAATAGGCTATAGGCTAGGAGAACTGAACAGTAGGCCTAATTATAGTTAAAACATTAGGCTTAGCACATTGTTTTTTATTTATCATACTGTAATTACTCTATATTATATTTAATAATAATTTGTTTTAATTTAATAGCCCAATTAGCTCAATGATAATAGCCTAATAATTTATTTAGCTTATTAGAACCTCTGATTATTGCCATAATCTGTTTTATCAAGTTTTCATTCACACCTCCATGTCTTGATGTCATAGCTTGCCTATGCCGTTTTTTTTTTTGTTTGTTTGTTTTTTCTCAATTAGGCCACCAGTTCAAACTTTAAACATCATGACATTATCAACTATATGACAGTTTTCTTTCTATGTGAAGTACTTAAGGTACAAAAATGGACCATTTCGAAAGGGTACAGAAATGTCTCTCAAAAAAGTACACCCCCAGCGACAAGCATTTGTACCCTTTTAAGTACAAGCTGGTACCTCTATTTTTGAGAGTGCACACACATACACACACACACACACACACCCCAGATAGCAAAATCATTATGGCGTAAATTAGGCCCAAAACTGCTGTGCCATTATGGCAAAGTTCTGGGCGGATGTATGGGCCCTAAATGGCCCAAAATAAGCGAGCCAAAATCAAACCAGAAGGAAGCCAAAATTCACCCAAAACTAATTGCGGACTTCCAAAATATAGCCATAATTGTCCCAGAAAAGCCCCAAATCCCCATGATCCAGCCAAAAAGTAGCCAAAACTGACCCAAAGAGAGGCCAAAAGGAGGTCAAAATTTGTGTTGATCATGCTTTTAAAATCAAGTGGGGTTTTCTTCTGGGTAGAAATTCCCACTCTTTGCGCAGTGTTTTGGTTTTACAGAAATATGCCAAAACACAACCAAAAAACATTCATATATATATATAAATAAGATGTTGCCGCTCTTTAGTCAATCTTCTGGCTTGCTATAAACATGCCATACCATCCCTGTATTTGATCCCGCTCTTTGCCCAGTCTTTTGGTTAACCACACATATGCCATAACTCAGTCATATATTGCTGGTGCCTCCATATCTATTATGGATAACCTTAATCATACCACCGTTAAGCCTAAAAGATTTCATAATGCCAAAAAGAGAGCCAAAAATGCCAAATGTATGCCATAATACTGCCAAAATATTCGCTATCTGGGACGGATGGGGTCCAGATCCACAGCTGAACTTGAGGGCCAGAGCTGTTGAAGCTCTGTTATGAAAGAGAATCAGTGTGTGTACTCAGATGGTGAAAAAGGGAGTGGGAAGTTTCACACTTTCCACTAACAATGCTCCAGAAATCCCGTCCTGTTTTTTTGGCCATTTGGTTGATATTGGATGAGGAACGTGTTTCCAATCAGCTCATCCAAACAGACTGGATGTAATGTGCTCCTACACTTGAAATCAAGCTGTTTTTCTCACCCATTAACAGTTGATGGGCAGATGACATTTTCCATCAAGGGGAGAAAATATCCATTACACCAAGAGGATTTCAGACTGTTATTTTGGCCGGGCATCTTTTCACACCTATTCAACACTAGTCAGCTTGATATGGTTCTGATTAAAGCTGAGTTTTCCACAATCAGTAGTAGTTCTATGACTTTTTTCCTACTCTAATTCAACACATTAACCTTTCAACCCATAAAGACCCAGTGCTACTTTTTTGGTAGTTCCCAAATGAATTTTTCTCTATTTTTAACCTTTCTTAACCCATAAAGACCCAAACGCCAATCAGTAACCAAAAGCATCTACTGATCTAAAATGTTTAATATCTTCTGAACCATTAATTCTATCAATATACGTAAATAATTGGTGTAAAATACAGTTTGTCATCTTTTCATGGTCATCAGATACGACCCATTTGGATGTTCAGAGGTTCTGTAGAGAATGTAGAAACAGTCATTGTCTACAACATTGACTCACCAGTAAAACCCATGGAGTTTGATAAATGACAGTGGATGGAGATGGGGGGTTTACGTTCAATTATTGATATTTTTGCCAGAAAAGTCATCTTTTCTTCATTTTTTTCTCTTTCTGATATTATATTTCTCAACTTTAATCTGAACTTTTATGAACATCTACATAATCAGTAAATTAAATATAAGAAAATACATGATTTCCACTGAAAAACTGCTAAATGCAGAGGACAATATTATTATAAATGGTGATAAATCACTTAAGAAAGGTTAAATATAGAGAAAAAATATTTTGGAACTGCCACATAAGTAGCACTGGGTCTTTATGGGTTAAGTGACTTATCACCATTTATTCTAATATTATGCTCAGTATGTTGCATTTTTAAGTAAAAATCAGGTATTTTCCTATATTTAATTTGCTGATCATGTAGACTTTCCATAAAAACTCAGATTAATGTTGAAGATTATTACAATCAAAAATAGAGAAAATTTAAGAAAAAGTGATGTTTTCAGTCAAATCTCTCTTTAATTGAACATAAATCCAGTGTCTCCATCCCCTGTCATTGATTCATCTCCATGGATTTTACTGGTGAATTACTGTTGTAGAAGATGATGGTGTTTCAATGGTAACTATGGAGCCTCTGAACATCCAAATGGGTCATATCTGATGACCAATGAAAAGAGGAATAATTATATTTTACACCAATTATTTACTTGTGTTAATAGGATTAGTGGATCAATGGGTATTAAACATTTTAGACCTGTAGATTATTTTGATCACTGCTGGATGTTTGGATCTTTATGGGTTAAACCCTAAGCCTAAAATGGTCTGCCTGAACTTTTTGTCTTATTTTGACTAACAAAAAGGTTAGAAAATATGTTGTGAGTGAGTCCATTGGCCCAATTTTCCAGAGCAGTTTTTTTTTTTTTTCTAAATCTTTCAAAATCTAGCAAACATTTACAATTTACTGCACGTTACAATACTGAAAAAACAGCTTCTTCTCCAGCTTCATGAGAGAATTTACCCAGTAAAACCTATAAAGTGCAACATCTCAGGTTTCAGAAATCATTGGAATTTGTCCAACTGCACAAACAGTGAGAGTTACAAGCATCCGAACTGCATATGTGCAGGGTGTGTCAGTGATGATACGTTAGGTTCTGAAGGGTTTAGGTACCACTGCTGTGTGCTGAAAACCAGTAGAAAGTGCACCATGTAAAGATTTTTGTTACATTTTCCCTTGCATGACTTTTGTCAGTGAAGCTTTTAAGAAGATTAAATAAATATAATCTGCCTTTGAAAGTCCAGCACTTAAACTATTTCTCTCAGCGGAAATAAGACACAGGACCAATTCATTTGTGAAATTTTACTCCCTTACAATTTCATTTGCCCCCTAAGTGATAGAATATAAGACTTGTTTATTTAGTAATTGTTTTCAATAGTAGCATTGTCTGTCTATTCCATTTTATAGAGATCATAAAAAGCTACAAAGCAGAGATGTCAGTGAAATATGTCTAATTATTAAAAACAGAGCAATGAGGAATGATAGCAATCCAATGATTTTATGTGCCTGCGTGTCAAGCGTTCTCTTTCCAAGTGTAGTTAAAAGTTGTTTATTTCACTATAACAGTAAGATTATGTGTGCACACAGCTGTAATGTTTTAAGACTTGTTCAGGTTAGGCTGTGCATTATAACAACGCAAACCACACTGACATGTTTGATCCACAGTTTGGTAAAAATAAATAAATAAATAAAAAAACAACCAAATGCTCCAAAAACAATGTGCAGTAGAGTCTAAAAACATTTAGTCAAATTTGATGTCTTAAGAGCAGATGGGATTGAGAACAGAGCATGGTTTCATATATGCACACACATGTATTTTGTGTCTGTGTAATCAGAAGGAAGATATATATCTCCACACATGTGCAAGCATTCATGTATGTTTATGCATCCTTGAAGTGGTATATTGCATTAATCATGTTTCTGTCAGTGCGTTCACATGTGTTAGCCTCATTTTATTGTAATCACTCGACTACACTGAACATGCAAAAACCATTTAAACATCCAAATACTGTGACTCCTGCTAGTGTTTTTTAAGAGTTTAACTACTAATCACTCAAGAGGCTTCCTTTTCCACTGAATTACTCATGTCACTGTATGGAAATATCTCATCCTCATGCAATTACACCCTTGCCAAAGAGAAAATATACCAAACAGATGTCCATTTCTCCCTTTTGTAAAGCATGAGGCCTGATCTGTGACTGATCTGCAATTGAATCTGACAGCCATTTTGGGGCTAACTTTAACTCGCATGTAACAGGCTAATTGCATGGATCATTTCACCCATTATTATCGGCCATCAAGAAACTGCAGCCTCAAAGTAGACTATGAGAGCTGACAAGCGGGAATGGATGTCTGACTTGGGACACGTTTACGGGTGTCGTAATCAACGTAAATAAATAATATCCTGATTGTTTGAGCTGAAAGAGAGATGAGAGGAACTGATGATAATGTCTTCGGTAGAGTTTTAAAACCTGAAATGAAGGATAACAGGTCAGCTTGTGATTTTACACAGTAATTGTTGGGGTTAAGGATCAAGCAGAAGCAAAGGAAGCTGATAATTTTCACCCATAAGGTCAGTTTTTTTACCACGGGGGGGTTGGTTTACTGTGAAATTACTCAATTCAGGATGTGGATTTGCACCGAATAGTATGAGAATCTACCCAAAGTAAGACTAGAACTATAAATAACTGCAGAGGATTTTGAGTTTTTCGGTCTGAATTTGTTTGTCATTACATGTAAAAATTAGATATTTTATTTTTTATTTTGTTCTTTGCCAGATCATTAAAAGTAATTCCCCCTCGCTGGTTATTTTATGGCTTTTCATGTATTTGGGTGCTAGATGGATTATTGAGTACATCGTAAAAAGCACCTCTGTGGCGAGCCATGATGGTGCTTAGGAAATAATCCACACCATATGTATCCTGGTGCTGTGGAGCCTCAGGGGGGAGCGATCAGACTACAGGAGCTGTGAGACTGGATTCTGTCTGAGCTGAAGTGCTGTTAGTTGGCTCTGAAAAAAAAAAAGGGGGTCAATAACTGTGGTGATGTTTGACTAAATATACTATTAACTCTAAATTTGGCTTCTGCTTTGTCTGTGAGTGAGTGTGAGTTTATTTCCAGCTGGGTGTCTGTGTAACAGCTACATTTTTCATCGAAGGGATTAGACATGAAGAATGCTGCATTCGCTCTAGAGATAAATAGGACAAAAACAGAAAGTCAGACAGAAAGTGGGTTGGAACCACTGAACCTCCAACACCTCAAACACACGTAGGAATGAAATATGCCACTAGTGGGCACTGTTTACTTCTATTATTACTGTTTTTCAGCTTGATCTACTTTTGCAATGCAACTTTTTTGCACTCTCAACAATACATGTAGTTCAATTGGAGATAAAATTAGATGTGTATGTGCATAGTTTAACATATGTTTCATGTTGTAAGAGGGAAAAATGAGCCTCCTGGTGTAAGTGAAGCTATTTTATCACCAACTGTTATTTATTTGTGAAGGATCAGGTGTTCATCATTGTTGTTCTTTTTCTATTTTAATTATTTATATTTTAATTAACCCATAAAGTCCCAGGACTACTTTTGTGGCAGTTCCCAAATAAATTTTTCTCTCTATTTAACCTTTCATTAGTGATTTATTACCATTTATTATAATATTATTCTCTGTTTTTTGCATTTTTCACTGTAAATCATGTGTTTTCCTATATCTGATTTCCTAGATTTAACTTAGGCATTCATAAAAACCTAGAGTTAATTCAAAGGTTAATATATCTAAACAAAGAAAATGTCAGAAAAAGTGACTTTTTCAGCAAAGATATCATTAACTGAACATAAACCAAGTGTCTCATTGGTCCAACTTCATGGGTTTTACTGGTGAATCAATGTTGGAGAAGATGACAGTGTTTCCACACTCACTATGGAGCCTCTGAACATCCAAATGGGTCAAATCTGATTATCATGAGAAGGTGACAAACTGCATTTTACTCCAAATATTTACATGTATTGATAGGATTAGTGGATAAACAAGTATTAAACAGTTGAGCTCAGTAGATGCTTTTGGTCACCAATGGATGCTTGGATCTTTATGGGTTAAAGTATAATAAAGAGCAAAACACTATTTTACTTAAAGCTAATGTAAGAGCTGGTGAAGTCATTGTCATTCATTGTAAAAAAAAAAAAAAAAAAAAAAAGTAATTTTTACTCAGTGAAATCAGTTCATTAATTGTGGTTCAATTAATTTATTATAAGGTATAATTTTGGTTATTTTTAAGAAATTATTGTGGGGTAGACAGAAGGCTTTGTGAATTGTATGACTATAATAAGTGTACAACTGACAGTGAACACATATTCAGTAATGTTTCATCATAATTCTGTGCTTCTTCTCATCAACATCTCAGTTTTATCAGAATATGAAGCCCCTCAATTTGCAGCTTGTTCAATAAAGAATTTTTGCACAATTAGGACATTGTACCACCATAAGCATGTCTACAACTAATTTTTGGTTTAAATTACATGCTGAGCTATAATAACACATATATACAGTGCTTAACAAATTTATTAGAACACCACAAAGTGTAAGATTTATGCCACAGTTGCCCTAAATTAACACCATTGGTAAATACTAAAATATATTTTTCATATTTCTGTAATGGTCACTACACCAGTGTGTAGAAGCTGATATATGAGGCATTAAAAAGCAGCATAGATAGATAGATAGATAGACAGATAGATAGATAGATAGATAGATAGATAGATAGATAGATAGATAGATAGATAGATAGATAGATAGATAGATAGATAGATAGATAGATAGATAGATAGATAGATAGATAGATAGATAGATAGATAGATAGATAGATAGGCTTTATTACAGACTCATGGTCCACATTAAAAAGCAAACAGATAAGTACAAAGAATAAAAAAAAAAAAACCCACAAAAAAAACCTCTGTACTTTCAAGAGGCAGTCATACCAGTGTTTCCAGAACAGAGATGTGTAACGTACAGCACTATATGCAAGATTGGTCAGCAATTAAATTACAGTATTTTCTGAATGATTCAGGCAACACATACGTTTAAACGTCAGATTTCTCAACACAGCAGGCATGTTATGCATAATTTCCACATTTACTGCTTTACAAAAGAAAGAAAAAAAAATAAAAAAAAATTGCTATGCACACTATTATTTCTTGATTAAGCTGTCAATTTGTAGTTAGTTACTTGCATTCTTGAATAGAAGAAAAAATAGTTTAAGTGACTCAGTGTTATGCTCGATTCATTTCTGACTTTTCAGAGAAACCCAGTGAGATGAGGCTCAAATGTGAGAATAAAAAGGTGACTTCACTCTAAAATTCCTCATTCTTGTTGAAAATGAGAATGAAATGAAAGAGTCACATAAAAACACTTCATGATGCTGGATAAATAATCAATTGTATGTTAACTGTGCATTCTTAATTGGGATGATTTCATTAAAATGAGTGTTTGATGGGGGTGAATCTGAACCTGACTGTGGCCTCATTCCTGGGAAACAACCTGTATTTCTGTCTTTACCATGTGCCTCAGTCACACATTCACACACATACACACAGTCACAGCAGCCACTGGAGCATCTGAGAACTCAGTGTCTCATCCAAGGACACTGACATATTGACAGGTGGAGACAGGGACTGAAAGGCCAGCCTTCAGGTTTGTGGAGGACCTGCTCCTGAACCACAGCCGTCCCTCCTCTGGCACCTGCCAACACTTACTGAAACATAAAATATAGGAAAGTCTGCTGCATTGTGTCGCTCTGAGTCTAAGCCATTTAAACACTTTTCAATGACAAACATATAGAAAAGGAAAATTGATTTTTTTGTACATGAAGTACCTTCTTTGTGGTCTGTGTTTCTTTTCAAATGTCTCTCATGTTCCACGCTATCAGTGCTTAAAATATCTGTTAATCTTTCGGCAAATTATAAGGCGTCAGAGCATGTGTCAGAACAATCAATTCTCAATGCATGTCTTTCATGTGTACAGTCTATAAAAGTGCTGTTTTTTTTCTTTTTATATCTCAGTCTCTCCTGCAGCTTGTAATAATTTAGGGGGGAAAAAAAGCAGATAATAGCAGGTTATAGGAGGTGGAACAATCAGACCACATTTTCCTGTGATCCAGGCAATATGTGATTTAAGTAAGTGCTTGATGGGAGTGAAGAGAAATGAACCACTTAGAATATTCTCATCATACTTGCCTGTTGCATTTCTGGCCAGTTGTAATTGTAAATATGGTTTAATTTGCAACAAAACTAAAAAAAATAAATTAATTAATAACTTAAAAAAAAAAAAATCACTGGTAACCAAAAATTGATTAGTAAAAATGAGAAACAAAGAAATCATGACAAACAAGTGAATTATGAAAATTATTTAATAACTAATGATGATGTTGGTGCTTTGGATTTCTAAATGCAATTGAAAATGCCAACTATTTTTGTCTGTACCCGAGGGATTTCTGTGACAAAAATCACATCAAGGATCACAGTAAGCCGCAGAGCTCCTGTTTGAGATGGCTGTAGAGAGGAATGTTACTGTTGAAAAGAAAATGGATGACAACATTTTGTTAAATGCAGCGAACACTTCAATCAGCTCCAGTTCTCAGGGGAAACATCAGTAAGACAGGCAGATTAGACAAGCGGTAGCTGTGTGGACTCTGAAAGCAGGCCCGCTGGATGAATTTTCTCCTCTTACCTTTTTTTTTTTAAACATCTCCTTTTTTTGCACTTTCTTCTCGCACCTTTGAGGCAGATGATACTGACATATCTCTTTGAAACTTTAAAGAGTTTTTTGGTTCATGAACATCATCTCATAGTTAATGCAAATTGCGTGGCCTGTCCTCGACCATGATGAAAAGGCAAAACTGAAGCATATTTTGGTTATTGATATTTCCTTTCTGCAATGAGTTGAAAGTAGAGAAGTGTGGGTCTATGCTGATTCTCTGATTATTAAATGTAGTATCTTGTACCAAAGAAATATGTTAGGAACTGAAACTGAATGAGTGTATGTGACTAATTACAATATTAGTATGTAAGCTGTCACAGACTTTGCTCCAGGAGATACAGACTTACAAAGAGAATTTTTTTTTTACCCCACCCCCCCCAAAAGGGAGACGTGGGGTATTGTTTTTTGGTTCAGTTTGTTTCTTTTTTGTTTTTTTGATTTTTTGTTTGTTAACACTCCAGCAGCAAAACTATTTGTTGAATTCATACCAAATTAGGTTTATAGATTGCCAGTGACCCAGAATAGATCTGATTACATTTTGGGAACAGTAGGTCAAAGTTCAAATTTTGTATGAATTTTTATTTATTTATTTATTTATTTTTCCCATTTACTTATAAAGGGGGAAAATTCAAATGTCTGTAGCAGCGAACAATAACAGCAAAACAATACCAAATTGGGTTTATAGATTGCTAGTGACCCAGAATATGTGTCATTAAATTTTGGGAAACGTAGGTCAAAGTTAATTTTTTTTTTAATTAAAAAAAAAACAAACAAACAAGAATTTTCCCATTTACTTATAATGGATGAAATTAAGAGTTAAAATAGATCTCATTGTATTTTAGGAAAGGTAGGTCAAAGTTTACATTTTTTTTATGAATTTTTAAAATCTTTTTTTTTCCCCATTTACTTAGAATGGGCAACATTTCGAATGTCTGTAGCAGCAAAACTCTTGGGTGAATTCATACCAAATTTGGTTTATAGATTGCCAGTGATGCAGAATAGCTATCATTAGATTTTGAAAAAAAGTAGGTCAAAGTTTCAATTTTTTATGAATTTTTTAATTCCCCCCCCCCATTTACTTATAATGGGCAGAATTTCAAATGTCTGTAGCAGCAAAATTATTGGTTGAATTCATATCAAATTGAGCTTATACATTTCCAGTGACACAGAATAGATGTGGTTATATATGGGAAAAGTTGGTGAAAGTTCCAATATTTATAAATTTTTAAAATCTTTTTACTTCTCCCATTTACTTATAATGGACAACATTTCAAATGTCTATAAAAACATGAATTTTGTTTCAGTTTACTTCAAATTTGGCACATATATAGAGAAAATTGATATGCTGACATCAGCACATGTATAGACATGATGACATCAACTGGATTGACGCCAAAATAAGGTACAAAATGTGTGAGGGGTGGGGTTTTTTGTGCCTGGCACCACTTGTTTTCTTGGTTTTTAAAATTTTTTTATTTAACAGTTTTTCACATTTATGCACAGGGACAGACACACTAAAACAGATTCCCATTGATGAAACTACGCAGCAACTTCAAACAAAACAAAACATGGCTAATCACTAATTAAATAAAAAGAGAAAAATTAAAATAAAACAAAATAACACAAAAAGAAGCTGCATAATTGAGTTGTACTTGCATGTGTGTTCATGTTCGGTGGTCTGTTTTTTTATGGTCATTGGATACTGTGTGAAAAATTAGTATAAATGGGGTGTGGAGGGAGGCAAATGATTGTGTGTATGTGAGTGTGAGTGTGTGTGAGTGTGTGTGTGTATATAATGAGTTACTGAAGATGGAGTAGTCAGAAGGGGTCAGAAATAAGGAAAACAAGTTATGGAATGCAAGTCAAGGTGAAGCAGTGGTGAATTTGTGAATACAGACCAGGTTTTGATGAAATGATTACTTTTTTGATTGAGTGAAGCAGCCATTTGTTCAACTGAAATGTGGTCTATTAAAGGTTCTTCCATTGAGGAATATTTAATTGATCTCTGACTTTCCATTGGAGGAGGATTGTATTTTTGGCAACAGCTGTCTGCGAATAATGACTTTTTAGTGTTGTGGTCCAGTTGTATTGCTGACATGTCTCCTAAGATGCAAAGTTGAGGGGATATGGGGATGCAGCGGTTAAAAATGTGGGGTAAGTGATTAATGATTTGAACCCAGGATTGCTTAACAGGAGTCCATGCATGTAGGTGTTTGTGCTATTCTGTGTGCAGTGTGTGTACATTGATCTGAAGTGGTGAAACCCATTTTATGTAGTCTCTCACCTGTCTAGTGATGAATGATCTTGAACTGAATGAGCTTTAAGTTTGGGATTTTACAGTGAATAAAGGTGACTCCAGAAGTCAGCATTGGGTTTGATAGAGAGATCCTGTTCACACTTTGTAATTTGGAGGGAGGGTGAGTCTGTGCTATTAAAAAATGTGTATATTTTCTAAAGTAATTTATGGGGTCCATGGATGTTCATAAAGTCTTGTATAATGCAATTCTGATTTTCATCATTGGATATACTGTTCAGTTTTGGGAGACTTCAATTGGAGGTACTGGAGATATTGGCTGAATCCCAATTCACCCTTTGGCCCTCCCCCTTAGCCTTACCGAGCCATTTTGCGCATACACACGAAGGGGTAGTGTTGTCCCGATTCTCGATTAGATGGAGGGGAAGGATTGTTTGGCCTTTGAAACGGAGATTTTTCAGGACCACACAACAAACGGAGGAGTAGGAGAACTTTCCCATAATTCTGTTCAAATCATTGGCAAGATGGAGATAAACACAGCCGAAAAGTGCAGCAGCGTGATGAAAGACACACACAAATGTACGTATTTTCTTCATAAACAACTTGATAATTTGATTGATTTAATGCTGTTTCAATGTGTTATAGTTTGCATTTCTGTGGTTTATAGTTGATAGCCACAAAAAGATGACCAAAGCCCATGCAACAGAGATGGTTACAGCTACTGACGGCATGGTGAATACTTTCAGAAACAAAATTGTCGTATCTGTTAATAGCGTCATCGATGACTGCTGATGACGTAACAGGTCATGAAGGGTTGTCCCATTTCATAGGGGAATGTTTCAGCCCCTACCCCATGCAACTCCGTTTCAAAGGGTAGTGCCAAGTGCAAGGGCCAAGGGGGAGGGCTAAGGGGTGAACTGGGATCGGGCCATTAACTGTTCCCAATACTGAACTTCTGGATTAGGTGTTCAAAGTCCATTATTTTAGAATTCTGAGTGATATGATGAAAGTGATTAATTCCTTTTTCCTTCTATAATGATGAGTGTAGAGCAGGGGTCACCAATCCTGGTCCTCGAGGGCCGGAATCCTGCATATTTTAGATGTATCCCTCTTCCAACACACCTGATTTAAATGATAAGCCTATCATCAAGCTCTGCAGAAGCCTGATAATGACCGTCGGGTGTGCTGGAAGAGGGAAACATCTAAAACATACAGGATACCGGCCCTCGAGGACCAGGATTGATGACCCCTGGTGTAGAGGTTTGCTGTTTATTGTGAATAGGGATGTAATGATATGAAAATTTCATATCACGGTTACTGTGACCAAAATTATCACAATTATCATTATTATTGCGGTATTATTGAAATTGTGCTCAAATGTTCAAAAAGTACTTATACACACACTGAAATAATTTAACCAAGTTGTATTTAAAAAAAATAAAATAAAATAAAATAACTGGCACAATGTACCTTCTGTTGGCAGAAACATTCAAATATTAACCCTTAGTGGCCTGCGCCTATTTTGTACTTTTGATTTTGCCTTTATATACTATACAAACAAATGTTTACTATACCCATGTTTGGTATCTTTTTTTTTAAGCAAAACTTCATCTATCTCATCTGTCCATTATTTTTTTCACTTTAACCTACTATATCAACATTAAAGGACAGAAAACACAAAAAAATCTAAAATCTGATTTGAAAAATGTATATGATTTATTGCATAAATAACACAAAGATGCTTAACGAACCTTTACAAAGACTTTAAAAGTGAATATTGGCTCCAAATATTAGATATATAAAATTAAACCTGTAATAAATTTAAACTATACTCAAATATTTGACATAAAAGCAAATCTTTACATAGGGTTTTCTCCCTAAAAGTGCAGTAATCAAACACGGTTATCATGATAATTAGAATTTAAACGGTAATACTAACCATCTGCAATTTTACCGCAGTTTATCATTATACTGGTAATCGTTACATCCCTAATTGTGAAGTCAAGGTTGTTCCAGATTGGAGAACAGGGAGATGGTGTATCTGTGGAGTTTTTAATGTGGAAGATGTTCCACCAGTCTGATAGAGTTGAGGCTATGGTAATGTTTTTAAAGCAGATGGTATGTTTGATTGAGCAACTGATGAATGGGAGATCTGATAAATTAAAATTGTTGCATAGAACTTGTCCAGAGAGAATCTAAAAACTAGTGTAAGAAAAGGTTTAGATCAGGGGTCTCAAACTCATTTTCTTTCAGGGGCCACATTCAGCCCGATTTGATCTCCAGTGGAGCGGACCAGTAAAATAACAGCATAATAATCTATAAATAATGACAACTCCGAATTTTTCTTTGTTTTAGTTAAAAAAAAAAAAAAAAACATTAAATTATGAAAATACTTACTTTTATAAACTATCCAAATAAAAAAGATGTGAATAACCTGAAAACCCTGAAATTTCTTAAGAAAAATAAGTGTAGTTTTAACAATATCATGCCTCAACTTATCATTTTTACATGTGCATTATGGATCAGATCTACAAAGACACTAAACACTGAGTAACGGGCAGAAAATAGTTAAAATTGTGCTTAATTTTCTTTATACATATCAGGTTGTTCATATTTGTTCAGGTTATTCACATTTTATTGTTACAGGGTAGTTTGTAAATGTAAATATTTTCAGAATTTAAAGTTATTTTTTGCACTAAAACAAAGAAAAAAAATTGAAGTTGTCATTATTTAACTAAAGGCATAGTGTCATATTATTATTTTAGCGACTTCCCCTGTAAGTCGCTTTGGAAAAAAGCGTCTGCCAAATGCGTAAACATAAACATAAACACATTTTCAAATCAAATCGAGAAGAAAATACAGAGTCATTATTTTTTGTAGGTTATTATTCTGTTATTATTTTACAGTAGATCATATTGGTCTGTATGTGGAACCTGAACTAAAATGAGTTTGACAGCTTTGACTGTGGAATTTTTGCACTTTGCAAATTCATCCCAGGGGCAGGATTGGAACCTTTGGTGGGCCGCATTTGGCCCCCGGGCCGCATGTTTGAGACCCCTGGTTTAGATGGTTAAGATGTGTTTGCAATTTCTCATATTTCAACTCTCCCGCTTTTACAACATAACCTTCCATATAAAGCCCTTTATAAATATAGTTCAGTTGGTTTTGTATCAACCTTAACCCTTTCATGGATAGGGGTCACTACAGTGGACAGCTATTTTACAGCTGTTCTCTTGTATATTCATGGGATTTGTTGTTTTAGTTCCATACCAGCCAACACAGCAGATACTTATGCATCATCCCATACGCTCCAATTCACACCATTACTGTAACTTTGCTGTTCTTGATAAACCTGATCTGCAGTAACATGTTTGAGTGTAAATCAATTGCTTGTTATTATTATTAAACAGTGTTTTGGGGTTTGTTTGTTTTTTTTTACTAAACATAGGTTTTGTTTTTTTTTTGGTTTTTTTTTTTGCATATTATCTCCATGAAGTGAGTAATGAGTAGTATTGGAGTATGTTAAAATGTGAGTAAACAGATTAGAAGCAGTACATTTTTTTTATTTCATAGTTTTGAAGTGATGTATCAGTAAATACGTGTTTTTTTGCTTCAAAAATCAAATGCATGATGTCAAACTGCATGGACATTTTTGGAACTCCATGAAAAATAGATTCATAACAAAATTTTCAATCGCTTTGTTTTTTTCATGCCTAAAGAGGAATAAAAACACTCAAGAAAATAAATCTTGATTAAGGGTCTCACAATTCATGCATGAAAGGGTTAATGTACAGGGTTACACAAGAAAAAGAGCTATAATAAGAAAATATAAATATGAAAATGGTACAGATGACTGACAGGGTCTATTCAGTTGTCATCATTGTGTCTTATCAATCCAAATGAAATTCATACAGTGGTGTGGACCGGCTCAAAAAACAGCTTAGATGTAGATAAAAGCATTTTCTAATTATTCTGTACTGAATAACTGACTGGATGGCTGATGGATTTTATATATTGGTCTTGTGTGAAGTTGGAGCTTTTCTGGCTCAGAATTAAGCCACACAAGTCTAAGTAGTAGAGTGGTCTGGATAAAATGAAAATGGCTCAATAAATCAGTCCACTTCCTATAGCTTCATGGAAGACTTTTGCAGCAATTGTTCTTCTAATACATGTGAGATAATATAATTTGGACAGTGGAAGCTCTGTAACTGCTCATTCAATGGAACCAAATATAAGTGACATTGCCAGAAAAGTTTGATAGTGTGAGGAGGGTCATGAATGCACCACAGGCAGTAACCTATTTATTGAACCGTCTCCCAAATGCACATGCGCACAACGTGGTGTAAACTTATCAGGCTGAAATATCAGTAAAGATCCAGCAGGATTTGAGCAGCAGTTAATGCACTCATTGTTTTCCGTCTTTTTACGCACGGACACACACTGTATATTGTCTCGCGCGGCTACCCTGCGTCTGCGTCAAGACATGCTCTCCATCTGTGTCCAATGTGCGGATTAGACGCTTATTATCCTCTTAGCTCTAAATGGCCCCACGTTCCTGCACTTCGCTATCCATCTCATCTGGTGTCTAAGACGCAGACCCGAGCGTGACACGAAAGCGAGATTCACGCGTAAAAATCATCGCGCCGATCATTCAGTTGTTATAGTCGTTGCGCGTTATGCGTAAATTGTCCGGGCAGTCCTCTCCATCGTCTGTCAGCGCGCCTATAGGGGCACAGTGGCTGTCGGTGCGTCTGGTAATGTGTCCAACCCACTGATCTTTTGCAGACTGTAATCTTATCAGTGTCAAACCGTAGCTGCCCATTCCTCTTGGGCACTTTCTGACAGGGTTTGGATGGCGTTTGCGCCAAAAATTGGATGAAACCTTTTTGTCATTGGAGCAAACTTTTATCACTGAAAGGATCAGAATTATTTGCAGTTACAGGCGCGTTTGAGTGTGTGACTAAAATGAACATTTGACCCTTTCTGACTGGAAAACATGGAATCTACATGTAAAGAAAGGACTCTTTTGTACTTACTTCTGTTTGCAATATGTACGGCCAGCGTTTGCTTCTGCGCAAGAAGATCAAATGTTCGGAGATCTGGTAAGTTCAGCAGCTGCCCTTAAAGGAAGTAATATTACAAATGAACACAAGAATAATTATAATAATAGTGACTATACTGAAACACTGTGTGAGAGAAGCTTTTAGAGACAACCTGAATCCATGTGTGTGCTCATATTCCATTTATTTGATTACAACTGTAAGCCTGCTTTAAAACTTGGTCACGTAATATGTGAGGACACAATATTTTAGCATGTGAAAAATATGAGCGTTAATACTGCTTTATGGTGATGAAGACTGATTTAAAAATAAATAAATAAATAAACTTTATAAGCACAGGTCATGTAATGTACAGCTGCATCATTTGCATCATGAAACAGTCACTAAAACAGTGTGATTTCAAACACTCCTGATTCAAAACCTCATTTTACTCAGATCCTTTTATACAAAACACTAATCCTCACAGTGGTCTTTGTATTTTACCCATAATAGAACTCAACACTATGACTGATTGCAACCACCAAGTCTGTCCACATTGTACACTCAAGGTCCACATCTACGGTAATGTTTACACTTGTCTGTGGCTGGAGAGAAAAGGGCAAACATATGTTACTGAAAATTCTGTTTCTATTCTCAAATCCTTGAATGTACACAGCATATAGAATAGTATAAACTGCATCCAAGAAAGGTCAACTGTTCAAATAAAATATTCAGAATTTGTTTGGCTTAAGTCTTGTCATCAAATATTCCAAATGTGTTCTTTTGGGCAGAAAATCCCTGATGCTGATTTGGTCTCCACAGTGTCTTTCTGCGTCCCCCGCCCTCTGTCTCTCCCCCTGTCTATATCTTTCTTTGTTATCCTGTCACCCTCAACACTTTTTCTGTCCCAGTTTCCCCCTTTTCCTCATTTTTCTCTCTTTCCATCACTTCCTTTTTCTCTCACTGTCAGTCTCTCTGACTGTCTGCCGTTCTTCGTGCCACCCTCACTCCTTCAGACCCACGGGCCATCGCAGCCTGTCTATTACATCTGTCTGTCAGTGGAGAAAAACTCTCCACAGTTTGGGACTGCCATACCAAGGAGGGCTGTACCTCTGTCTTCATGACTACAAGTGACATCTGTACTTGTTTTTTTTTTGAGGTCTTCCGGGCCTCGTTCTCTAGGAGGGGGCAAAGTCAACAGGACTTCACGTCCAGATGAGTCACCCCAGCTTTTAAAGCACAAAATGATGGTGTTACTATGAAAGAATGAAAATCGAAGGACAATTTACTTTGTCAACATTTCAAACAGCTTTAATCTCAGATAGAAAAGCCTAAATGAAGTTACACGGGCAATCAATATTTGCTTTTTTACTCTTTGTTATTCTGTCACTTATTTTAAAGGTTCACATAAACATCCCAATTTCAAGGTTATTGTTCGGTGAAAGGCAACAAAAAAACCCTAAACCTAACATCTTTCAGAAGAATATTTTACTGCGGATCATAACAACGTTTATAAAGAACTCCTAGAGTAAGGTTCAAGACCACTATTACAGCATTTGTTGTATTGTTCACTTGAAAAGCTGAAAATTGCAACCGCAGAGTCAGAATCAGAACATGTGGTTTACTCTGAAATAATTCATATAAATTAAAGAAATGTAAATTCCTGATTTATTGAATGGTGTTTGATAGATTTAGATTTTAACATGATTCAGATTTGGTAAATGTATGTTAATGTGTCTGTGTCAGGGACAGTTTGGGTCATGCATTCTTTCATTTTTGTGCATTTGATTTGATTTGATCCATCTCCCCTTAATGTGAAGCACTTTGTAACATGTTGTTTTAAAAAGTGCTGTACAAATAAAGCTTTACTTACATTCTGTATGACATTATACTGAAGTATTCTTAAAAACTCCACTGAAAACAGATCTCCACATGTGACCACCTCTGAGCATAAAGTGACTTTTGAGCCATCCATGTCCTAAAAACAGAGTTGTGCTGCCACAGTAGCAGTGGTGGAAACACTGTGGTCAGTTGTTTTGTTGCTCAGTGTGTCTTGTTCTGCTTCATTCAGTCAAGCCTGAGAGTGGAGTTACATCATTTTGTGCACCGTTCAGATCTAAAAGTGGACTTCTCTCAATGGCACAACATACCAGAAAATTCCAAATGTACACCCAGTGCTGCTCCAAGGACACAGTCTCTGCCCAGTAACAGCCTCAGTCAGCTCTGTTCTGTCAGTTTGTTTATATGCAATCAATATAAAAACAACACATTGCTGAGAAAATGGAAAACTGATTTAGAAAAAAAGGTTTTAAATCAACTTAATGAAGATTTACTGGCAATTCACCTGCAGTCCATAATATCCATTCTACTACCACAGTCTCTTGAGATGGATCTTTCTATGTTTTTTTGGTTATTCTTATGCAATTTTATGTTTTAGACATTTCCTCAAGATAATTGCCTGGGTTAAAACAACCAAACAAAGTAATATTACTGTGTTTTATTCACTAAAAACATTTTCTCAGTGATTTTTTTCAGACTGTAGTTAAATCTGCTCCATAAATATGCAAATTATACCTAAAAGAGAAGCCAAAAATGAGCAAACTTATTTCCTTGATGAATATTGTAGAATTTTTCAGTATTTTTTTTTTTTTTTATTTAATCCAAATTATCAGTTGATACATGCTGTCACTGAACAGCAGAGCTTTGAGAATGGTAATGGAGACAAGATGAGGATTGAGCCCACCCGTCCACTCACTCGGTAACACCCCCGAGGGATGTTCAGGAAATTCAGCTGAAGTATTGCAATATCACTTAGATGGAAGAGCAGGGTACAAGAGAGGACTCAGGACTATAAGAGATACTGTAGGTCTTCAAGGGAATGGGGAGAGGAGAGACATTAATGGATACAAAAAGGAGAAGCTACATGACATTTCCATCTGACTCTTACATTGAACTTAACTTACAAAACATAGAGGTTTTTTTTAATTATTTATTTTTTTTATTTTAGCTTTATTTAACCAGGAATTCTGAGCAATAAAACACAATAACAACTATTCAACCATAATGGCATCAAGAAAAACAGGGACATTCCTCCTTCACTGCATTCTCCATATGTTTAAAATCATTAATAGAAATGAATGTGTGTAATTTTACAGTTTTTTGAAGATTATTCCAGGACCATGGTGCATGGTAGGAAAATGCTGTTTTTCCAAAGTCTGTCAGAACTCGGGGAACAGTCTAAAGCAACCACTTGAGGGAATGTAAATGAAAACTACTAGAGCTAACTAGTTTATAATGGATAACAAGAAAATACCCCTCAATCACATTTGTGCACCAAACTTATATTCAAGTATATTCAGTATATTCAAAAAAATCATGGGAGGGAGTGCTTCTAGGACCCAAAAAAGAGTTTGTTCGAGGTGCCCTTTGGAAAAAGGGATTCATAAAGTTGATGACAAACAGGAAGAAAACTCCAAGGCACTCTTTTTAAGTGTTAAAATGCCTTTATTCTCATGGCATGATCATATATAAACCTTAAAAAGCACTTCAACGCGTTTCGGCTTCAAACCTTCAACAGGAAGTGAGGAAGTTGTTTGACTTGAGCCATGAGAATAAAGGCATGTCAGTGTTTAAAGAGAGTGCTTTGGAGTTTTCTTCCTGTTTGTCATCTTCAGTATATTCAGATTCTCATATTTTAAGGAGCTTTTTGATGGATGTACATATCATCTGTGTAAATATTCGGTTTCAGAGGGTCCTTCTTTCCCCACACAGCCTGATAATGCATATACATTTGATCATTAGATGGTCTGTGATGACAGGCCATAGTCCTTATTTCTATTTCTTGCTGAAGAGCCTCTTTTAGTCTTTTCAGGCCACAGTTGGACACTTAAAATGCAATCATGATGTCCTGAAGAGTCACTGAAGCACCCGGGATTTAACAACTTATACCATGAAAATAATGACATCTGAAGCCACAGTTGATATTATAAGGCGATGCATCAAACTAAGTGTTCAATCACATGGTTCTGCCATAAGTGATGCTTTTTCACCTTTCAGATGGACTGAACTGGTGTAAATTCTTTTGATTTTGCAGGAGAGGTGGTTCTATTCTGCATGTCTAACAAATTATTTTCAATATATGTTGACTATTCAAAGTTTTTCTACAAGGATTAACCTTTTTACCTTAAATATTTGTTGTCTTCTTTAAATAATGCAACTAATTTATTTAACTTTAATTGTATAGGTATAGTTGCAGTGTGAGAGGTGTGCAGTTGATTTCAGGTTACCGATGTATTTTGTCTTTTAGGATTTGCATAGTTTATTTAGATTAATATTTTTAAACTGTTCTTGCAATGAGCTGTGATCTTTAAAGTTCTCATGATATTGGGGTGAATTTTAGTCACATGATGCTTTATACAAATATTAACCCATAAAGACCCAGTGCTGCTTTTGTGTCAGTTCCTAAATGAATTTTTCCTCTATATTTAACCTTTCTTGAGTGATTTATCACCATTTACTCCAATATTATGCTCTGTATTTTGCATTTTTAAGTGAAAATCAGGTATTTTCCTATATCAAATTTACTGATTATGTAATGTTCATAAAACCTCAGATTAAAGTTGAGGGTTAATAGATGCAAAACAGAGAAAACTGAAGTAAAGATCGTTTTTTCTGCAAAATATATTAACTGAACATTAATCCAGTGTCTCTATCCACTGTCATTGATAAAACTCCATGGGTTTTTCTGGTGAATCAATGTTGTAGAAGATGATGGTGTTTCCACGGTAACTACGGAGCCTCTGAACGTCCAAATGGGTCATATCTGATGACCATGAAAAGATGACAAACTGTATTTTACACCAATTATTTACATGGATTGATAGGATTAGTGGATCAACAGGTATTTAATATTTTATTTCAGTTTATATTTTGTTCGCTGGTGGATGTTGGGGTCTTTATAAGTTAAGCGTCTTTCATTAAAAAATATCATTATTGGTAAAAACTTGCACTGACAGAAGATGGATAAAAGGGAAAATGCAGTCTCCCAATTTGTCAAGTTATCTTTAGAATTTGCTTTTTTTTTCTCCGTATTTACCCTCACTGTCTGTGTTTGTTTACACAGATCGTCTTAGCCCTCCTTTAGACATCCAGCTGGACACAATCAATTGCACTGCCTTCAGAGTACGATGGAAGATGCCCCGACGTCATGTCAGCACCATCACAGGATACAAGGTAGCCACACAGTATGGTTTTACAGACAGTAACTCTATTGTATGGAACCATTATACTGATGGTTTAAAAGGGATCTCTACTTTCTACCAAATTTAGTCTACATTTTACATTTTGATATTCTGTAAATTGAAATGAAAACACATGAACTGTACAGAGTGACAGATATAATGGGTTACATGTATATGGTCCATGTGTTTTACTTGCTCATATTGTGTTCTTTAGAAGGTGAAATACGTTTATTTTATTGTCCACTTTACTGCAGTCCAATCGTCCTTGGTTGGACTGTTTACTTGCAGCCACTTCCACGAGAAGGCTTTTATTTCTAGTGGGGGGGTCTTACCCACAGAATCTGAAAGCTCGCAGAATAATATTTGAGCAAAAGCTGAATATTTTTCTGGATTTCAACTGTGACTGAGAAAAATGTTAAAATCTCAGCAAACAAAAATAAAGGTGGTTTAGTGTCAAACTGAGCTACGATATACGCTCTGACATATTCATTACAAAAGCACTTTCAAGAAACACAGAAAGGTTTTTAATCGGGCAAACATGAAACACTGCCATAAATCAAATTTCCTTCATTTTCTGTACTCCTGCTTCTGCTTCTTCTGAACACCCCTGATGGATCTAGCGACCACCTTACTTTTTAGCCGTTAAAGTGCTTGTTAACCTCAGTGTCCAGCAAAATGTCCTTGGGGGGACAGATTGATATTTCAAGTATTTGTGGTGTTTTGATGGAACCCCTTCACTACCAAATATATGATTTTTCAAGGACAGAAAGGCACCAACAGATGTGGTCACAAATCTTTATTTAGTGCCCTGTCAGTAAAGCTTTGGCTGCACCTCTAGCACAAAAACTGTATTATGTATATTTAGCAGCATTTAATAATAGGCTTGGCACTGATTCACAGGTATTTACATAGTTGATGTTTCCTTCCCTCCTTACTCCTTACCTCCCCTCTTTCCTTTTTTGCCTTTATTTTGAGTAACCATTAACAAAGTGAGGATCAGTTTGACATTGTGTGCTCTGCTTTTGACCATATGTCTGCACTAAGAGGATTAGTTAGCTACCTAGCTGCCCCACGACACACAAATAGGCATGTGTATTCATTTGTTTAGCCACTTTGAAACTTCATACATAATCCTGTTTCTTTCTAGTTTTTCCTCAACGTAAAGCTGTGTTTACGTTGTCACTGCTACATTTTAGTAGCGCGCGAGACATCTTTTTGTAAGATAATTAATAAGAAAAACAACACAATGAATGCATGTTGCACACTTTAATGAATATGAGGATGAAACTACATGCATATTAGTAAAAAATCTAACATTTTCCCGATAAACATATGCGTAAATGTTGCTTTCTGTGCCTTGATGTATGCTTCAGGTCTTCTACACAGAGATGAGGAGCAGTCGTCCAGTCGGTTCAGCTTCACTGATGGAGGTGCCTCTCAGTTTGGATATGTTGACCACTGTGAGTGCACACACAGAATATAAACAGGAATAAGTGGCACATGGTTTTAAATCAGCTGTAAAATGCATTCCAAATTGTGACTGTTTTCTGACCTAGTACACAGTAAAAAAAAAAGTGTCAATTTAATTCTTATAGAGTTGAATTTAACTCTGTTTCAGATAACATTTTGTCCCTCTCTCAAAATTAGAGTAAAATTTGCTCTATGGCTGATGTCAAATTTTGAGAGTTAATTCTACTCAATTCAGTGCCAAAATTAACAATGAAATGTGCATAGATAGATAGATAGATAGATAGATGTACTTTATTTATCCTAAACTGGGAAATTACAGTGTAGCAATAACAATATAATATCACAAAATATTTAAGAGTAATATGATTACACTTTATAGAACTATTTTATTCCAAATTTAATTTAAAATGACTCAATAATATCTTAGTATTTATTCCTCTGCAGTGTTATTTTCAGCATAAATTTGTGCTCTATGCTAATATTGAAATAATGCAGAATTGCAGGGGACCTTATGGTGGTAGTTGTGAAGGGCGAAAATTGTTCTATGGGTTTCAGTCAACCTAGGAAAGGCTTTTCCTATGAAAGAGTAAAGCCCTCCCCTCTTCTTATACATGAATAACTTCACAGTAACAATCAGGTAAGAAATTGTTCCACCTACAGGTTTGACTAATGGTGTCACATTTAAAAAAAAAATAAACATCAAAAGGCCAATAAGCGTAAAACAGATAAATTAACCTAAATAGACATTAACATAAACCCCCCCTTGAACCCCTGCACATAAAATAGAACATAATGAGTAAAATGTCCAGTACCCACAGTGCAATGTGGCAGATTGGCACTAATCATCACTCTGTAGAGTTGAATTTTACACTGCATCTGTGTAAAACTTTACACTGATTTATAACTACTGTTAGAGCTGGTTTTCTCTCCATAGAGCTATAAATACTCTATCGAGGTTAAAATAGCTTGACTCTGAAATATTGATACTGCGTTTTTTACTGTGTATTAAGAACTTCTACAAAACCTACCAGTGTTCATTATCAGTGCATAGAAACACAAGATCCTTAATATAAAACAGCACAAATATGAAACATATGATTAGCTAGAGTATCCTTTATGGATTTTTTTTAGCATTATAACAATATTTCTGACAGTGTGTGGCGTAGAAGTGCAAGTAACCATCACTCAGATATTTCTATTCACATCCATCTCTGTTTCTCTCAAAGGGCCAATTTGATGGACAAGCGAGCTTTGTAAGTATCACCTAAATCCAATTATGAACTGAATTATTTGTCGCTTTGTTCTCCAAGTTATTTTCACATTCTCCTCTCTCAATTTTTGGGGATGATTGTGTAAGAATCCCTAATCAGTGATTTAATCTTTCTTCTGTTCTCTTTGACCTTTTTATAATTTCTCCATCTAATCATGCTTGATGATGTGCATCTTTTCTCACACCTGTCGTCTTTTCCTCCACTTTGTGAAATGCCATAGGATGTGGAGATTGGTAACCTAAAGGTCAATACCAAGTACGGGGTTAGTGTTGGTGCGTATGGTTGGGCAGGGGAGGGGAGACCCAGCATGCCTCGAGACGTCAGCACCGCTTCACATGGTAAGAATATGTGAGTAGTACGGATCCATTTTAACACTGGATACTATTGTTTCTACTACTGCAAAAAAGCTTTCACTGAATTCATTTGTGTCCCTGTCATTAGAAATGTGCATGCCCCCATCGCCCCCTACTCAGCCAGTTGTCATGGCTGTATCTGACACGGAGCTGGCGTTGTCATGGCAGCAAGGAGAGAGTGAGGGAAGTGCACCTGTCCTTCACTTCCTGGTAGCTTATATCAGGTCAGTTATCGCTGCTTACTCAAAAAAATCAGTTAATGACGCTTTATAATGACTAACCTACATTTTGATTCTTTTATATCACAGTATGAGTTCATGGGCACGGATAGCTACACACGTATTCAGGGCGCTGTCACACTAACACCATCACACCAGCCCATTCTGATTCTTTCCAGGTGAAGGACAGCCTGATATGGTCACATGGTGGTTCACGAAGACAGGTCTAATTGAAAAGCCTTGTACTATCACTGTCTACATCAGGGAAAATATATAAGACACAGTGGTTTACTGGTCATCTTTCCATTTTATCTGCCTTTCTCCTCAGGATTTTAACAGAACACTGACTTTAACCATATAGAGTGCCATTTTCTAAATGCTTATTATTACCCCGCCCCCTGAAGGGGAGGCAAGGGGAATGGACTGTATGCACAGCTCCACTACTTCCTGAACTTCAGGTGGGTCTTTTATTTCCTGTCTTTCATTATTGGACACACTGATTAACCCAGGTGTGTCTAATTAATCAGTAGTCACAACAAGAAGTAGCAGGCACACCTGGGTTAATCAGTGTGTCCAATAATGAAAGACAGGAAATAAAGGACTGTGCATAGAGTCCAATGTTTTTGGTTCGGTTCATTTGTTTGTTTGTTTGTTTGTTTGTTTGTTAACACACTAGCAGCAAAACTATTAGTTGAATTCATACCAAATTGACTTTATAGATTGCCAGTGACCTATAATAGGTCTCATTACATATTAGGAAAAGTAGGTCAAAGTTTAAATTTTTTATGAATTTTTGAAATCTTTTTTTTTCCACAATTACTTATAATGGGTGAAAATTCAAATGTCTGTAGCAGCAAAACTCTTTGGTGAATTCATACCAAATTTGGTTTATAGATTACCAGTGATGCAGAATATGTGTCATTACATTTTGGGAACAGTAGGTCAAAGTTTAAATTTTTTATGAATTTTTTTTAATTCTTTTTTTTGCCCCATTTACTTATAATGGGTGAAATTTCACATGTCCGCAGCAGCAAAACTATTGGTTGAATTCATACCAGACTGACTTCATAGACTGCCAGTGACCCAGAATAGATCTCATTACATTTTGGGAACAGTAGGTCAAAGTTAAAAATTTTATGAATTTTTAAAATCTTCCCATTTACTTATAAAGGGCAAACTATGTGTGAGGGGCGGGGTTTGTTGTGCCTGGCACCTCTTGTTTTAATAAAAATTGTTTAACATCACAAACTGAAAAAACGTTTCTAAATTCAGCAATTAGTGTTGCAGTTGTGTGTTTGGGAATGTTCTTTTGCATACCTCGGTTGTATGGAGTGGTCATCTGAGTTACTGTTGTCTTTCTATCAGCTCGAATCACTCTGGTTTTTCTCTACTATACGCCTAAATGCATGAGTTGCTCCAGTGTGACAGGCCTATTGGATATTTGTGTGAACATGGAGTTGAAAAGATGTACCTAATAAAGTGGCCGGTGAGTGTATACACTTAATATATTGAGGACAGGCTTATGTGTAAATGGGTCCACCTACAGATGTTTATTTTACCAAATTTTTTTTGCATCAAGATCAACAGCAATGGCTTAATTCTCCTTTACTGTGGATTTCTGGAGGGTTTTTTGTTGATTGCAGCCGACTGTGTAATCATGTGAGGGTCAGTTCGGACATCAGAAAGAATTTCATTCACAGAAAATCTTACCAAAAAAAAAAAGTATGAAGGACATGACAGGATAGGTCTACAATGAGGCTATAATGACGAGAGAATTGAGGTCAAAAACATTCTTTTTCATAATCTGCCAGACTCAAAACAAAGCTAAAAATGTTTCAATGACAAAAACCTAATTAGAAAAACAAGCAGAGGAGGAAAAGCTATTAAAGGAAACATACTTCAAAAAAGAATACTTCCACCCTTGATGCTGCTGCATTAACACCCTGTTACTGAGCCACAAAGAGGCACAGAGGCAGAGAAAGAGAAGCTGTTTCTGAGAAGACACATGAATCAGTGTCTGTTTTGTTCATGCCGGAGCATTTTACACACAATAGAGCCATCTGAGAGGCAAATCTTCCTCTTCACATCAAAAGAAGACTTGCTCAAGAGAGACATTGAGTGGTAGTGAAGATAACTCTGTTCAACAGATACTTGTGGCTGCAGGCACCACTCCAAGTCACTAGAATCAGCACATAACTAGATGGCAGCTCCAGATGGATGCTGGGAATGATGGGCAGAAACACTGAAGTTCAACAGTTCATTGCAGTGTTCTTGGTTTGTTGCTTTTAAACAATAATTAGAGCTGAAAAATGAAACCATGAAAGCAGCAACGAAATAAAAAAAAAAAAAAAGTCATCTCAGCTGATTATTCATCTTGTATTTTTTTGTCATTTCAAGATATTCAGGAATAAAGTGTCAAACAGTTACAGCTGTGGAAAAAAACAAGAGACCACTGCAAAATTATCGCTTTCTCTGATTTGACCATTTATCGGTATGTGTTTGAGTAAAATGAACAGTTTTGTTTTATTCTCTAAACTACTGACAACATTTCTCCCAAATTTCAAATTAAAATATTGTTATTTAGAGCATGTATTTGAAGAACACGACACATGATCAAAATAACCCCCCCCAAAAAAAGCAGTTTTCAGACCTCAAATAATGCAAAGAAAACCAGTTCATATTCATTTCTAAACAACACAATACTAATGTTGTAACTTGGGAAAAGTTCAGACATTAATATTTGGTGGAATAACCCTGATTTTCAATGACAGCTTTCACGTGTCTTGGTTCACCACTGTTGCTGTTGGATGACTTTATGCAGGTCCTGACAAAGAAATTCAAGAAGCTCAGCTATGTTCCATGGCTTGTGACCATCCATCTTCCTCCAGAAGTTTTCAAAGTGGGTTCAGGTTTGGATATTGGGCCATGACAGGGTCTTCATCTGGTGGTCCATCATCCACACCTTTATTGACCTAGCTGAGGCCAGGAGCATTACCCTGATAGAAGAACCAGTCCTCAGAGTTTGGGAACATTGTCAGAGCAGAAGTCCAGTAGTTTTCAATAGTTATTTTTGGATTCTGATTACTAATACTAGTACTAACAGCACTGTTTTTGCCTATTGTAAGAAGATAGTGATGGCCACAGTAGTGGTTTTTACTTCTCCTTCATAAATAAGACATGGATCAGGTGTTTATTCAGTAGAATAAGGTGTGCTTGTGTTGGAATTCAACAGACACAGGAATGGAATGGCTGTCATACATTAACACATGCTGATTTCAGAGGAAATTGCTGTGGTCTCTTAATTTTTTCCAGAGCTGTATATTCTAGTCAGGTTCATGAGTATTTGGGCAGTGACACAAATGCTGCATGTTTTTCTCTGTACACCACCACAGTGGATCTGAAATTAAGCAACCAAGATGTGACTGAAGTGTAGAGTTTCAACTTTAATTCAAAGGGTTTAACAAAAATATTGCATTAGCCATTTAGGAATTACAACCATTTTATCTGTAGTCTTACATTTTCTCTGGCTCAAAAGTAATTGGACAACTGACCGATAAGCTGTTTCATGTCCAGATGTGTCCTGTTCCCTTGTTATTCTGTGATAAATGAAGCAGATAAAAGGTCTAGAGTTGATTCCAGATGTTGAATTTACATTTGGTAGCTGTTCATTGGAATTCTCCATATGAGGTCCAAAGAGGTGTCAGTGCTATTGAAGGAGACTGTTATTTATGATGGTTAATGCAATATTTTAAAAAAAAATCCCTTGAATAAAAGCTGAAAGTTCCCACTTCAGTCAAATCTTGTTTGCTTTATTTCATATCTATTGTAATTATGTACGGAATTGTTTGGATTGTGGACTTGAGTGTATGACTGGATGCCATACACCAGTGGTTCCCAAACTTTTTTGGCTCGTGACCCTATTTTAACATCACAAATATCTGGTGACCCCAGACATTCAAAATGGTGAAATTTTTTTGCTAAAATTAATTTGTTTTACTCCGTGACCCGGCCTCAGATAAGCAGAGGAAAATTGATGGATAATTTGTTTTTGATCATTTAATAGTTTGCTATACTATGTTGCAAATAAACGTTAAATTTCAACAACATTTAGTCTATATAATGTATATTATTATGGACAGAGGCAGAAAAGCCAGGTGTAGATAACTGCACAAAGTGAGAATTTTATTTTCCTTAGTCAGGATATGTACAGTCAGTCCAGCTTGGATTTACAAGGCTGACAATTAATACTGAACAAACAATAACTCAAACTATGAATTATGAAAGAGCTGCAGCATCTGAAACCGACCACAATGAACATTTGAAGGATAAACAGTACCACAGTGCTTCAGTTTCAGCTTCAGAGTTTGTCATGTCTTTTATGTATTACGATTTTCTCTGTCAACTCACCATGTATTTTTTATCAGTAAGTTGTTTTTTTTTTTTTTTTTTTAATTTTTTTTTTTTTTTACATTTTTATCAATTACTAGAAATTTCAGGCCACCCCATTTGAATTCCAGGCGACCTCACGGTTGAAAAACACTGCCTTACAGATTCCAGACTAGATTTACCAAAAATGTGAACATAATCATACTAACATTTACACTTTATCCTGCAGTTAATTTGTATTTTCACGTGTGTCCTGTTCTCAGGCCAGAAATGGACACAGAATGGACATACATTCGTGAGCCCATTATAACCAACTCCATGGTGCTGAAGGGGTTAATTCCAGAAACAGAGTACCAGTTTGTTGTGAGGGCGGTCAACGTGCATGGAGTCAGCCCGCCCAGCCACATCAACAACCCCGTGCGGACTCTTGGTAAGGCCCAGATTTGATCCTTAATTTATTGTGATGCGAAATTGGAGGAGGTTTGTACCCAGCTCTCCTGCAAATCCACATTTAACCACATTCCCACACAAAACTATGTTTAGTTTCAGCCACACAACAATGCATAAATAAACAGATGGGGTTTTTTTGGTCGTGTCACTTAAGTTGACAGTAAAACACAACCGCATGGTTGACAATAGTTAGATTTCTGTGGTGACAGTCATGTTTATGTTATTTACAATATGAAGTGAGTTTACCCCCTGAGTTTGATTGTGTACTTTTAGATATAATGTGTAAAGATGACTTTTCACTACTGCACAATTTGTAACATATTTGGTTTTGTCACTTTATTTTAACTGATTCAGGACTTTGCCAGACACAGTGGAAATCTTTGGAATTTGGTATAATTTTGTACCTTTACCATAATTTTCCAGTACTTTTAGATGTTGTGTGTTTAACTGGACAGACACAAGACCCACTTCTCAGCATTTACAACAGAAGGACTAAACATAAAGGTTTCCAGATAGCTTCAGACACTACTCACACTGCACAGCCTCCTACCCTCAGCTCTGAGATACAGATCTGTTACTTTTAAAACCAAGACAGTCATGACTAGTTTTGTACCTTCATCTATCAGATTACTGAACAACTGATCTGAACTGGTTGGTGTATGCTTGTGGGTGTGTGTATGTCTTTCTCTTTTTAATTTTTTTTTTTTATATTTTGACTTTTTAACATTTGTATTTGGGTGCTTCTGTGAAACTGGTCCCTAAAACCAGGACATGGGGCCTAACAATTCAAACCAGATGTAGACTAATGTTATGAAGCAAGTTTGGAAGCACTTTGGGTCTATTTTAAAAATAAATATCTACTGACATAAATGATAAACTATTTTTCAGATAAAACACATTTTTATATTATTTTTATACAAAAATCTGCATGTAACACAGTAAAAAGGACACGAAAATTACACACTACTTTTTAAAAAAAATATCTTTTATTCTCTCACAGGTACATTTTGGGAATCGAACTAATTATGCAAGGCAGAGTGTTTCACAAAAATGACCGCTGTTTCCAAATCACTCGTGATTTATTTGTGTTTAAATGGGTAGGTTCCAAATGTAACGAAAGTGGACACAATGGGTTACATACGAAACCTGGAATGAGATTGCAGGTTCATGAAAAACGTATATGTCTGGATTAGAAAAACCCCTTGGATTGTCACATTTAAGACCATTTCAAGCTATGTTTTCCCAATCAAATGCACTGACACCTAAGTAGCTTTTCCTGTCCATATTTTGGTCCAATTTTTGGCCTCAGTATTTTATAAAAAATTCATTCATTTTGGGGTGGCTCAGAGCAAGAGTATATATATTTTTGCATTTATCTGAGGTCATCATTAGGTACATCCTGGGGGAAAATATGTCTAAATTTATCTTTTATTATTGGGTCTAAAAAGCTGGTAAAATGCCAGATACCAAAATGAGCCCAGTTTCATAGAAGCACCCATTTATCTATATGTAGTTATTGTTTAAATATGCACTGTTGCTCTTCACAAATGAAGCTCCTAATGAAAAAATACGTTTTTGAATTGAAATGAATGGAATTTTTGTAGTCTTCCACAAAGCAATACATTGTGTTTCAACAATACACTTTTCCTCTATTTCTGCCTTTGCTTAAATGTAGGGCAGAACACCCAGCAGTGTGTCAGTAGGTTTTTCTGACCAGAGCCCTACATGATGGAGATATAGAACAACAGAGTCATTTACTTTATTATTTTTGATGTAGTCAGCCAATGTTACATGGGGGGAGGGTGACTGTCACAACTGAGTGATATTAAAGCACATAAACACACACACATTCACCCAGGTGTGTGCCGGTCATGCAATGCCTTAATGGATCACGGGTCATGACAGTAACACAGACCTTGTGGCTTTGTTGCACTCACATGCACTGTATGGCTTTAGTAGGACGGTAATACATGATGACTGAAATGTAGAAGAAGCAGAGACATAATCACATGTTGTACACATTGTTAAAACCAGAAGGCTGTCTGGATAAGCAGGAGTCAAACTGTTATAATATA
The DNA here is from genome assembly GCF_902148855.1 of Sphaeramia orbicularis. NCBI lineage: Eukaryota > Metazoa > Chordata > Actinopteri > Kurtiformes > Apogonidae > Sphaeramia > Sphaeramia orbicularis. The sequence goes on from NC_043965.1 coordinate 23,852,794, forward strand.
AAAAATGTGACCAAAGTCCTGCAAGACCAGAAAGAGGGCAAATAAAACAAGGCATGGAGGGAAAATCTAATTATAGAAAGTACTGCTTGTACTATTGCTTAAAATGAGTTAAAATGAGCCTGTTCAAGTAAAGATCCAGTGGCCTGTTCCTGTTGGAGTTTGTTTGTTTGTTTGTTTGTTTGTTTGTTTTGTGTTGGTGCTTGCTTTTTGGAAACATTTCTGGACTAACTGACTACTGATTTTGAATTACGGACCACCAGGAATGTGCTTTGTTTCTATTTTTCCTACACATTTTGGTGATATACTGTAAATGCTGTCGATTGAGTTTATTCTAATTTGCTATCGGCCTATTTTGTTCATTGTTCTGGCTTGAAGTCTAAGGACAGGAGTGAGTATTTAAAACGTCATTATGTTAAAGTTATTTGATGATGTGAATGGGGGTGAGATTAAATAAGTTTTTCCTCTTCCCACTCCTTTTTGAGTGTAAATGAATGATTTTTGGAATTTTGAACTTGCATGTATTCTGTAAATGCTCGAAATAAACAAATTAATGAAATGAAATGAAAGACAGACGGACACAGGCAGGAGCAGAGAGCCAAAGAAGCGTGGTTTCACAGCAGGGGATAAAAGAGGGTTACGGTCGAGTCTCATCAGACAGGATTAAGGACGAGATAGCAGACCCCTTCTTTGGCTATCCACACTCCTGATGCATGCGTAAACACACACACACAGGCGCGCACACACACACACACAATGCGCTGCCGTTTGAGTGAACAGCAGGGGTCGGCTTGACTGACTGACATAGTTTTCTTGTTGCTCTTTCTGTGACTGTTCGTGTGTGTGTGTGTGTGTGTGTGTGTGTGTGCGTGTGTGTGTGTGTAATGGTTGCAGGTGGTATGGATTGAGGGGGATTGTTACACAACAGCAGATTAGTTTGTTGAGGGCTTTTTTGGGCATCCCCCCTGCCTGTATGCCAGCGCTCAGTATTCAGGATTTAATGTTATTAGTCTGTGCTAATTGGCATTTAAAATCAACACATTCATGCAGCTTTACAAGTTCAGTTTCTGTCAGATATTTGATTCATAAACAAGCGGTCTGCCTCATTTAAAACTACCGATATGAAGCACATTTTAATCCTTACAAACTGTCTAACGTCCAGCTTTTGATACCATAAATTTAAGAGCAGAGGGGAGGTGGGAGATCAAGTAGAGAAGTGGGAGGGGCGTTGTTATGTAAGATAAGATTAAGCTTTCTCAGGGTAGAGTGGATGGGGAGATGTCACTTATTGTTTAGCCAATTTGTCATCTGTAAAAAGGAGATTTCATACAGATTGGGTTTGTTTTCAGGTTTGTATTTTTATTTCCATTCAGCTAAATGTAAAATTAAACCAACATATTATTTGATATTTAGAAAATATGCACTAAAAAAGCATCAGTTTATCCCTGTCGATCAATCAATCAATCATTTTATTACAAAATTATTACAAACAGTCAAAATCGACAATTCATTTACTAGATACATTTTGTAATAGGACACCCTAGAAGCAGTCCTCATCTTATAAATGGGGGGCCCTTAGACATGTGACGAGAGACACAATTTACATTATAATCTTTAATAAATTAAAATGTTCTAAATAATGAAAAACATATTTTAAAATACTTACCTATCTACCCTTAGACATGTGATGAGAAACACAATTTACATAATAATCTTAATTTTTTTTTTTTTTTCATTTCACATGTTTATTTTAAACCTGCTACCACATTAAGATGTTCTAAATAACTACAAACCTATTTTAACCCTTTCATGCACGAATTATGAGAACCTTAATCAATTTTTTTTTCCTGAGTGTTTTTATTCCTCTTTAGGCATGAAAAAAACAATGCGATTGAAAATTTTCTTCTGAAAAATAAATAAAAAATAAATAAATAAATAAAATAAAAATAATAATAATAATAAAAAAAAGAAAACATTAAAAAATAATAACTAAAAAAAATCTTATGAGCGTATTTTTCATGAAGTTGCAAAAATGTCCACCCAGCTGGACACCACACGTTTAATTTTTGACACACTGAAACATATATTTACTGATAAATTGTGTGAAAACTATGGGGAGGGCTTGTGATTCTGGGGGTTTATGCTCAGGAGAGATCTACATAATGTTACCAATTCATGTCAGAAAAGATATGTAGTGTCTTAAAACTTTAATAAAGATATGTGTAAAAAACAAAAAACAAAAAAAAACAAAAAAAGAAAAGAAAAGAGCAACAAATCCATGAATATACAAGAGAACAGCTATAGAATAGAGCTGTCCACTGGAGTGACCACTATGCATGAAAGGGTTAAAATAACTACAAACCTATTTTAAAATATTTACTCATCTATCTAATGATGTTTAATTTCATTTCCTTTTCCTGAGTCCTATTCTAGTCATCATATTCCAATATTCTCAGGTAATTTAATAGTTAGACATGAGGCTTTATCCACAGAAATAAAGAGTTTACATGATTTGTATATCAATAGATATTATAGTGCCTTGATTGCTTACATCATTTTGAAATAATCAGTTTGTAAAGAAATAGAAACTAATATGTAAAGGGATGCAAATGTGTATTATTTTGGTGCAGGAGCATTCATTGTGTCTCTTTCGCTTCATTCATTTTCTGGCTTTGTCTCTGTATGTTATGAGCTGCCGTTCTGTGTAGAGGAGACACTTTTCAGTACGTGGTACAGCAGCCTTGGTACAGGATAACAGGTAGATCCATGGGACATCTGGTGTATTTACTACTGCTTAATATCCCATGATCATCAGTTCATATTCACAGTGTGTTCACATGGTTACATTTGCTGTTCTGTGGTCATTTCATTTCATTCATCAGTCTATCCATCAGTACAGCTTTCATATAATAGGTACATCATTGTCAGTAGTTGCTGTGCTGTTCATTGATACTATCTCTTTCAGATGTGGTGGTCATACTATAAATGCAGTGAAAAATTTATTTTGATGTAAAGAGACAGCGCAGGTTGACCAGAATCTACATTGTTGGTAGTTCCACCCCCAGCTTGGTTATTTACCACTACAAGGTTTTGGTGGAGACACATCAAATTATGGTCATAGTCAAATATTTTGGCAGTGACACAAATGTTGTTTTCCCAAGATTTGCTGCTTCAATTTTTTTCTGGTGTTTTCTACGTGTTTCTGAGGTACAATAGAGAAGAATTATAAGCATTTTGTAAGATGCAAAGACTTTTACTGGCAAATAAATCCCATTTATATAAAGTCACTGCCAAAGTATTTGGCTATAGTTGTAGTCCTACCCTTTTTATTTCTTTATTTAAGGATTTCCAAAGTAGAGACTATTCTTCCTGGGGTCCATTCTCAATATAAAAGTATTACAATTTATACATTTACAAAACACAGACAGAAAAAAAACATAGTTACATTAATTTAGCATTGTTTCATTATTGACTACAAATCTCTTACAACAACATGATTACTTGTTAACATCATTTCTGGAGGTAACATATTCCAATATGAGATGGTTTAGTATATAAATGTGTTTTTGAGTGCATTAGTTCTTGGCAAAGGCAAAGTAAAAATAGCATTTGAGGCTCGTCTTGTGTTTTATAAAGGATTTAATTCCAGTAAAGTATTGTTCAATCAATCAGTCAATCAATCAATCAAAATTTATTTATATAGCGCTTTACAACAACATGAAGAAGACCAAAGTGCTTTACAACTAAAAGTATGATTAAATTATAAGATAGAAACAGTTCACTCAAATACCATAAATATGCATAAAACAATAAGACACAACACACAGTGATAAAAAAAGACCACAGATTAAAACCTAATAGTGTCTCAGTGCTAAGGGTTAAGGGTTAAAAGCTATTGTTGTTACTTTAGAAGTGGTAGCTGCTTAAGGTACAGTTAACAGTTACATGACTACTAGTAAATTTATGCCAAAGTATGTGTTAAAATGAATAAAGACATAATAAATCTAAAGTCAAGTTTTTAATTCTCAGAGACTTAAAAAGCTGTTCTTGACCAAAAGCATCTACTGATGTAAAATGTTTAATAACTTTTGAACCAATAATCCCATCAATACATTGAAGTAATTCAGGTAAAATGCAGTTTTTTCAGCTTTAATTGGTCATCAGATATGACCCATATGGACATTCAGGGGTTCTGTAGTGAACATAGAAACATTGTCATGCTCTACAACATTAACTTATCGGTAAAACCCATGCAATCTGACAAATGACACTAGTTGCAGAAATTTGGTTTTGCTTTCAGTTAATGATATATTTTGCTGAAAACTTCACTTTTTCAGTTTTCTCTGTTGATATAATTTACTGTGAGCTTTTACCACGAGCATCTACTGCACATGGTCAGTAAATTAAATATAGGGAAATACCTGATTTTCATTGAAAAAGTCAAAGGAGGCAAAGGATAGCGTTATAAAACATCTTGATAAATCATTTCAGAAAGATCAAATAAGAGAAAATTCAGCTGGAAGTTATAGATCTTGAAGTTTTAACAATAACATAGTCTCTATGTTGGTTAAACTTAATATGAACATTTATATTTAATTCATTCTTAATAACTTCATAAACAGTTAACATGTTTCTTATAAGTTCTTCTGATTTATGAATAAGCATGTTTATCATACTTTTATTCACACCTATATGGTCTTATTAATACATATTAACATTAATGAGCATCTTACAAAAGCATTTTATCCACGTACAATTTAGGACCTTCAGTTCAACTGGTCCACTTTGTTCCAACAGAAGCCGTCTGGCATATTTTCCTGGAAAATCCTTGCATACAGTCATTAAAAGACTGAAGTTGTGCTTAAAAGAGTGATTATGATTCTACGCTGTTACTATATTTACTCGACTGCATTTGACCCCTCAGTCATCTCACTGTGTCACATCCTACGCATATATTTTTTTTTTCAAATCTAAATATAAACCCATTAAAAGCATGTGGTAATCAGTGACATTCTGCACAGGTCCATCAGATGTGGGCAGTGGAGATTACGGACGATACATCACTGATTCTGGAATCAAAGATGATGATGGCTTTGACGTTGACGACTCCGATTACGACGTCTTTATTGAAGAGGTGAATAGTCGTATATTAAACCTGGACAAGACCATTTCATCTCTGTAAAGAAACAGGAGCCATCAGCATGTACACTGTGTCAGTTACTCTATTCATCTTCTGTCATTTCCATCCTTTACTGCCCATCCTTATAGCTGAAGCCGTTCCCAGGTATCAACGAGGACAACCGGAAATCTCAACTGCGATCCCGCTCCGGTCCACCATCTGGTCAAAATGTGGTTTACCGCATGAACACCATAGCACCTCCCAACGTTACAGCTCCTCCACCTTCCTCCACCACCTCATTCCCTCTGCCAGACTTTACAGATCTGGTTTTCCCAACCACCCCAGAGTCCACCAGTACCCCGGACACCACAACTGAACCCATTTCCACCACTACCATTGTCAGGTAAGACTTAGACCTAGACAGGCTTTATCTGTCATTCCAGGTTTAACATGAGGGTCTTTCCATGAAACTGGGTTTGTTTTGGTATCTGGCACTTTGCCAGTTTTTTTCGACCCAATAATAAAAGAGAAATTTAGACATATTTCCCCCCAGGATGTACCTAATGATGATCTCAGATAAATGCAAAAAAATTATACTCTTGCTCTCAACCATTCCAAAATTAATGAATTTTTAGTAAAATACAGGGGCCAAAAATAGGACCAAAATTGAGATAGGAAAAACTACCTATGTGTCAGTGCATTTGATCTGGAACACATCACTTAAAATGGTCTTGTATACCGCTATAAATAAAGACACTGTGTTAAATTTGACGATCCTAGTGGTTTTTCTAATCCAGACGTGGGTTTTTCATTCCAGGTTTTGTGCATAACCCATTGTGTCCACTTGCGTTACATACAGAACCTGCCCATTTAAACACAAATAAATCGCGAGTGATTTTGCAACAGTGGCCATTTTTACCTTGCATATTTACTTTGATTCCCAAAATGTACCTATGAGAGAAAAAAAAATAGCAGTGCATAATTTTCGTGTCCTTTTTATCGTGTTACATGCAGATTTTTTCATTTATTTTTCAAACAGACCCAAAGTGCTTCCAAACTTGCTTCATAATATCAGTCTTCGTCTTGTTTGAATTTTTAGCCCCTCTGTCCTGCTTTTAAGGACCAGTTTCAGAGAAGCACACATAATGAATGAATGAATAAATTAAATTTCAATGCATTTGGCTCAGCAGGCAGCACTAATAAATACAAACAGGCACTATATATACAGCACTATATGTACAGGGTAAATATGCATATAAAAAACAAAAAAAAAACAAATATGTGTGAGTATAAAAAAAAAACTGATTAAAAAAAAATAAATCAGTACTGAATCTTGCATAGTTATATTGCACCCTAAAAACATAATTTTGTGGGATGGGATAGGATGTCAACATTTTATTTAATAACAATCAAGACATTTGTACAAACTCTTAAAAAACTAAAGTTAAGTCACTGCACATTTCCAGTTCTGAACCCCATTGAATGTGATCATCTATCTGTGTGTTACTGTTTTCACCCACATTAACCCTCAAACACCTGGTGACAACCAAAAGCTTCTACTGATCTGAAATATTTAATCATTTTTAATCCTCTAATCCTATCAATATATGTAAATAATTCAGGTAAAATACAGGTTTTCAACTTCTCAGCATTAGATATACTGGATGTTGAAAGGCTCCGTTATAAATGTGGAAACACTGTCATCTTCTGCAACATGCATTTAAAACCCATGTAATTTGACAGTGAGAGTGGTTGTACACATTTGTTTTCATGTTCAGTTATTGATATTTTGCTGAAAAAGTCACTTTGCGTGCGTTTTCTCTGTTTTGATATAATAACCTTCAAATTTATTGAGCTTTTACGAACTTCTACTCGATCAGTGAATCAAACTTGGGAAAATACCTAATTCTCACTGAAAAATGCAGAATTCATAGGATTGTCTTTTTAATAAATATTGATAATTGACTTCGAAATGATTATATGTAGAAAAAAAAACATTTGGAAGTTGCTACACAATAGATCTAGGTCTTTAAAGGAGTCATATTTTTGCTAAACCCACTTTTATTAGTCTTTGGTACATTTATTTGTGTATTTGGACCCTAATAGTTTAAAAATTTTGAATTTGAACCCTCCAGGTGCTGCAAAACTATCTTCATATTAATTTTGGAAAAAATCAAGTGGATTTCTGTGACCTGTTTTAATTCCTTCTTAATTTGTTACGTCTATTTCTAGTTATGTCACAACATTTGTACATATAAGGTCAAGACTTCCGACAAACATTTCTCTGAGTACACCATAATTCTTTATCAGCAGCAGTGGTTGTAGTCCATACTGAAAATATGTCCAAACTTTGAGCTGATTACCTAAAATGTTCAGTTGTTGGTTGAATGGGACAGAGCAGCACAGCCAACAACCTGGAGGGGGCGGGGCCTGAAGTGGCTGATGTGCATTTAAAGGACCAGCACTCAAAACGACCTTTCTGGTGTCATTACTCAGAAATAGGGTTGAAGATGGACCTGTGGAGTTGAATTAATGAAGAATTCAGACCCAAGCATAGCATTTATAGTTTATGTAGACCACAGGGAAATGTTTTAAAATGTATAATTCCATTTAAAAAAAGCTAATTATCACTCCTTTAAAACAACCCTGGTGGACGGTACAGTTTTACGTTGTAGTCATCTGGCTCGTTTTCTTGCCCAATTTGTGAGACACCGCTTTCGCTCGGTCACTATGTGGGATTCTTATGAAAGCTTATGAACAGTGAATCATTTGGGCTGTTATTTTTTGTACAGATTTATGTTATAATTTCAACAAAATCACAGTACTTATTTCTGCTCCGTCTGGTCTTTTATTGTCCAAGCTTTTCTACTAAAAGCCACCTACAGTTTATCTTTTTTACATGCTCTTTCACATAATTATTTGAAAAACATGGCAGTGGCGGCAGTGAAATGTCACATCAATTTAAGATGTCGTTCTGGTTTATGTCATTAACCGGAAGAAATGCAAGGTGGCCTAACTACCATTCAGTCACATTACAGCAAACATTTAGCCATTTGTAGTTTAAACCATTTCATAAAATCTAGTGTGTTTTAGGTTTGGACAAGCACTGGTATTATAAACTACATTAATTGTTTACTTAACGCCATTAAAAACACACGGTCCGGTCCATACATGTGATGTAATTTCCAGAAAATGATTTGCTCAGGTGCCTATTTTGTATATGTTGCTCACGAGATGAGTAACACAATTAACAGCTGTAATTTTTTCCTTCCTGATGCGCGTGACATTTGAACTAATCCCTTAATGTCGGACATTGAGTTGAATCTCTTGTACAGAGTCACGCTAGTCTGGTAACTTTAGGTGTGGTGAATAGCCTTTATAAAGGCAGCAGAGAAAACATCAAAATGTTTTGCCAGCTCAAAATGCCACAACTTCCGATACAACAGAGAGAACATGTTACTGACATGTTACGAGCAGGTCTGAGCCGCGGTGAAGTCGCTCGCCGTCTGTGCTGTCATTGCAGTACAATCAGTCGTCTGAGTGATGGGATCCCTCAGGACAGGATCATGAGACCTAGTTCCATGTGTCGTCTCTGCACTGTTTGTTTGGAAGCCAGAAGTGGACACACCCAGGGCGCGATTTGTTGAGGGAGATCAACCCCCCCTCTGGTTTTTACACCCCTACTTCTGCTCAGTGAATTTTGTTCTTGGGGGGACAACCAACCAATTGAAATAACAGGCAGGTTGTGTGTTTTCAGTCAGTTTTCAGTAAGGTCTGCAGTGTAATAGAGGAATAGAACCCGGGAGTTGGACGTTGAAAGTATGTAAAGTTGGACTTTCATTTCTCGCCAGTGTTAGTTACGTTAGTTATGGACTGCAACCCCATCAGTGCGATTTCTCATAGACTGCAAGGGAAGCTCGGCTTCCCCTAAAATTACAAAAATTAAATGGTTAAATATGTACGGTTGTGTTGACATTTCATTGACTATAAATGTGTTAGAACACGTTCATCTCACAGACAAGTTCGTTCAGAATCAGCTTTATCACAAATCAACGGACTCGATGTTGTTCACGTCCCATACATTCCCGTTGCGCTGTTTTCTCATTTGATCTCTGCTCAGTGCATTTGCCCATTGACACTCGGTGTCCATGCACTTCAGTGGGACTGAGTGGAACAGTTTTTTTCATTGCCTCAAAACTGGACGGTAATTGGATAAATGCCACGATGTTGTCCCGCACCCGGACACTCGGCATCTCTGGGGGTGAATGGAGCTGTGGGCAGACCTCGGCCGGGCTGGACGCCAGAATCCCATGTGCTGATTGGAGGATCAGTCAAAAGGCTGAATCCTGTTTGATTGACAGCTATTTTGAGACATACTCCTTCACTTGACGGAGTTCAGTTTAATACCATCACGCATTCTGCTGTGAAATTGAGAGAGAAACCACTACGAAATTACTTGTTCATTTCTTGCACTGTAAATAAAAAACACTCATTGTACTTCCTTGTTTCAATTTAACATAATTTCAGCATTTTCTTGTTTACTTGGTACGATAAGGTCACTGACCATTTTCTTAAAAAGGAACGGAGGGACGAATTTATGTTTAAATAACCTGACTTTTTTTTATGTTAGCTGACAATGAGCTTCCCCTGTCTGAAAGACAAGCAGCCGCCACTGAAGCCCACGCATATATAACCCTGCCCACTCTGACAAAAAACAAAAAAACATTCCCTCCTCTGCTTTTTGGACAAATTGCACCCTAGACACACCTGATATTAAATGATTACGCTTTCAGTTTCTGAGTCCCTGTATTCAGTGCACTGAATAAACGTGTTAAGTTAATCACAATTAGTCCACAATTCATTCTCTAATGACCAGTTCTTCCTTCTTTAATATGAAGGTAACCCCAAACCAATAAATTTAATATATCTCCAAATATACATAATATTCTGACCTGTGTGTTTTTAATGGTGCTAAGTATAATAATCAGTTTCCTCAGAAACACTGACTTCCTCCCCCTTTGTTTTCAACCCCAGCACCACTTTGCCCACCACACCTCCCACTATGTCCCCCTGGAAGGGCGACGTGCCTCGTGTTTACGACCTGACCTGTGACGACACCGTGTGCCCACCTGACAGCTTCTGCCTCAGTGACTTTGACAGTGGAGGCTCACGCTGTCACTGTAACCTCGGAAGGAGAGGAGACACATGCTCTGAAGGTTGTACTAGTTCTGTTTTATACCTGCGTAAAACTTTAAAACTCTACCACTCATGTATGTAAATTGTAGACATTAACATGGGTAAAGTTATCATGATCTTATTTTCTTTTCTTTTCCAGCGTTACCAGTGAACTTTCCCAGGTTTTACGGTTACTCTCATATGACCTTTGAACCCTTAAAAAACTCCTATCAAACCTTTCAGGTCACTCTTGAGTTCAAGGTAAGACAGTAAGAGGTTTATACACCATAGTTTTGTGTTCCTGAGAAGGGTTAAAACATGTTATTGTGGTACAGGCAGACTCTGAGGATGGCTTGTTGCTGTACTGTGGAGAAAATGAACATGGACGAGGAGATTTTATTTCTTTGGCTCTGGTGAGGGGAAAACTGCACTACAGGTGAGGACAACAGTGACTTTGTCTTACACATGTCATAGTGAGTAGGCTTATGAATGTTTCTGACAATGTTCATATACAGTGCTGTGCAAAAGTCTTCAGCAGCTGTTAACTTTGTTGTTTTTACTAATAACCTTTATTTAAGCAGGAAAAAGGCTTGTTGAAACTAAAAATCTCTTTAGCAAGAGTGTCCTGGCCACAACAGCAGCAGCAGAAGTTATGGAAAATAAACATTTCAGTTGTGCATCCAGACTAAAAGAAAACTATTCTAATAACATTCATATAAAACACCATCAATGAGTTAAAAGGTACCAAACGTATACAACAGTATTCCTTAAAAGCATCTCAAATCAGAACCTGATTCAGTCAATTAGAAAAACATCTATGTGCAGATGTATCCTTAAGAGTATTGTAGAAGTTATATGGGATCATCAGGAAACTGTTTGAATTGTTGTTCTTTGTGTGTGTTTTAATATTGTGCATATATTTCCTGCATATTTCTTGTTAGAAATGAAGAAACACCCATTACAACACTGCAAAAATAACTAAGCTAAAGGCTGCGTAAGACTCCTATACTGTACTGTACGTGAATAAACATGATCAGAATGAAACTTATATTAATACCTCACCTCATCTGTGAATATGATTCCACATTTGCACTTGAGGTGAAAACAATAAGTTAGCAATTAACCCTCAAACCTCTGAGACATTATTTCAGTGAAACCAATCAAACGTGCTGCTGTGAATTTGTGTCTGTTTCAGTGTCATCAAAGCTGCTGTGAGTTTGTGCTTGTGTTTCTTTTCTTCAGTGGTTTTGCTTTACTGTGTCAAAACAGGATGGAATAACAGAAAAAGACAAAGAGAGGAATTGGAGTTTCACTAAATTAGGCACTCAGATTGTACATCAAGAAGAGATTTAGGATGTTGAACATGAACTGTTAACCGGAACACGCTGAACAACAAATATTTGAACTTTGGCCCAGTAGTTTTTGTTTTGGGGCTTGTTTTTGTTTTTTTAAATCAGTCCAGCTGCTTTGTGGGACCTGATTGAAATCCAAAAAGCAGTTACATGGTCAAAACCCAATAAAAATACAGTAAAAAAAAAAAAAAAAAAAAGGAAAATCATCACAACGCTGTAAACAACAATAAAAATGAAAAATGACAAGGAATACGGTGTAAAAAAGCCATCTATTTTTATAACAAGCCTATCTCACTCGCTGCTCTGTGTTTTATCCCACATTACACAGGTGGCGGGGCTGCACTGAGCATGCTCAGATGTTTATGGAAAGCGCAGGGTCTATTCTATCAGCACATTTTGAAATTTTTCCTATTGAGAAAATGGTTGAAGTTTTATGAATATTTAAAATAAATCATACATTCAGAATGCTCACCACTGACGCTTCAGGGGTTAAAGGGTTAAACATTGTGTTAACCACTGTGGCAGCTTTTTGAGCAGCACAAAATAGTGTGAATATGACCCAATAAACCTAATATAGAGCTTAATACATTAACTTGTTTTCTCAACTTGATTTCTGCTAGTTCAGACGCGTGTTTAAAGCTGGTGAAAACAAATACAATGATCCTTTGCTTCTTTCCCATACCATCACATGTGTGACTGTGATTTAGAGACCCCTAACAGCAGAAATTAGACTATGGTTGATAGGAATAAAAAAGCTTTATAATAATCTGTAATAAATATATATTTGATTTGTTTTTTTGCCAGGTTTAACTGTGGCACTGGAGCGGCTCAAATAGTCAGTGAGAGTCGCATTGTGGTGGGTCAGTGGCACACAGTAACGGTGTTCAGAGACGGGATGAGCGGCTGGCTTCGTATAGACAACGACACCCCCATATCTGGACGTTCACAGGTAGCACATATATACCATAACACACACAACAGATCAAGCAAAGGCTCTCTGTGGGAGTTTGAAGAGTTCAGGTAAAGCACAGTCTGTTCACTCCTGCTCTCTCAGGGCCAGTACACCAAGATCACCTTCCGTTCCCCGCTCTATGTGGGTGGATCTCCCAGTGTCTATTGGCTGGTTCGGGCAACAGGGACGAATCGTGGCTTTGTCGGCTGCATTCAGAGTCTGACTATCAACAACAAGGCCACAGATATCAGACCGTGGCCTCTAGGCAGAGCGCTCAGTGGAGCTGATATAGGTGAGTAGGTTCATGTAATTTCCATTCATGCAATTCCTGTTCAAAGTACTCATAACAGAAAGTAGCAGAAACTTTATGGTTGAATGTTTAGTAGGGCGACATGGTGGCGCAGTGGTTAGCACTCGTGCCTCACAGCAAGAAGGTCCTGGGTTCGATTCCAACACCAGTCAACAGGGGGTGGGACCTTTCTGTGTGGAGTTTGCATGTTCTCCCCGTGTCTGCGTGGGTTCTCTCCGGGTACTCCGGCTTCCTCCCACCATCCAAAGACATGCACTAATAGGTTAATTGGTTAATCTAAATTGCCCATAGGTGTGAATGTGAGAGTGATTATTTGTCTCTATATGTTCAGCCCTGCGATGAATTGGCGACTTGTCCAGGGTGTACCCCACCTTCGCCCCTATGTAGCTGGGATAGGCTCCAAGCGACCCCTGTGACCATAGAGAGGATAAAGCGGGTTCAGATAATAAATGAATGAATGAATGAATGAATGTTTAGTAGGGCTGTGTATTGGCAAGAATGTGGTGAGATGATACAAATCGCAATACTAGGATCACGATACGGCAGTGTTTTTCAATCTATGGGTCGGAACCCCACATGGAGTCGCCTGAACTTTCTAGTAATTGATATTTAAAAAAAAAAAAAAACTTACTAATAAAAAATACATGTTGAGTTGACAGAGACAATCCCAATCCATAAACGACAAACTCTGAAGCTGAAACTTAAGCACTGTGGTACTGTTTATCTTTCAAATGTTCATTGTGGTCGGTTTCAGATGCTGCAGGTCTTTCATAATTCATAGTTTGAGTTATTGTTTGTTCAGTATTAATTGTCAGCCTTGTAAATCCAAGTTGGACTGACTGTACATATCCTGACCAAGGAAAATAAAATTCTTACTTTGTGCAGTAATCTACACCTGGCTTTACTGCCTCCGTCCATAATAACATACATTATATAGCCTAAACGTCATCTAAAATTAACGTTTATTTGCAATATAGTATAACAAACTATTACATGATCAAAAACAAATTAATTTTAGCAAAAAAAATTCTCCGTTTTGAATGTCTGGGGTCGCCAGAAATTTGTGAAGTTAAAATGGAGTCACTAACCAAAAAAGGTTGGACACCACTGCAATACAGTATATCACAATATATCCCGATACTGTTAAACAAGGCGATATTTTTTGTTTTGTTTCTTTTTTTAAAAGAGTATTTCCTGGAAAAACTTACATATAGTGCATCATTTGGATAAATAAAGTTTTAACAGGTGACTTTACCAGAACAAAAATCACACAAAGACATAAATAAATAATGTTTTGCAGACATTACAGTTTAAGATCCTGCTTAAATGTTCGTATTCTGTTCCGAAAAGAATGCATAATGTTCAGTCCCTGAATCATTCAACATCAGAATATTATTTTTGTGCATTCCCCCAAAAAAATGATGTGCCATGATTATGTTGTAGAACTCTATGCCTTATTCTGTCGGTAAGAAAGTCAGGTTTCCCCTTCACAATAGCACTCCTCATAAGTAACAAAGTACTTTTACTACAGTGTTGTATTGTTTTAGTTTGTTGATATACTTGAGCATTTTCATTTTATGCAATTTCATAATTCTCTGCATCTCAGAGTCAAATATTGCACTTTTTATTCTTGCGTTCTACATTACAGTTTTCCTGTTCGGGGGAAACTACGTATCATAAAATGAATGGATTTTTATATTTATGATTAGTGAAGGATTAAGGGTTCATTTACGGGTTAAAAATAAAATCTCCCTCCTTCTTATGGTAAATAAACCCTCTTAGTTTTGCAGGAAAATGCATTATATATACAGTATGTTAGACATTTCATTCTCACAGAACATATAATGCAAAGATATGGTAACATTATAGAGGAAGATTATTTCTGTGGGCCTTATACACGATATGAAAGCTCAAAATATAAGGATGCATCACTTAAAAATGCCAAATCAACATTTATTTTAGGTTTAAGGGCTGAATTTCCTTCCTGAATTAGAGTTGAAGAATAGTTAATTGTGGTTTAAAATAACTATTATGGGCAGAACATGACAAATAATTCAGCAACCTTGTGGTAGAACGTTTCAAATAAGCATAATAATAAAAAATATTATAATATATTTAGCCATTAAAACCTATATTTTTATGATATTTACTGCAATATAAAATTATATAATGGCATTTGTATTTAAAGTCCATTAAGACATCTGAATTCAATGGGTCCCAATATTTTTGTTTATATAGTGTTATAGACATCAACCAAAAACAATGATAAAATGCAAAATAAACAGTGACCATTTTACTGCATTGTTACTCCTGCTTTTATTGCTATTGGCACATTTCTGTAATAACACATGCTTTTACCCAAATAAGGTTTTGGATACAGAACATATGGTGTATTTATAACAGAGTATTTTCACATTACTAGTCTGTAAATCTCTCTATTTGTCTGTTTGTCTGCTCTCCTTCCTCCATTTTGTGTATATCTTGGCTGTGTTTATTATGTTTTTACCAAAATCCTGAGTACAATCATGGCCAAAAGACACAAATTTTGTTTTCACAAGCTTTGCTGCTTCAGTGTTTTAGATTTTTCAACATCATTCTGACATAATTTTCCAGTTTCACATGTTTTCATTTGTAAATAAATCTCTAGTTTCCTTGCCAGCTATCATCGGTATTCCTTCCTGTTTTTGTGGTATACATATGGTTGGTCTCATGCGTCCTTGTCGCTCATTTCCAGGTGAGTGCAGCGACAGCGTCTGTGACCTGGTCACCTGTGCCAACGGCGGCGTCTGCTTTGCGAACAGGGCTGATGGTTACATCTGCCTGTGCCCACTCGGTTTCCGGGGAATGCTCTGTGAAGAAAGTGAGTCAACCTTATTTTTCTCTACACAAAAACCACACACTTGCACTTGTTAGTGTTGTTTCTCTGAGAAGGAGGTTTCTTTTCCCTCAACGGTTGTCACATCACACAGACCTTTTAAAGTAATTACTCAACAGTTGAGTGCAATATGAAGGAAAATTATTTCTTATATGTGGGATTGATTTTCTTGCTGTGTCATATCACCTTTCAGACAGTACTGTACAATATACGCTTCCACTTTCTTTTTCTGCTCCCTATGCAAGCTCTGTCCTCAGTTTATCTTTTGTTCTCTTCAACTGCTTTTCCACTTAATGTTCTTAATGATACGCCTATTATTTCTCTACTGCCCTAGTCATTTTCCTTTCTTCTTTCCTGTCCGTATTTCTTTTCTCTCTACCTTTAGGTTTTTTACTGTCTTCGCCACTCTTCAATGAGACAGTGTTTTCATACGCGGTCATTCCCTGGCCTCAGTTCTCACAGAGTTATTTGTCCTTCATGGAGTTTGAGATGACGTTTCGTCCGTCTCAGCCTGATGGGACGCTGCTGTACAGTGAGGATGCAGGCAGTGATGACTTCCTGGCTATCAACCTGGTGGACAGATATGTAGAGTTCAGATTTGACTGTGGCTCCGGAGAAGCTGCAATAAGGTACAAGATAAATACACTTGTTTTTTTATTATTAACCCATAAAGACCTAGTGCTACTTTTGTGGCAGTTCCCAAATTCATATTTCCTATATTTAACCTTTCTTAAGCAATTTATCACCATTTATTGTAATATTATCTTTTTATTTTGAGTTTTTTCAGTGTAAATCATGTATTTTCCTATATTTAATTAATTGATCATGTAGACATTCATAAAAGCTCAGAATAAATTCAAAGGCTATTGTATCAGAAACAGAGAAAACAGAAGAAAAAGTGACTTTTTCCAGTAAAATCTATCAATAACTGAACATAAAACAAGTGTCTCCATCCACTGTCACTGATCAAACTCCAAGGGTTTTACTGGTTAATCAATGTAGAAGATGACGGTGTTTCTACGTTCACTACGTAGCCTCTGAACATCCAAATGGGTCATATCTGATGACCATAAAAGATGACAAACTGCATTTTACACCAATTATTTACATGGTTTGGTAGGATTAGTGGATCAACAGATATTAAACAGTTGACATCAGCGGTTGGTTTTGGTCACCAGTGGCTGCATGGGTCTTTATGAGTTAACTTCCTCATCGTGGTAAAATACAACCTGGCCAAAAAGTCACCCATTGTAATATTTTGGCTTAAGTATTGCATTTGCATTAATAGTAGCATTCAGCAAAAATCCTGTATTGATGATGAAGAGTTGGACGACTGTGTAAAGTCTTCCTCATCACATCCCAAACATTCTCAATGCGGTTCAGGTCTGGACTCTGTGGTGGCAAATCTATGTGTGAAAATGACGTCTTATGCTCCCTGAACCACTCTTTCACAATCTAATCTTGATGAATCCTGGCATTGTCATACTGGAATATGTCTGTGTCATCAGCAAAGAAAGAATCCACCGATGTTCAAACCTGGTCATTCAGTATATTCAGGTTCACTTAACCTCATTTTATAGACGCATAACATTGGTGAATCTAGACCTGACTAACTAAAACAACCTCAGATCATAACACTGCCCCCACAGGCTTGTACTGTAGGCACTAGGCATGATGGGTAATCACTTCATCTGCCTCTTTCCTTACCCTGACTCACCCATCACTCTGGAACTGGGTCAATCTGGACTCATCAGAGTGCATGACCTTCTTCCGTTGGTGTACATTCTGATCTTTCTTCTCCCTAGCAAATTGAAGAGTATGAATAATGTGTCAGGGTCTTAACCTAATTATAGTAGTTTGATCTCCTTAGTCATTCTCTTGACCCCTTTGAAGGAGAGTTACATCCTTCACATGACCCTAGGATGTGTCTTCAGACATGATTGTTGCAGAAATGAGATAAATAAGTTGTTTCAGGCTGAAACATAAGAATCCCTGCTGTAATTATCCAATGGGAAAGTCTTATTTCCTTTGTTAAATCCAGGAGGGGGCTTGTTTTTGGCCAGGCTGTGTATTGTCTATGGGCTAATTTACATTCAGATTCACACAGATTTACTCATTTTGGAGTATAATCAACAGAAACAAACTTACAAAAAAAAAAAATACTCTGAAATCCAAAGCATTTATACCCGTTCCATTACCAGAAAAGCAACAGGAGTAATAATAAGATTTTAGACAACCCATTTTTTCATAATATAATATAACATTATTACTGACTGATCACCAGTACAAACCCAAACAGACATTGTAACATCAATATTCCTTAATGTCCACCTTTTCTCTACATACATGTTCTTAAATTGAATTACAAATGTGATGATCGGTCCTGCAGGAGTCAGGAGCAGATCAGTCTGGACTCATGGCATGAGCTGAGGGTTTCCCGCACGGCGAAGAGTGGGATCCTCCAAGTGGACAACCAGAAACCAATGGAAGGAATTGCTGAGGTACTCATAAACCAGCATCTCTGTCTGTGACACCGGACACTGCTTTTATGACCACAAGATGGCAGAAAGACACCACAAAACCTTCACAGTCTGCATACAGTAAAGTTCTCAAAGCTAATAAAGGCCTTAAAATATTCACCCACATACATTTGCATTCATTTGTTTATCAATGTGCTACTCATTTCAGTACTTTCTTGCACTTGAGTTAGATTTTGTGGAAAATTTTGGTTGAGTAAATTTAATTTAATTTAATAGGTATTTCATCCCCAACTCCAACATGTGCTCCACACAGTACACAGGCAAAGCAGAAGGTACAAATAATAGAAACAGTTACTTTGCTTATCAAACATGATATAGTGCCACATAAAACACAACATAGAATTTTTTTTAGCACTTTTGGGAAGAGTAACCTTGCTACTTATGTCTGCTGTTGGTACTGTATGTGATGTATTGTTTTTATGTATGTGATGTTGTATTGTCTTAATGTCTACAATGTTGGTTTTATAAGTGCTTTTATATTTGAGGACTACAGATGGATGTTAGTAATTGTGCTCAAATTTATGACAATCTTGTGTTATTTAATTAATATTCAGTCTCATTTTTAAAAAAAAATGTATAAATGAAATAAAATGAAACTTCTTAAATGATGATATATAATGATATTTCAGAAGAGGAAGTTCTCTTACATGACTTAACAGAGTTCATTTATGAAGTGCTTGTATAATTTCTAAGTAATTTTCTGTCATTTTCACTCATCAGGGAGCTTTCACACAGATTAAGTGCAGCTCACCTCTCTACATCGGTGGAGTACCAGAGTACGATAAAACCAAGAGAACAGCAGGAGTAGTAAGGCCGTTCACTGGAACAATTCAGAAGGTAAGACTTGTATTTAGACTGTTATAAAGTCAACACAATTTTTTCATTAACCCTTTAAGACTTACAATTATTTTGATGGTAACATTAAATGGTTTTGTTCTCTATATTTAACCTTTCCTATGTGATGTATCATAATTTACTATATTATCCTCTGCATTTCGTATTTTTCTGTGAAAATTGGGTAAATTGCTATATTAAATTTACTGATCATGTAGATGTAACAGCTCAGAGTAAATTATATTAAAAACTAAAAGGTGAGTTTTACAGCAAAATCATTAACTGGACGTAAAACATATATCATCTCTTAAACTACAGTTGTGGAAAAAAAAATACTTGACCACTCCTTGTTTTCTTCAGTTTCTTGTTCATTTTAATGCCTGGTACAACTAAAGGTACATTTGTTTGGACAAATATAATGAAACAACAAAAATAGCTCATAAGAGTTTAATTTAAGAGCTGATATCTAGCCATTTTCTATGTTTTCTTGATAATAACCAAAATCATTTAATGTCTTACATCAATAGCTATGGCATTGCACTGACAAAAACAGTGCTTTTAAGCATTCCATGTTTTCTTTTCTGTCTGTTTCAGTCACATGATACACACTGGAATTAGTACTTGATTGCATATCCATTGTTTTTGATGACTTTTGATGGTCTAATAATTTTTTCCATGACTGTACATGAGTTTTATTGATGAATCAGTGTTCCTCAAATTAGTGTCTCCACGTTAATTAAAGAGCCTCTGAAATGTCCAAAAAACATCCATTGGATGATCGTGAACAGCTGTTTTTTTAAATGTATTTTTTAATTGTATTGATAGAATTAGTGTTTCAATAGTTATCACACGTTAGTAGATGCTTTTCATAGTTTTTTCTGTCTTTGAGGGTTAATTATAGCAGTAAGTTGACAATACTCTGCTTTATCAGTACATCAGGTTATATCATCCAAACAGACAAAATTGAGTTTTTCTCTTCTCTTCTTTATCTTCTGTAGCTGGTCCTCAATGACCGCACCATCCCAATAACCAGTGGCTCTGCTGGTGGAATTAATGTGGCAAATTCAGAGCACCCATGTGTGAAAAGTCCTTGTGCCAATGGAGGGACCTGCAGACCAAAGTGGGATGGATATGAGTGCGACTGCCCTCTGGGATACGATGGAAAGCACTGTCAGAAAGGTCAGTAGTCTGTCCGGTCGCATGCTTTGACAGAAGTACTTTAGTTCATATTTTTCCCACATAAAGCTGGTATAAGTACAAGGTCAGTTCATGTGTTGTTGATTGAGTTGAAAAAAAAAAAAAAATACAACTCACCGACTGATGAATTGCAGACAAAGTGTTGTTCATGTGCTGTGTTTGGTGTTTTTGCCTTTTGTGGAATAAACTATAACAGTACTTTACACTTATTACGAATGGCTCTAATATGTGTCTTTATTCACATGGTATGATCCTCTTCTAAAGGATTAAATGTTTTTCTCTACTATCATATAGTGTAATATATATCATGTAATGGACAAACTAATCCCTTAAGCCTTTCTCTTCCTTCTCTTTTTTAATGCTTCCACTGACAGAGTGTGGAAATTACTGTTTGAACAGTAAGTTTTCTTGTATAAAATAAAAAGAAAACATTTCATAAAAAGTAGTATCTAAACCTATCATCTTTGAGTGCACATACTGTAGTTTTTCTCCTTGTTGTATATGTTTTTCAGTTTGTTATTTTTACCAATGTTGCCACCTTGTGACAGTATAGAGTAAATGCAGTGTTTTCTCCATTCAGCTGTTACTGAAGCCATTGAGATTCCTCAGTTTATTGGCCGAAGTTACCTGACCTATGACAACAAGGATATCCTGAAACGGTTGGTACTAAATCTGTCACATAAATGTGTTGCATTAGTGTTTTGTATATGCAAAGGTTTCTCAAGACACTACTTGCCTGTAAAATACACAAGCTGCAGTGAATGTAAATATGAGTAAATGTGTCCATGTTTTCAGGATATCCGGGTCCAGGAACAACCTTTTCATGCGTTTTAAGAGCACAGCTAAGGATGGGTTGTTATTATGGCGAGGAGAAAGTCCGATGAGACCAAACAGTGACTTCCTGGCAATGGGGCTTCAGGACGGTGCGCTAACCTTCAGGTACTGTGTTAAAAAACAAAAGACAGAATGACCAGGGAGTTGGATGTACACCATGTGATTAGTCGCCCCTCTGTGTCCTTTTGGTGAAACTGGAGCTGAAGGAAAAAGTTCAAGCAAAGCGAAGAAACTTAACGAAAAAAAGAGGGTAGATGATGGAGAGGGACGCAGGGAAAGCTAAGTAGTCACTGAGGACAGAGCGAAAAAAAAACTGAAATGTAACTAAAAAGAGTTAGAGGCAGGATCAGAACAGTAATATAATAACTCTGACTTAAACTAATTTTCCTGTTTCTTTTTTTCCTGTTATTCCAGTTATAATCTGGGCAGTGGTGCAGCTAACATTGTTGTCAACGGGACCTTTAGTGATGGAAAGTGGCACAGAGTCAAAGCCGTTAGGTAAGCACGAAAACTAAATCAACATTTCACACAGATACATTCATGGGACAATAATGTGAATCAAGACACAGCACAGACTGTTATTTTGTTTTTTCCCCTTTTGTTCTTTTACACAGGGACCAACACTGTACATACAAACGTCCAATAGAAATACAATTTTTTTCTTATTTCCTTGCACTGTTGAGTTGTACATGAATTGTCAACTTGGAGAAACAATTTGTACAATTAATTTTAAAGACATGTTTGGGTGTCCATAAACACTAATGAAAGTCAATGAACAATGACTTGTACAGGACATATATATATATATATATATATATATATATATATATATATATATATATATATATATATATATATATATATATATATATATTTTTTTTTTTTTTTTTTTTTTTTTTTTAATCCATAATTACATTTCAGCAGATCTTAATTCCAGTGGTCTGAGAGGACATCTAAATAACCTTTATTAAGCAGCACAATGTCATTAATTGTACTGGTTGCTGCTATACTGTTGTGCAATATATTATGATTTTACTGTCTGTCCTTTTTTTTGTATATATTGTAATTTGCACACATATTCATTTTTATTTTCTGGTGGTGAGTCAATGCAGCAAAAAATTTTCTTCCGAATGTACACAAGCACAAAGTGTAAGTTGTGACAATAATGTGATTTATTCTATTCTATTCTATTCTATTCTATTGTTATACTGTATTACATTGTATTATATTATATCCTTTCCCTGTGTTTTTAGTTTAAAAAAATTTTGAAAATCTAACATGTTAGGGGTTAAAGACATGACAGCTGATCAGATTCAATCAAATGCGAACTTGATGTAACTCTACTGGTCGACACAGAAGCTTGGAGAAATAGTAATAAGATCATGAAAAGATATCGTGTCATCTATATTTACATTCAGTCTTTTGATTTGGACTGAGAGGAGAAACCTGCCAAAGGAAGGTATGCAGCTTTAAATCATTAATCATATGTAGAACAGACTACCAACACAGAAAAAAAAGAAATCAAAAATAATAAAATATGAAACGACATCAAAAGGAGCCAGTTGTGGTGGTTGGGGCATCTGGTTAGGATGCTCCATGGATGCCTTTCTGTTGAGGTGTTTCATGTATGTCCAACTGGGATGTGACCCTGGAGCAGACCTAGGACACCCTGAAGGGATTATATGTCATAAGAAATATGTCTCACTGAAAGAGCTGGAGGAGCTTAGACTACAACCCCATGACCTAAACCTAAATAACAGATAGATAGATAGATAGATAGATAGATAGATAGATAGATAGATAGATAGATAGATAGATAGATAGATAGATAGATAGATAGATAGATAGATAGATAGATAGATAGATAGATAGATAGATAGATAGATAGATAGATAGATACATACATACATACATACATACATACATACATACATACATACATACATACGTGCATAGATAGATAGATAGATAGATAGATAGATAGATAGATAGATAGATAGATACATACATACATACATACATACATACATACATACATACATACATACATACGTGCATAGATAGATAGATAGATAGATAGATAGATAGATAGATAGATGCATACATACATACATGCATAGATAGATAGATAGATAGATAGATAGATAGATAGACAGATAGATACATGCATGCATACGTAGATAGATAGATAGATAGATAGATAGATAGATAGATAGATAGATAGATAGATAGATAGATAGATAGATAGATAGATAGATAGATAGATAGATAGATAGATAGATAGATACATACATACATACATACATACATACATACATACATACATACATACATGCATGCATGCATGCATGCATATGTAGATAGATAGATAGATAGATAGATAGATAGATAGATAGATAGATAGATAGATAGATAGATAGATAGATAGATAGATAGATAGATAGATAGATAGATGCATACATGCATAGATAGATAGATAGATAGATAGATAGATAGATAGATAGATAGACAGATAGATACATGCATGCATACGTAGATAGATAGATAGATAGATAGATAGATAGATAGATAGATAGATAGATAGATAGATAGATAGATAGATAGATAGATAGATAGATAGATAGATAGATAGATAGATAGATAGATAGATAGATGCATAGATAGATAGATAGATAGATGCATACATACATGCATAGATAGATAGATAGATAGATAGATAGATAGATAGATAGATAGATAGATAGATAGATAGATAGATAGATAGATAGATAGATAGACGCATACATACATTCATACATACGTAGATGGATGGATGGATGGATGGATGGATAGATAGGTAGATAGATAGATAGATAGATAGATAGATAGATAGATAGATAGATAGATAGATAGATAGATAGATAGATAGATAGATAGATAGATAGATAGATAGATAGATAGATAGATAGATGCATGCATACGTAGATAGATAGATAGATAGATAGATAGATAGATAGATAGATAGATAGATAGATAGATAGATAGATAGATAGATAGATAGATAGATAGATAGATAGATAGATGCATAGATAGATAGATAGATAGATAGATGCATACATACATACATACATGCATGCATGCATGCATGCATATGTAGATAGATAGATAGATAGATAGATAGATAGATAGATAGATAGATAGATAGATAGATAGATAGATAGATAGATAGATAGATAGATAGATAGATGCATACATACATACATGCATAGATAGATAGATAGATAGATAGATAGATAGATAGATAGATAGATAGATAGATAGATAGATAGATAGATAGATAGATAGACAGATAGATACATGCATGCATACGTAGATAGATAGATAGATAGATAGATAGATAGATAGATAGATAGATAGATAGATAGATAGATAGATAGATAGATAGATAGATAGATAGATAGATAGATAGATGCATAGATAGATAGATAGATAGATAGATGCATACATACATGCATAGATAGATAGATAGATAGATAGATACATACATACATACATACATACATACATACATACGTGCATAGATAGATAGATAGATAGATAGATAGATAGATAGATAGATAGATAGATAGATAGATAGATAGATAGATAGATAGATAGATGCATACATACATACATGCATAGATAGATAGATAGATAGATAGATAGACAGATAGATACATGCATGCATACGTAGATAGATAGATAGATAGATAGATAGATAGATAGATAGATAGATAGATAGATAGATAGATAGATAGATAGATAGATAGATAGATAGATAGATAGATAGATAGATAGATAGATAGATAGATAGATAGATACATACATACATACATACATACATACATACATACATACATACATACATACATACATACGTGCATAGATAGATAGATAGATAGATAGATAGATAGATAGATAGATAGATAGATAGATAGATGCATACATACATACATGCATAGATAGATAGATAGATAGATAGATAGATAGATAGACAGATAGATACATGCATGCATACGTAGATAGATAGATAGATAGATAGATAGATAGATAGATAGATAGATAGATAGATAGATAGATAGATAGATAGATAGATAGATAGATAGATAGATAGATAGATACATACATACATACATACATACATACATACATACATACATACATACATACATACATACATACATACATGCATGCATGCATGCATGCATGCATGCATGCATATGTAGATAGATAGATAGATAGATAGATAGATAGATAGATAGATAGATAGATAGATAGATAGATAGATAGATAGATAGATAGATAGATAGATAGATAGATAGATAGACGCATACATACATTCATACATACGTAGATGGATGGATGGATGGATGGATGGATAGGTAGATAGATAGATAGATAGATAGATAGATAGATAGATAGATAGATAGATAGATAGATAGATAGATAGATAGATAGATAGATACATGCATGCATACGTAGATAGATAGATAGATAGATAGATAGATAGATAGATAGATAGATAGATAGATAGATAGATAGATAGATAGATAGATAGATAGATAGATGCATAGATAGATAGATAGATAGATAGATGCATACATACATGCATAGATAGATAGATAGATAGATAGATAGATAGATAGATAGATAGATAGATAGATAGATAGATAGATAGATAGATAGATAGACGCATACATACATTCATACATACGTAGATGGATGGATGGATGGATGGATAGATAGGTAGATAGATAGATAGATAGATAGATAGATAGATAGATAGATAGATAGATAGATAGATAGATAGATACGCAGATACATACATACATATCTTTTCACAGATATTTCTAAAATCAGAAAAAAATGAGGATGCTAATCGCTGAAATAAAGTGCTGAGATGCTAGAGTTTCTGATGATTTAACTGTTCTTACTCTTCTGTGCAGGGATGGACAGTCAGGGAAGTTGACAGTCGATGACTATGGAGCTAAAACAGGCAGATCACCTGGAAAAATGAGACAACTCAATATCAACGGACCCTTATACGTTGGTAAGTGCAACACATCTAAAGCCACTGTTATGCACATAGACCATAAGAATGAATAATTTAAGAGTATTTTCTTCCTTCTCCCTCCTTTGTCTGTATTTTCTCCGTCCTCCCTGCAGGTGGCATGAAAGAGATAGCTCTACACACAAACAGACAGTACATGGGAGGCCTGGTGGGCTGCGTGTCACACTTCACACTATCCACTGATTATCACTTAGCGCTGGTGGAAGACGCTGCTGACGGCAAGAACATCAACACATGCTCCAACTAGAAACTGCAACTTCAACAGATGAGCGGCCATTTTCAGCACTGTTTTTACACCGGAGCGATTGACTCAACCCTAAGATTTGTCATCTTTAAAACTGACTGATCTGCTCCGAATGAGTAAAAACTAAAATATTTTGTTGAATGGTGGCTGACATAGTAAAAGGTCAAACCAGGAAAAAAAAAAAAAAAAAAAGAATAAAGAGTGTAAAAAGTGTTGTCAGTTTGAGTCACATATGATTAATCTTCAAGTGGCTCCTGTATATAAGGTTTTGAGGTGTGTTTTACCATTAACAGTGTGATGAATCTGGAATAAGAGATTCCGCCACCAGTTCACAGGAGGATATTACAAGGCACGAATACTCTGGGAAAGAACAGATTAAGCTTAGAGCAACGGGCAATGAGGGTCTTTGTAAAACCTGGCAGAGGACATTTTTTTCATAGGATGTTTCCAATCTTATCTTTATTTTTTCTACTGTAAATCCTTATTTGATTGCTGGAAGAACCATGTATTCCAGAGGATCAAGAGTCATCAACAGTTTTTCATAAATCCGACCTAGAGCAGTTAGCAGAGATAAACTTTATTTGTAGAGGATTGTTAGCTTTGGCCCTAGAGGATCTCTGTTGTTCATGTTGTTGTAGCATTTGTAATCTTGTGTGTTCTGTGATTATCAAACTGTAGAGTACATTTTTTAAAGTCAGATGGACTGCTTAAAGGTCGCTAGTTTTGAGGGTGAAGACATCAGCTGTGCTTTCTCTGTTTTCTTTCGTTTTTGTTTTTTGTTTTCTTATAACATACACACTTCTTTATTCACAGCACTCAAATGCTAGTCACATGAAAGTCTGATGCTGACACAGTGAAGCAGCCAAAATCCTGAAAAAATGCGTGACGGTTTTTTGCTACCATTAGACAAAACAAAACCAAAGGGCACCTCCTCCTTTACAATGAGTATAACTGTATAATTTTTGTTTTTACATCAATGAGCACTTGTATACAAGCTGATGTTGCTTCATCATGACTAATCTGTACTCCTGAAAGGATATCTTGCAAATGGTAAAACTGCTTTGTATTTAATGAATGGTCACTAGTTATATGAGTTATTGTTGCTCTACAAAGAATGACACCAATGTTAAAATAAGAGAAAAAGAAAAGAAAAAAATCTAATAATAAACCATGAATTTACATCTTAATTTTCGTAGAAGAATAAATCAGTCATTAATGTTTTTTATTGCCTGCAATAGTTTTAGTTGCTTCAACACACAAAAAAAAAAATGTTGCAGACAAGTTGTGTCTACATCCTCATGTGGCTGAGGAATGTGAATGACCAGGATTTCTGCAGACCGATCCGCCGCAGAGTGATTAAATGTGTTGATCATAGTCTAATAGTGTAACAATTGACTGTCTGTATCTGCTGAAGCATGTCTGTTAACATTCTGCTAAACCTGGCCTATAAAAAGCAATGATGATGGGGTATTTGTGAGCATCCATTTGAAAGCAATCAGAAAATACCTGAAACTCAAGGCTGGAGCTGAGGTGAAAAGAGAAACATATAACTACGTAGGTTGAAATTACACTGGGCAGCAGGAAAACATTGTGTGTGTGCCACTTATCTCATAAAGACCTAGTGCTGCTTTTTGTGTTAGTTCCCAAATATTTTTTTTTCTCTCTATTTAACTTTTCTTTGGTGTTCTATCATCATTTATCATATTATTATCCTCTCCATTTTGCATTTTTTCAGTGAAAATCAGGTATTGTCCGATATTTATTTTACTGATCATATATTTAAATCATGCTGAGATTACATTTGAGAGTCATCATATCAAACACAGACAAAACTAAAATCTATCACTAACTGAACATAAACCATGTGTGTCCATCCACTGTCATTGATCCAACTCCATGGGGTTTACTAGTGAATCAATGTTGTAGCAATGATGGTGTTTCCACATTCACTACGGAGCCTCTGAATGTCCAAATGGGTCATATCTGATGATCATGAAAAGATGTCAAACTGCATTTCACACTAATTATTAACATGTATTGATAGGATTAGTGGCTCTAAAGTTATTAAACATTTTAGATCTGTAGATGCTTTTGGTCACTGGTGTATATTTGAGTCTTTATGGGTTAAGGAAAAATATCTGATCTGGACAAAAACAGGAACGTAATTAAAATCTGCAGAATTTCTCCATTTTGAGTCATACAAATATGTAAAAGATGCTTATTTTCCAAACTTATTCTTTCATGCCTTTTATTGTATATTAAAAAATCTGAAGAATAAGTAATAACTTGGTCAAATTTACTTATAGATATGAACATTAAGCCCGGTTTAGAATAAACCGCTGCGAGTGGAAGACAATCTGCAACCCATCTGTTCATGCGTTTTAAGCCTCTTCTCAACTAGTTGATCATAACGAGGGGCTCTACGGTTACCATGGTTGTAAAAATTTTGCACCACTTCCATAAATAAATTACAAGCTGTTACTTCTTGAGAGCTGAGCTCCGAGGGGAATACGAGTTCACCAATGAATTCTCCAATCTGGGCTCTGATGAAAACTCCAGCTTTCACCTTTCTGTCACTTTCTGTCACACCAAATGTTTGTTTCAGGTATAGAAAGCAGCAATAAGATTTTATAAAACTGAAACAAACTGATATGCTGTTAATGACTATATACTGACTTGTGCATAACTCAAAATTCAGATTTGGAATTTAAAAAAAAGCATTGTTGACCAGTATTTTCTAAAATCCTGCACAGACTCTTTTCACATTAAGTGGAATGTCTTGTTGGATATATTTAAGTTTTAAATGGAAGGTTGAAGAAACACACAAACACCTATGGATCTAACCTTCTACAGTATCTATACAGTGTGAAAAGACTAAGCCAGTAGATAAATTACAAGAAAAACCATAACGATCAATAATCTATGTTGAATGATTTTTCAACACTGTCAAGAAGAACAGCTATGGAGGCACCCTTTACTGTTCTTACTATAAAAATCTATTCTTGTTTAGTTGAAATGGCATTTTAATATCCAATCATTTACATAATCAAAATCAGAATATGTGAAGTATGTTAAATGATGGACAACTTGTTTTAAAAAGACAGCATACAGCTATCCATCAAACACTTCATTACATAGCAGATTCTATTAATAAAACAAATCCAATAAAAACAACAAACAATATAAATACAAATCCAATGCAAATCTATTATCTAAATACTCCAATTAGTGGGTGTGGTCACTACATGTATGATATGTGAAATTGCTTTGGTTCAATCAGGTAAAGGAACAGTTTCAGACAACCATCTGTTAAAATATACATGAATTGTCAGCTTGGGACAATAGTATTATTTTTAAGACACACTTGGGTGTTCATTAAAACTAATGAAAGTCAATGAATAAACAGAGACCTGTAAAGGAAATGTAACTATAAAATGTCCATCATTTGTAATTCCAGTAGTCTGAGAGGACACTAGACTAATGCATCCATTGCTTTTCTGTATTTTCAGTAGAAAAAAATGTAGAAAATGTGTCCTCTGACACCCAGAATTCAGCTAATCAAAGTTTTCAGACAAGTAGGAGTTAAATACATGACTAACAGCTGATCAGATTCTGTTAAATGTGGCCTTGATGTAATGTAATGTTCTACTCTGTGTCTTAACACAGACACTTGGATAAGTGGCTGCCAATTCAAAAAAAAAAAACCAACACATTTTATGGACATTGTGAAAAACCTTCAGATTTCAGTGAAAAGAAAAGCACAACATACAGAGTTGTGACATAGGGTCATGATCATGCCCCTCACTGCTGTTAGCTGAAAATTGTTTTCTATATGAAGTAGGAAAAAAAAGATTACAAAGCAGCAGGCCATGACATTTTTACCTCCGCCAAGGAGGTTATGTTTTTGCCAGGGTTTGTTTGTCTGTCTGTCCGTTAGTGTGCAACATAACTCAAAAAGTTATGGACAGATTTTGATGAAATTTTCAGGGTTTGTTGGAAATGGGATAAGGAAGAAATGATTAAATTTTGGTGGTGATCGGGGGTGGGGGGGCCCCATTTCCACCAAACCCTGAAAATTTCATCAAAATCTGTCCATAACTTTTTGAGTTATGTTGCTCACTAACGGACAGACAAACAGACAGACAGACAGACAGACAGACAAACAAACAAACAAACCCTGGCAAAAACATAACCTCCTTGGCGTGTGTGTGTGTGTGGGGGGGGGGGCACTGATCAGCCTTGGCGGAGGTCTGCGCTCTCCGAGTGCTTCTAGTTTAAACAGCTGTCCTAACACTTGTGTTCAAAACTTAAGGATAAGTCATTTTATGGCATTAAAGCAAAGACAAAGAAATGATTCAGCTGCACTCAAACGAACAAAACAACAAACATCTGCATCTCATATGAACTGAAAGTACAGCTGAATTTTTTTCTGTTTCCTAATTCTGAAACATATGGAGAGAGACTGAAGGCACAAACAACTGGTTCAGTTTAGATGTGAGTATGAGTGGAAAAATACCTTCAGTAACTAGGATTTAAAGCAGAACCGTGTAACAGTTTTACCTTAATTAAACAGCTTCATAGTAATTGTGATGGTTAAATGGCTCGTTAGGGGGAAAATGGAAACCTTCCCACTTCCCATAGGGTCTCTAGGGCCGAATATGCTCGAAGATTCTTGTCTCGTGAGAAACGTCCCACTTTACGGCAGTACGACACGAACACGCGCCTCCAGCCGAGTACCACCGCTTGGCTGTAAAGACAAGTCAGCCATGTTTTCATTTCACAGGCGTTTACTTTAGCAGAGAAAAGGAAGAGGTGGCTGTTGTCAAGGGATGGAAGAAGAAGAAAAGAGTGAGGGACCAAATGAGGAACAAGACCAGAGTCTGCTTGGTCCTCCTTTTGCAGAATGGTGAGAGCTGAAAGATAAAAAAGCATCAAAACGAACACAGACCTGGCGTTGCTGATGTACTTGTAAGTATTGCTATTGGTTATAACAGTGTTTAGTCATTTTATGAGCGATGCCCGAATGTTTGCTAGCTAGAGGAGATGTTAGCATACTCCCCAGTAATCAAGGTTGTTTGTGTGTATGTTTGTGTATAATTCTAATAATAATTATAATAAACTTTATTGCAGACACAGGTCCATAAACCACAAGCACACAACGTACAGAATAAATAAAATAAAAAGGATAAAAAAAAAGAATAAAAAGACTAAAAAAAGAATTAAAAGGAGATTAAAAAAAAAAAAAAAAAAGCACATTATAAAATACACAAACTATTGCACCAATGCCGTCTCAGTTTAGAGGTAAAACGATAGCAGCTTTTCGGGGGGCTAACTAGAGCTTCTATAACAGTGGTGTCAAACTCATTTTAGTTCAGGGGCCACATTAAGCCCAAATTGATCTCAAGTGGGCAGGACCAGTAAAACAATAGCATAATGACCTGTAAATAATGACGACTCCAAATTGTTTCTCTTTGTTTTAGTGCAATCAAAAATAAATTATGAAAATATGTACATTTACAAACTATCCAAACAAAAATGATGTGAATAACCTGAAAAAACTGAAATTTCTTAGAAAAATAAGTACAATTTTAACAATACAGGGTAGGGAAGCAAAATTTACAATGAACATTTAGATGTTTTTTCTCAGCAGGCACTACGTCAGTTGTTTTGAAACCAAACATATATTGATGTCATAATCATACCTAACACTATTATCCATACCTTTTCAGAAACTTTTGCCCATATGAGTAATCAGGAAAGCAAACGTCAAAGAGTGTGTGATTTGCTGAATGCACTCATCACACCAAAGGAGATTTCAAAAATAGTTGGAGTGTCCATAAAGACTGTTTATAATGGAAAGAAGAGAATGACTATGAGCAAAACTATTACCAGAAAGTCTGGAAGATACTATTAAAGAAGAATGGGAGAAGTTGTCACCCCAATATTTGAGGAACACTTGCGCAAGTTTCAGGAAGCGTGTGAAGGCAGTTATTGAGAAAGAAGGAGGACACATAGAATAAAAACATTTTCTATTATGTCAATTTTCTTGTGGCAAATAAATTCTCATGACTTTCAATGAACTAACTGGTCATACACTGTCTTTCAATCCCTGCCTCAAAATATTGTAAATTTTGCTTCCCCACCCTGTATTACACCACTTATACATGCATATTATGGATTGGATTTACAAAAACACAAAATATTTAATAACAGGAAGAATAATGTTAAAATTTCACTTTCAAAATTTCCGTTTTTTTTGCACTTTATTGTTAAACGATTGTTTGTAAATTTTAATATTTTCATCATTTAATGTAAGTTTTTACACTAAAACAAAGAGAAAAATTTGGAGTTGTCATCACTTATAGATTTAAAGCTATACCTACCGATGTGGCATTTCTCACAGCACTTAGTAAAAGTTTGAACATGAACAACCCGCCTCCCTCCAAAGCCCCGCCCGCTCATCCCAAGTCGTCAGAAATGGACGCATGGTCAGAGCCCCGTTCGGCTCTATTTGACGCAGGGGGTACCCCTTCTGCGTCAGATTTCGACGCGGAGGGCAGCCTGATAGAACTGTATGTAAATCCCTCAGTGTCATTGAGCACTGACGCTTTCCTCTTACCTGATGCGCGTGATGGAAGCGGAGGTGGAAGTGGAGGTTCGGTCCACTTCAGCGTGTCCGTGGACCCCTCCCTCAGTAATTAGATCCATCATCCGCCTGCCGCGGCCTCTGTTCCATCAGTAGACCCTGAATTTAAGGGTCTGGTCTGTGCAGCCCTGGGTCAGTGTCTTCAGCTGATGAGGTGCCCAGCAAGCGCACTGTGAACGCGCGGCCTCCGCGAATTTTCCGTGGACATTTGAGGTTTCATAGTCCATACATTTATCATTTTACATAATCCTACATTGTGTGACACCAAGTACATGTACCTGAATCAGTACTGCGGTCATAAAAGCTGAGCTTCCTGCAGACCTATCTGTTCAGTCCAGTACAGCTGACTTCCGGACTTTAACTCCATCCTTCATTCATCAGACTCCTGTTTGTGCCCCTTAGTTGTTGTTTCCGTTCATAAATCTGTTTTTTTTCCTTCCACATGTGCATTTGAGTTTTATCCATACACATCATAGACAGTAGACTGTGGTCAGTGACAGGAGGAGCGTGAGTGAAGCGTCAGATTCAGAGGGACACATATCAGATGCGGAGCGCGATAATGGATCGGATGCTGGACGGCCGTAATGGATGATTGACAGGAGGCTCAGCCAGGTTCGACCAATTATTTCATTCGGACCAACTAAAATGATTGGTCAGACTTTTATCAGAAATATATGAGAATTAAACATTTTTGAGTTTCAATACCTGGTGGATTTCTTTTATATTTTGGTTTGACGCATGCTTGTTAGGAGCATTTTAAGATGACAAAAGAAAAGTGTAAAAATGCCACATCATACGGTATAGCTTTAATGTAATATTATGTTTTTCACATTAAACTAAGAAAATCTGGAGTCATTATTTATAGGTTATTATGCTATTATTTTAGTTGAGATCACATTGTTCTGTATGTAGAACCTGAACAAAAATGACCTCGACATCCTTGATTGTTAATATCTTAAGTGTAATTTTTGCGCTTTGTAAATTCATCCCGTGAGCCAGACTGGAACCTCTGGAGGGCTGGTTTTGGCCCCTGGGCTGCATGTTTGACACCTTTGTTCTATAATGTGGTTCTTTGATTCATCCAGGCGACACATAAAACTAAACATCAACTGTCTTAATAGTGCCTCACAAGTTGGCACTCCTGTGGTCACAAACAGTTGACTGGCACTATGCCACCAAGGGACATGAAGCAGCAACCTCAATGCATCATTATAGGCTACCTTGAGCCTCTGCAAACTTATTTTCTTATAGTTTGACCACAGTTGAGCAGTGTATAATGGTGTGATGTAAGTTCTAAATAGAGAACACTTCACTGAATCAGAGCACATAGAAAACTTCCTTATCAGCATGTTAGCTTGAGAATAAATCTTACAACACTGTCGATGGATGTCTTTGTTGTCCGTCCAGTCATTGGATATGACATGACCGAGGTACTTAATTTCCTCACAAACATCAAGAGGACTTTCAGACAAATAAAAGGTTGGAAAAGTTGATTTCCTGTCCCCTGCACTTCTAACTATCACTATTTGGCTTTTCTTAGCGTTATACTTGATGTCATAGTCTATGCCATACTAAGAGCATACCTTCAACATCTGCTGCAGCCCAGCACTATATGGACTGAGCAGGACCAAATCATTTGTATGTTTGTTTAGTTTACTAGATCGCCCTTTGTCAGCCTCAGGAGTGTGTTTTTACCACTAGCCACAGAATTTTGCCAGTTGAACCTATTTTTTGTCAGATGTATGTAGTTCATTATACATGACTTGTGTGTAATTTGTTTTGTCTGAATAGTGACTGGCATAACAACTAGCCCTGATGTTGGATGTTATCTGGTGTTGTATGATACTTGTCTCTTGTCCAGGTGAAGGTCTAGAACAGGGGTGGCCAACCCTGGCCCTGAAGAGCCACTATCCTGCATGTTTTAGATGTATCCCTCTTCCAACACACCTGATTCAAATGATAAGCCTATCATCCAGCTCTGCAGAAGCCTGATAACGACCGTCAGGTGTGCTGGAAGAGGGAAACATCTAAAACGGGTATTCAAATCCGGTCCTCAAGGGCCGCTATCCTGCATGTTTTAGATATTTCCCTCTTTCAGCACATCTGGTTTAATTAATGATTAGCTCATCATCATGCTCTGCAGAAGCTTGATAATGATGTAATGGCTTCCAGGTGTGATGGAAGAGGGAAATATCTAAAACATGCAGGATACCGGCCATCGAGGACTGGAGTTTGACACCCCTGATCTAAAACATGCAGGATAGTGACTTTCCAGAACCAGGGTTGGCCACCCTGGTCTAAAATCTAGATGACTGTTGTTGCTATAAATGTTAGCCCCGGGATGACAGCGCCCTAATTGCTAATCACCACTGGGAAGCGGTGACAGGTGAGAGCTGCTGATGTTTGTTTGTCTGTTAGCTCTTAAGCTGTGCAGCTAATGTTAGCATAATGGTGCTAGTGGCTACAGATGGACCCACATCCAGCTTGTCAGTATGACCTGTCTGCCTGGATGGCCAGGGGGTTCCTGTCCGCATCCTGCAGCTCCGCTTCCATGACCTCCTCTGTAAAATGAAAACAAATGTCCGAAACTTCAGTGTCCATCTAAAGTGTCCCACTCCGCTCCAGTAGCATCTTTGATCACCATTTTTTACCTTCTCGTTGCCAGCTTCATTGAAAACTAATGCACATGGTCGGAGGGGGAAGGTTAAGTGTGGGTTTTACTACAGTGAATATGTACTCCGAAACTGTAGGAGGAGCTCCATAGAGAACAATGACCACCAAACAGCTAAGAAGAACCAAAACAGCAAAATGTTACGTAGTTCCACTTTAAAGAAAAACAAGTCTTCTGAGGCAATAGATGATTGTTAGTCATTATAGTTGAGAACTTGGACAACTTTAAAACCTGAAACTGTGAACTTCTATCCTGAATTTTCACCTTTGATATGTTTTAAAATGCTCACCTTTTGTCCAAATGTTTTTTCTATCTCAGTTGTTGCTACCACATTTCTGACCAATCTCAGTTTGTGAACTCCATGTAGTTACAGCGTTCTCTATTGTGTGCAGAAAAATAGTTTACTTACATTTTCCAGAGCATCTCCATGATCTACTGTGAAGATTTCAACAGTGACAAGTCTGGCAGTTCCTTCTTTTGCTTGTTTTATCCATCCATCCATCCATCCATCCATCCATCCATCCATCCATCTTCTTAACTGTTTATTCCTTGTGATATTTGCTGGGGTGACGGAGTCCATCCTGGTTACCTATAGGTGAAGGCGTCGTACACCCTGTACATGTCGCCAGTTCATCGCAGTGCAGCCATATACATTAGAACAACCATGTACTCTCACATTCACACCTACTGGGATATACACCGACCAATTAAGCTATCAGCTCCCAGAGAGAAACCATGCAGACTCAGGGAAAACATGCAAACTCTACACCGAAACGAACCCAGGAACCTCTTGCTGTGAGATCATAGTGCTAACCACTACACCCCCATGCCACCCATGTACCATAATGTAACATATACATCATATTTGTCATCTTCATCCCTCAATATATGCATTGTTTCAGCCAAAAAGTTACATATGTAGATAATGCTAGCATTTTTAGCTGAATATGAATAAGCATCTGTCTCCCAGCCATTATCTATTCAGTTTATAATAGAATTTAAAAAATGATCTTGTTTCAATTCAGCACATGGCTCAGTGTTAATATAATCACAACTCTGGCCGAAATTCCCCATGTGATATAATTTAATGAACATTAACCTACATCCAGTTGATTTTTCCATAACACAATTTATATATGGCCTGTCAGTTTTTACCACCCAAAGTGTGGCGGAACATTTAATTAGTGAGTGCTGCTCAGTGGAATTTATTATTGAGTTTAATTCGATTGTTCTGTAGCTGTTATACTGTAATCTATCACCTGAACACACACAGATACACACATATTAAAGTCTGTCCCCATTTCTCCGTGTTCTACAAAACCTTTCAGTCATATTAAGGTCATCCACATCACAGGTTAGGGTTAAAGGTAGCTCAGAAGATTTGCTGTAAACCTGATGTTTTTAATTTGTTTGTGATAATGGTTGAGTAATATAATGGAGTGATTATAATTTGTTTTTTTCTGCTTATAATGGACTGTAATATGGGCCTTTTGTAACACTGCCCTCAGAACACTTATCAAAGCGGAAGCCTAATCTATCATCTCAGGCTGCGCACGAATGTATTCATTATACACATAAAAGAGACACTTGAATTTAGCCTTTAAAGACATAAAGCTACTTCAGTGAAGACTTCCAGAATAATTCTTTACATTTAACCTTTCCAAAGTGATTTATTACCATTTATTGTAATATTATTCTTTACATAGTTTAGTGAAATCCTTCCCTTTTTCATGTCTTTAGTTTTCATTTTCTGATTATGTAGATGTTCTTAAAAGCTCAGAGCAATTTGAAGAAAAAGGTTCCTTTTTCTGCAAAATCATATCATTAACTGAACACAAAAATAAGTGCCCACAACCACCGTCATTTGTCAAACTACATGGAAGAAGATTGTGGGGTTTCCATGTTCACTATGGAAACTCTGAAGATCCAAAACAGAGACATCTGATGCTGCTTAAAAGCTGACAAGCTGCATTTTCCATTAATTATTTTAATGTATGAGTTCAAAGGTTCAAAACCTATTACACATTTTAGATTCACACATGCTTTTGGTCGCTAGTGGTTGTTTACATTAACTCGATTCAAAAATACATCAATGTCAGAGGTGTCTAACACAGCATAACCAAATGTATTAACCATTTGTTTTAATTTTCATGGCTAATTATTGTGCACATTTTGGACAGAAATTCCTAAACTTTTGAAGCTCAAGAACCACAGGGGAAATAAGGGGTCTCCTTGGGACTCAACTGTAGAAAAAAAAAAAAAGAAAAAAAATGAATGAATGAACTAGACAGAGGTGGAGGAAGCACTCAGATCCTTAACTTCAGTCAAAGCATAAATACCACAGTGTAGAAGTTCTCTGGAAAGGGACGCATTGTACAGAATGACTATATTCCCAGTGTTATATCATCATATTATTTTGCTCTATTTTCATCACTGACACGTTTTCACTCATTCCTTTAATATCAGTAGATTTATAATGAGTACTGTCAAATCATTTCTAACTGCTTTTTTTTTTTTTTTAGTAATTATTAGTATCAAATAATACAGTAGAATAAAACGGGAATACCGTGGAAGTAGGTTACCTAGTTACATTGGATTACACCGTAAATTTAATGTATGTTATTTTATTTATGTTACTCAGTCAGTTGGTAGGCTAACCGTAATTTTTGATTAACGAAGCTATAACCATGTTATTGCAATGCTGTTATGTTATGGTAAATTAATACCAAATATAAGATTTAGTTATCTCAATCTAAAGCAGACATGATTTTGGTAACATGATATAATGTGTTAGTTTAATGCATTAAAGATGTGCTTCTGAAAGGCACTAATGTCTTATACAGTTACATAATACCTTATTTATTATTTCCATGGTTTACTGTTGTGTTTTCTCTGTCCACCAATCAACCTAAATACATGATTTTATGGAGTTCTGCTGTGAAAACTTACCCCCTGAGTACAACACCAAGTATGGACGTGGCCTCTTGCTTCCTGCTGGCTCTTGTGTCTCTTTCTACCCCGAGTTGCCTTGAGACCCTTAAGCTTTAACCTGAAAACTGTAAATGTCATTTGACTTTTATCTTACACTGCTACAGAGATCTTAACTTGCTTTTCAGTCTTTGCTCTCACCAGCTTAAAGAAACTGTGCTGCCAAACAAGGTCATTTGTTTTGACCAAGTTCTATTTTTGGTATTTGCATTTTTTAGTGAGGTAACTGTTTAATATCTATTTAATATGTCCAAATAGGGTTTTTTGCAAATTCAGTTGGCTTTTTTTTTTGTACTAGATTCTACAGAAATACAGTATATAAAGAGAATATATGAAGGATATAGATTATACAATCTACACAAATAAGAATTGTATTACATTCTTTGTTTTTGAAATTCATTTGCTCTATGTTATGATTTTTTTCTTCTTAATAAATTAGGTACACCATGTAGTTTTACGTCCATTTTTTACTTTATAGAAACAAATTCTAACAAATTCTACTGACAAGATTAGAAAAAAAATCAGGCTATTACACAATACAGTAGTGGTGTGAGAACAGAGAATAAACCCTTTATGTATGAGGGATAAATTAGTTAGTGTGTGCTCTATCAATGATTCAGTTATGGAACTAAACATAATCTCTCAGTGAAGGACATCACAAAAAAAAAAAAAAAGCTTCCAACAATGTGATGCATGAGTCATAATGTTTCATAAAAAGTTTTCATCATATATCTTCTAGTAAATGATTTATGAGTACAGTCCGGCTTTCCAGACAAATGTAAATTTTAGAAGGCGAGAGCCAGAGTGAACTAGGTAGAATCAGGTGAGTGTGTTACCCACAGCACTAATGTTCCCAGCTCTGGTCGGAGGAAAAGCACAGTCTGCTACTTCGTCTTAGTGTCAAATTCAAATGAGTTGTAAATTTATATGCACAATGAATAATACATACCTTATAATTCTACAGACACCAGTGATAGAGTGAGAAAATAGGGACTAATTTTCTTTTTCATGTGAAGGAATCAACTCTGGGACATTTATTACATGATATAAATCTGTATTATTCTCCACAGTTGTATAAGTACCTTAAATATCTCCAAGAAGAAGGTCTCTATGCTGTCAGTATCTTACTGTTGTTACGCAACAAATCCTTATTTCTAGAGGATCAAACGAGTTTTAGGACACAATAAGACACAATTAATTCTGGTCAGAAATACTGTACTTTGACTCACAAATGAGGGAATAATCCGTTAAGCGCAAAGATTACAGCACATGGCTCTGAATTTAGAAGGGACTTTTTTTTTCCCAGGAAGATCTTCCCTGATAAATAATATATAGGACTTGGTAGATGTTTGAGATATACTGGACCAGAGATTTAGAGTACCACTGGAGTAAAAATGTGGAATAAAAATATGCATTAGTAATATTGTGGATATATGAGGGACTCTAAATTTGATACAATATTACACAATAGTATTAAACTTGCGCTGTGGGACAATGGTGAACAGTAGGGACTGTAAGATATACTCAAGGGATGAAAATGGCCATTCCTGAAATATATGAAAATCAAAAGTCACTTACTTGGAAGACAGTATGAACCTTTACCAGACTCAAAAGTCATGTTTGGGGAACAGATTGCTGGAGTCTGGTCTCAGCTTTCTGCATTTTATCATCAACTTTTTTCAATCTGTTACTCATGCTCAGCTTGCTCCTCATTTAGCCTGATGGAGCTGTTGTTGCACCGTTTCTTTCTGCTTCATGCACTTGGTTTTGTTAGTGGCTACCCCACTGGTGCTCCCACTGGCCTCAGCCTTCACCAGAACCTTATGCACTTCTCACCAGCACCAGGATATTTGAGCCAGGAAACCTCATCACAGTTTACAAAAAACAACTGACACATTTAACCCTTTATCAAGCAAGTGACTATTTTTGGTCATTCCCATATACATTACAAGACAGTGACAGCAACAGTTACAGTGAGGATATTGAGTCAACAATCTCAGGTCCAGTGTGGTCTACAGGGTCTGTAAGTTCCATCTCTGCATGAACAGTGAGTGTACCTGCTTTGTTAGGTACCATGTAGTAATGGTACTAATGTAAGGAATGATATTCAAAGGAATAATGGCCCAATCCCAGTTCACCCCTAGGCCCTCCCCCTTACCCTTACCCCTTGGCCCTTGCACTTGGCACTACCCCTTAAAACGGAGTTGCAAGGGGTAGGGGTTGAAGCATTCCGCTATGAAATGAGACAACCCTTCGAGACCTGTTAAGCCATCAGCAGTCATCTATGCCGCTATTCACAGATGCAACAACTTTGTTTCTGAAAGAATTCCCCATGCCGTCAGGAGCTGTAACCGCCTCTGTTGCATGGGCTTTGGGCATCTTTTTCCGGCCATCAACTACAAACTGCAGAAATGCAATCTATAATACATTGAAACGGCATTAAACGATCGATCAAATGATTAAGTTGTTTACGAAAAAAATAGTACATTTGTGTGTTTCTTTTGTCACATTGCTGTGGCCCTCCCCCTTAGCCCTTCCCGTTGGACTCAGTGAGAATTGGGACACCCCTACCACTTCATGTGAACACACAAAAGGGGTGGAGGGGTAGGGGTAAAGGGGAGGGCCAAGGGGTGAATTGGGATTGGGCCAATGTGTATGGTGACGGATGTCTGTATCGCCACTTATGTTGTTGTAATGGGATGCCCTAATGTTCTAAAATACATGTTCTTTTCACCTTACGTGTGTTTTTCTTGTATTTTTTTCTTATATATTTCTTGTATTTATTTATTTTTTGCCACTTATGTGTGAGGAACCAAATATGGTCACTTCACTGACCTTGATTTTTTATTATTATTATTATTTCACAAAAGTAATAAAGTCTTATGTCCTGCAATAACACAGTAAGGTTGAAATTTTCAATTTCAGAGTATTTCTACAAGTGCACAATAAAAAGTTAACTCACACTCTTGCTGGTTTTAGCAAGAATTAAGTGACAATTTCTAGCCCTTTTTCATGGATAAACAGACATTTGACACTTGAGACATCTTAGGTGTTGCAAAGCAATCAATTTGTCCAAAAAGAAAAAATGTTAATGTTTAATGAAATCCTGATATTAGCACTCATGTTTTATGTCTTATTGTACTCTAAACATGAAGTCTAGAAAAGTCTGTTACTGTTGATTCACACTGTGGTATTGGACACTGGAACAGACTCAGTG
The DNA here is from genome assembly GCF_902148855.1 of Sphaeramia orbicularis. Lineage (NCBI taxonomy): Eukaryota > Metazoa > Chordata > Actinopteri > Kurtiformes > Apogonidae > Sphaeramia > Sphaeramia orbicularis. The sequence goes on from NC_043965.1 coordinate 23,894,834, forward strand.
TATAATTTTCCTGCAGTAGAAATGAAGAAGAAGATGATTTGTAGGGATTTGGTGTATGTTTGTTCATATTTGTAGTTATGTATGAAACAAAACAGTGGCACATGCCAGAGACAGCACTGAAAATCTGTAAAATTTCAGTGTTTTTAAGAAAATGCATTAAAAGGATAGAGTCAAAGTACAGATTTTGCCAATTCCCTGATTGTTCATACTAGTACTACAACTACTACTACTACTCCCACTACTACTACTACTCTTACATCTACTACTAATAATAATCTCTGTGATGTAAATGATCAGTTCTTTTACACTGTTGACAAAATACTTAAATTTTGAGTTATCACTTATTTATTATTGTTGACTCTTCTTAAATATCTCTATTGCACATAACAGGGTCTGGTTGTAATTCTCCTTTTAATCCATCACTACTCATAATTAAAGTGCATTAGATTAATTGTGTCTTTCTAATTTCATAGAAAGGTGGGAATAAAGTCCGACAATAACAGGGAGACAGAGGGACCGGGTTCTGCTGTGGTTATTTGTTATTGACTGAAACTCATTCGACGTAATAAAGAGTATGTTTTGACCTGCTTTTTCCACATCATGTCATCCATAACCTGATTCCTGGTATGGTGTTTAACAGAAGCCCCGGCAGACATTAAACAGGCCTAAGCCATATGCGATTTAAAGATCTGTAGCTACATCCATTGTTTCCTGCTTCAGTCACGAGGTACAATGGTTACTGTGATTACTAAAGCAATGTTAGATAAGTGGTCTTGCATATTACATTATAAAACATGACAGACAAAGTAATCTCATACAAACTAGACTGTATATGTATATTTTGACACAAACTCTAATGATCAGTAAAGGCAATGGAGTCTGAGTAATAATCTGAGTGAACATCTTCAGCACAGACATAATAAAAATCATAGTTAAACTATGAAGTCATAACAAACCATACATAATGATAATAATAATAATAATGGATTAGATTTATATCTTTTCTATGAATGCATACTCAAAGTGTGTACAGTGGATCTATTATTTATTCACTCACACATTCACACTCTGGTGGTAAACTACATATGTACCCACAGCTGCCCTGGGGCAGACTGATGGAAGCATGGACGCTAATTTGTGCCTACGGCCCCTCCGACCACCACCAAGCATTCATACGCATTCATACACCAGTGTGTGTAGCAGCACTGGAGGCAAGGAGCGTGAAGTGTCTTGCCCAAGGACACAACAGCATAATACTAGGACAGAGTGGGATTTGAACCGCCAACCCTTCGGTTACTGGACGACCAACTCTACCTCATGTAATAATAATAATAATAAAAATAATAATAATAATAATAATTATTATTATTATTATCACGCTAATTCTAAACAAATGCAATGTCACAAAAATACCCAAATGAGTGCTTATAGCAGGGGTGTTCATGGGCCAAAACTGACCCACCAGTGGGTCCAATTTGACCCATGGGATGAATTTATAAAATGTAGAATTTACACTGAAGATATTAACATATACAAGCGATCAAAATGAGTTTCCTCCGCAGGGTGGCTGGGCGCACCCTTAGGGATAGGGTGAGGAGCTCAGTCACCAGGGAGGAACTCGGAGTAGAGCCGCTGCTCCTCCACATCGAGAGGGGCCAGCTGAGGTGGCTCGGGCATCTGTTTCGGATGCCTCCTGGACGCCTCCCTGGGGAGGTGTTCCGGGCATGTCCCACCGGGAGGAGGCCTCGGGGAAGACCTAGGACACGTTGGAGAGACTATGTCCCTCAGCTGGCCTGGGAACGCCGCGGGGTCCCCCCGGAAGAGCTGGAGGAGGTGTCTGGGGAGAGGGAAGTCTGGGCATCCCTTCTTAGACAGTTGCCCCCGCGACCCAGTCCCGGATAAGCAGTGGATAATGGATGGATGGATGGATATTAACAGAAAATGGTGGAAAAATCAGTTTCGTTCAGGGGCCACATACATCCCAATTTGATCATAAGTGGGTCAGACCAGTAAAGCACTATCTTAACCGATATATAATGTTACAATACATCAAATTGTTTCTATCTATCTAATATTATTTAATATCGTTTCACAAAAAAATTCAGTAACCTAAATAAATATGAATAACATAAAAACTCTTACGAGAAGTAAGTGCAATTTTAATAGTGTTGTGTAAGTTGTAATGCACATGTGTAAATGGTAAGCTGAGGCATAATGGGCCGGATCTACTAAGATCCCAATTTGCGTGTAGTAATTTGCTTGCGCAATCTAGAATTTTGCGTGTGGGGTGTGACCACGGTTTGCAGGTGATTTACTAAGATTGCTCGCGTAAATTGCAACAGGTGCAAAGTCTTGGAGACCACCCTATTTAAATTAGGGTTTTGTGTGCGCTACTGGAGACAGTACGCTGTTAAAACTGCTCTGAGATACACCTGTACTATAATGGGAACAGTGACTGAATGATCCAGACACACGGAAATGTGACGTTGGAGGAGTTTTGTCATAGAAGGTATGGCATGACTCATTCATTCATTTTTCATTTTAAAGGTGTGTGTGTGTGTGTGTGTGTGTGTGTGTGTGTGTGTGTGTGTGTGCAGGGGGGGTATATAATGTTGTCACACTGTAGCCGAATGTTGGTGCATATTTTTAATCACAATCATCAGGAGTGGAAAAGAGTCCCGTAAAGTGTGTGCATGTTTGTGTGTGTGTGTAGGGGAGGCATATGTCTCAATTATTTTTTCTTCCGTCACTCCAAAAATGTTCACACCAGGGTGAAAAATGCGTCCTCTGCATCTCGTTTCATCATTTCTCTGTCTCCTAACCACTTCCATGTGTGCGCAATTACGCATCCAAACCATTTGCACCTCCTTTTGAGATGTGTTAAATATAGACGCAGTTTCTAAGAGCAAAATTGCTTTCGGGTTTGATAAATCACTTTGCAAATTAATATATTTACATTTTCTCCGCCCAGCACATGCACAACTGCATGTAAATGCCCCAAATTGCATATTCATTGTGGCAAATGTACTAACTGGATGCAGATGCGCTTTTTTGCATCTTTGAAAGACGCAACCCTTATTGCGTACTGTTTGTAAATCAGTTTGTACAATTTTTTTGCGTGTGCAGTGAGTTTGCACACGATTTAATACACGCAAAACCTTTGATAGATTCGGCCTAATGTTAAAATTGCACTTATTTTTCCTAAGAAATTTCCAGTTGTTCATGGTTATTACTGTTAGGCTATTCATATTTTTTTGAAGGACACTGTAGATGAAAACATTTTCACAATATAATTTCACAGTTTTCTGTGTTTCTCTGGCTTATTTTACTGGTCGGACCCACTTGAGATCGTATTGGGCTGTATGACTGGCCTGAACTAAAATTAGTTTGCCCCCCCCATCTTATTGAATGCTATTGCAGCTGTTTTAAACACAAACAGATGCACTCCATTCTCCAATTTACCATAAATGTCCCCTTCAGGACAAACCACTGCTCTCTGTACTCCATTGAGAAATGTCCATCATTACATTCTCTGAACCTTCATGTTCATCTTCAAATGTCATCTTGGTTTTTTCACCATCCTACCTCTGTCATCTACTGCAAATCATGTCTGCTGCCTATGACACATGGTCATTCCAAATCTTATGCTGAAAATGCCCACAATAAAACTTTCATTGATCAATCCCCTTTTCTATAAACAGCAGCAAACCACTGGAATGAACTTCAAAAGTCACTGAAACTGGACAATTTCATTTCATTATCTGCTTCTAAGAAAACTATTATGGATTAACAGACACATGCCGCTGCTTTGAGTAAACCATGACTAATATGCTGCTGTTTTTATGTCTGTTTTAGTGCCTATTTAAGCACATGGTTTCATGACATTTTCATGGCTGCATGTTTTGTGACACCCCCCCCACACACACACGCACACACACACACACACACACACACACGTCCTTCCTTCCAAGAGGCTTTGACTTTTGTCATTATTGTAAATAAAAATGTTTTCTTAATGACTTACCTGGTTAAATAAAGGTTAGATAAATAAAATTAAATTAAAAACAAAAATTAAAAAACAAAATTAACCTTTAAACACCTAAACAGCTGCCATCGACCAAAACCATCCACTGATCTAAAATGTTTGATAATTTTTGAACCTTTAATACTGTCAATAAAGTTACACAAACCAGGTACCATGCAGTTTGTCAGTTTTTCATCATCATCAAATATGACCCATTTGGACATTCAGAGGTTCCATTGTGAAAGTTTAAACACCATCATCTGCAGCATTGATTCAACAGTAAAACCCACGTAATTTGACAAATGTTTTTATGTTCAGTTGTTGATGTATTTTGCTGAAAAAGTCACTTTTTTCTGTTCTGATTTATTAATCTTTGGATTTACTAATACTTTTTTAATGAATATCAACATGATCAGTAAATTAAATACAGAAAAATACCTGATTTTCACTAAAAACTTGAAATATAGAGGATGATATAATAAATGGTGATAAATCCTATCCAGGACCGTCTTGCTGTGAGGTGATTGTGCGAACCACTGCATCACTGCCACCTATTTTGCTAATTATTGATTTTACCTTTATTTAACCAGGAAGTTCCGTTGAGATTAGAAATCTCTTTCGTAAGGGAGACCTGGCCAAGGCAGCAGCCACACAAAGTCTAATGATTTTATTATAGAAACATTTATAATTCTATAATTAAGATCAGCCACATGTCAACAACACCCTTTTATACATCCACTATACATATAAGCACTGAGCAATTACATCATAGCTCACTTATAAATAGGTGTGTTAGTAATAACTTAATTACCAAAGTAATAACTATGTAAGAACTCCAGTAACAACTAATGAACATTCTAAGAAATAAAAATGGATATTGTCATATTATAATGTTGATAGCCATCTTCCATTCCAAAAATCCCTATTTGTTTCAATATAAAACTGTAGAAATGATATGTTTAATGGAGTGTTATGTGAAGCTATGACTATGCTTAGTCTTGCAGTATTCAGACACTAACAGAGGAAAAAATGAGCAGAAGTCACAAATAACTTGGTAAAGATGAGAAAATGTAATGCAACATGATATTTCTAAGAAACCTCAAAGATGGAGCATTTATTAACAACCTTCCAGAGGACAAAAAGACGTGCAAGATCAGCTTTAGTTAATTTGTTGCTTAGGAGTTTGTGCTGATTGTAGTTTCTTAATGTTACTTTGGCAGCTATTGGTGAAATGAAGGAGAGGACTGCACTAAAGAAAAGGATCTGGCTCATGTCATTGCAGACACTGAAGTAACATTTGGAATTTACACTCACATGTCAGATTTTACACTTGTAAAGAACTGCCAGTAAGAACTGGCAGGCATCAAAACTTAAATCTTCAGTGGAGGGGGTCACAGAGGTCAGATTTCAGCCTCTTAGTTCAAGGTGTTACAGTTATACTGACCGTGACATGTCAGAGCTTCTAAAACCAACACAGTAACTCCTAAAAGTCATATTTTACATCTGCACTCTGACAACCGGCTACAATTGAAACTAGTCCGACTGCTTTCATTTTGACACTGTTTAACTTTTAGGTTGAGAGGGTCATACAGTCCAAACATCAGCCCTTCTGCCTGCAGCGTTGTACAGTTTAACCATGACATGTTTTACGCCCAGTGTCAAATTGTAGACATTATGCACAGCGACTATTGGTCATATTCAATTTCTGTGACCTTCATTTTGATACCATTCAATCCTATGGTTAACAGGTTCAAATTTTAGCCTTCTACCATGGTACCGTGGAGATATCAATCATTCAAATCAAAATATAGGGTCCTGTGGTTAATATTAGCCTAAGGTGTCAGATTTACATTGGTAAGATCTAGAACATTAAAATAACAAACTGAATTTGCATGGATTTTATAGGGCTGTCCTTCATGAAAATGTCCTAAAAATCCTCACACTTGGGTGTTTCTTTTAAATGTCATAAAAGAAACACTCAAGTGTGAGGATTTTCAGGATATTTTCATTCATTTTAAGTTCTGTGTGACCTCTGCTCATTTTCCTTTTCGTTTTCCTTCCATCCTTTCCCCTGGGGAACCCATATGGTCCTCCAGTTTGCTTTTGAAGTCTTAATATTTAACATGACCACAGCATTAAATAGAAAGGAGCTAGTTGTGCTTTTTGCAGCCCTTACTCATGATTATTAATCTGAAACTACAAGTGTTTCCAGGTAACAATCCTCAGCTTTAAACAAATGAATTCTACATTATTATCTTGAAAGAAAGGAGAATTTTTAGAGTTTTTATCTACAAAATTGATTATTTTTGGAGTTATTATATATTTATTATCATGGAATTATGACTGCATTATTTCCTGTGTATTACCAAACTATGTTATTACCGAGTCATAATGTAATGTGTTGGCTAAATATTTACTCTCTTCTGTTTTTAGTGCTGTTCACTAACTGTCAACTGCATCTTATGGTTTTCTTTTTCAAAGCTCCCATATATCAACTATTGTACTATATATTATACTTAAATGAACCTGTAAAAAGACATTTCAGGGTAGCAGACACTTGATATCTTACCTCTGTCATCTTACTGGAGTGTATTTTTAAAGCTGATGCTGGTCTGATCTACACAGTGTGCCTTGTCTCTGTGTGGAGTATTGATCTCCCGCTAGGTCATGGTCACACGGCCAGGATCACTCAATAATAATTATCCTCTTTCCACCTCGGACAAGAGCCAGCTATCTCTGACCACGAGGAATTCACAACCAGGACTTAAGCTCCATTGCTACTGGCTGGTTCGATAGTAATGGACATACTGGAAATACTGACCTCAACTTTTCAGTTCATGCTCTATTTCCACATCACCAATGTTTTTTTCCATTTAGACTTATCCACATAGTGAGGAGTCAAACAGCATGGAGTTAACATGCAAAGAGGATGTGTGCCTCAGGTCACCGAAATACTTGTGAGGTGAAGACTTTGAAACCTTCCAGAGTTTAATATAAATCTTAAACTTTGGAATGGAAAAGGAAATGCCAAAGGTTAAAGGTTAACTCACTTTATTGACCATGTAGGGAAAGTTAGTCTCTGCATTTTACCCATCATAATACACTCACTGTATCCTTTATTAGGTTTAGCATTAGCATGTAGCACATTTAAAGCAATGAGCTGCCAATGAATCTGCTCAGGGACCAACTCCAGATCTTCATCAGTACCGTGGTCAGGGGCACCAACAGGAGAATTAAACCATGCACCAATCAGTCATAACCTTACAACCACTGACAGGGGAAGTGGTAATAATGTAGACTAGCATGTTGACCCGTCAGGATCCATGAGTTCTAGATATGGTAGTTTTTATGCTGTTGTGTATTTGTGCATGCTGTACCACATTTGTCCAGCAGTCACTGCCAAAGCGTTCTGGGTATAGCCAGGGTGTGATTTGTTAAAAACTAGGGGGGGGGGGGGTTACTTTTGTTTTGTTTTTTGTCGGAGTGGTGGGGGGTGCGGTCCACGGTCTGGAACTAACGTAACTAATGCTGGTGTGAGGAATGTTTTCAAATTCTGAGACTGCCAACAGTTCAGTTCAGGTGACCATTTGTGCCAGTAATGTAGGATATAGGTTTAAGAAAACACAGTCACAACCTGCCTGTTATTTCAACTGGTTTATTTATGTAAAAACCAGAGGGGGGGTTTATCCACCCCCCACCCCCCCAACAAATCGCACCCTGGGTATAGCAACGTGATTGTAAGGCTATTGTATTCCAAAATTACTAATATCTACCAAAATGTTGGTCCTATCAACTTGCTGTTTTCTCTAGTCTGTTCCTTGACTAAAAATACATAAATATGCCAAACTGCAGCAGTCAGCTCTGTCTGGATTTTGTGTGAATCCCCAGACACACATACATGCACACACACACGCACACAGAGGCCACTTGGCTTTTATAATATAGATTATCTCCACACACTCCATACAGGACCTGCAGTTTTGGAGATGCTCTGACCCAGTCATTTGGCCATCACAATTTGGCCCTTGACAAGTCTCTCAGATCCTTATGCTCCCCAGTATACACCACCAACTGAAAGGTGCCAGTGTGAGGAGATAATCAATATTATTACTACTTCACCTGCCACAGGTGATGTTATGGCTGCACAGTGTATACCAGTTTTTAAATGGTCAGGGAAATCAGAGGACCTGGAAGAAGCCTGTGTGGAGTAGATAGACAGTGGATAATACAGGATTATACCTACATATCAACATCATGCAATGGCAGGATGCATGTTTTCAGGTTGCATTCCATCATCGTAAACATTACATCTCAGCGACGTCATATGGGAATTTTTTCATTTGATCCCTTTGACCCAAGTATGAACTGATTAGAATACAGCCAAACAGCAAAAGTCACACATTTGATCTCACATTTTGCCTTACTTTCTGAAACACAGTATTAAACCATGTGCTACTGTAAATTAATTTAAATACATTTTAACTTTATTATGTGAATAATTTTTCAGTTGAAAGTGTCACCCCTCCCTGCTTAAATCTGACAGCTGTCATCCGGTACATTGCCTTGGAGTTAGAGTGGGATTAGAGAAAGATGAAAGTGGCAAGTCATCCAAACCTGGGCTCACAGCACACACTGTCATGTCAAGTGACCTCACTGCCAGAGCCAGTCTGACGCAAACATCTGATTTGACATGAATTTTTTTCAAAATTATTCCATCCCTTTTGAAGGTCACTTGTATCATACTGCTTTGTTTTGACTTGTTGATTTTGACAGCTGATAATACAGTATAGATTTGAATATTCTAATCTACAGACCTCAGTATATCAAGACATGTCATCCATTTCTATCATCCGTCACAAGTCTAATAGAAAATCATAAATTATATCCAACCCATTCTTCAAATATCAATAGATCTCTTAATGTATAGATGCTTGTAAACCATAACCTCCTGTTTTATAGCTGGTATAGTAAACATAACATACGACAGCTCTGATATAAGGGTGAGACACAGCAACAGTAATCCCTGAAAACATCTGCCCATGTACAGTATATTGTACAAATACATATATGCATATGCATGCACATGTCAACAAACGTGCATGCAGGTATGTACACACAGATGAAACACACATAAACATGTTGAGTATGATTTAAGTTCTTATTTCAGGCAGATCACACACTGATCCACATGCATGCACAGTGTGCAGATTAAGACTATCCCTTGCGGCAGAGGCTTACTTGACATCTCTTTCTAAGCTCTGCATTCTTCACCTCACTCCTCTCCCTTCATCTCCTGTTATCAGCACCATAAAAAGCAATGACCAACAGATGTGGCATGCAAGGGTCTTCCAACCCCTGACCTATGCATACATTTTAAACAAGGACACCACATGCTCCTGGTTTGAGAGAAAAACAGCAAAAAGCACAACACATGGGGGACGTTTGTTTTCATGCTATCATATTTCCAGACTGATAAAAACAAATTGCTGTTTAAAGTAGCACAAGACCAGTATTTTGATGTTAAACTAATACTGAGGGGAGATTTTATGACCTCTCTGAACGTGGATAATCAACAGCCTCTGAGGAAAGGAGCAGGATGGCTCCTGGGTCATGTGCTATGCATAAGGTATCCATATGTTATCCAGGCTGCAATGATGAAAGCACATTGATATTGCAACAGGCCATGCACTATTTGGACAGAAAAAAAATGCATGTCTTTTTGTAAAATGCATGACTACTTGTGTGGACATAAGAGGTGATTAATGCTTAATGAGCCGCTGATTTGAAGGGATCTGCCGACATGAAAAATGAGACACAAACAAGTCCAATACTTCATGCAAAGTCTGTTGCACATCTGAACGAAAAGTGGCCGTTGATACTGTGATGTTAGTAATAGCATCATGTATGTTATGTAAGTAGTTAGCGGGTGACGGCTCAAGGCTGGGCCGTATTACATGAAGTGCAGGGAGGGGGAGCCAGTATGTTTCAGGAGGGAGGGGTTGAGAGAGGCTGAGATAGTAAGGGAGAGAGAGGATGACAAGGGGGCAGGGTTGAGAGAGCAACAGTGAGAGAGCTGAGAGGTTAGGAGTCGGCAAGATAATCAGAAACAGGCCACTGACTCAGAGCTTGGTGCACAGCTGGTGTGATGGGTGAAGTGGCTGCAGGGTAACACTGAGTGGACGGACAGTGACAGTACACAATGGATGTACAGTGGAGTGGCTTCTTGCTGGGATGTAACACACTGGATCATTTTATCAGCTCAACAAGTATTTAACAGGAGATTTGTGGGGAAATAACTTCTACAGAATATTTGGACGTAAGCAGTAAGTGAATGGCTTTGGGAATCATCTGTTTTTTTCAAGTGACTGAGGGACTGATGCTTTTTTGATGTTCTACATTTTATTACATTTGATTTTTTATAAAGTATAGCAGCAGACATAAACAGACATTCTTTTGTGAAGTTTTGCAGTTTAGTTCCTCAAGATTTTGCCTGCAGCAGTTATGTAAAACAATACATTTATTCCTGGACTTGACTGAATCTGATTTGTTGCATCTCAAGCGTTTTTTTTTTTTTTTTTTTTTTTTTTTACACCTCATCTTCACAGTGGTATAAGATATTTATGTTTTGCAGAAGGTTGCTCCTGAAATGACCAGCAAAGTGAATCTTGATCGATCTGCACCCTTAACCAAGCAGAATAAGATGCTGGACGTTTCCACTGCATCAAACGAAAACAAATGATATGGAGAAGGGACACAAGCCAAAGGAGGTGCACTACAAAGTGATAAACCAGCTGCATCCTGCCAGGTTGGCAGTTCTGATGAGGTGTTTGAGCCATGTGGTCCACTGAGAGCATGGAGCCAGAAAAATCACACACCCAGAGCAGCCTCTTCAATAAGGTGGATGTGCCCGACCATGCTCACTACATCATTGCCTTTTTCGTCCTTGTCATTGGGACACTGGGCATCACTGGCAATGCTCTGGTTATGTTCGCCTTCTATAGGTGAGTGTGTGTGTGTGTGTGTGTGTGTGTGTGTGAGTGATTTATTTATTTATTTTTCATCTTTTTCATATTTTACTTTGTGCTGTTTGGACTGGATAGAAACCGATCATTTAAAGGTAATTTGTAAATTCCCCAGCTCTTGCAACCCTTATATAATGATATTCAAGGAAGATAAACTGTTATTTTGTAGACATAATACCTGTATCAAAAGTAAAACGGTCACATTCAAGACAATTTTAATCTCCAATATTGACACCAAATAGCATGCAAAGAAAAAAAAACATTATTATTGAGATGTGAATAATAAATTAACCCATAAAGACCCAAACATCCACGATCTACCTAAGTCATCAACTCATATAAACTATTTAATGTTGATCCACTAATCCATGGAAATAATTGGTGTGAATTGCAGTTTTTTTCTTTTCATCTTTTATGGTCATCAGATATGACCCATTTGGACATTCAGAGGCTCCATAGTGAACGTGGAAACACTGTCACTGTCATCTTCTACAACATTGATTCACCAGTAAAACCCATGGAGTTTGATCAATGACACTGGGTGGAGATACTTGGTTTATGTTCAGTTAATGATATATTTTGCTGAAAAAAATCACTTTTTCTTCATTTTTTTCTATTTTTTGGTATAATCCTCAACTTTACTCTGAGCTTTTATGAACATTTATATGATTAGTAAATTAAATGTAGAAAAATACCAGATTTTCACTGAAAAAGACACAACAAACAGACGATAATATGACAATAAATGGTGATAAATCACTTAAGAACGGTTAAATATAGAGAAAAATGTATTTGGGAATGGACACAAATGTCACACTGGGTCCTTATGGGTTAAAGGTATGTTATGGGTCATGTCTTTTGATCTTAACAAGCTCAACAGGCTTTTCAAAAGCTGGTAATGACATGAAATCTTTGCATCTCAGTCAAATGATCATTATCAGTTACATGGCACCAAACGGCTGCTCAAGTTAACTGATCTGTCCTGCACCGTGATCAACCTTGTGATTTGACACTGTTTTGGAATAGATTTTCTGTTAAGGCTTACATGTGCTTTTGCAAATGGTTGCAGCTGTAATGTCATGGAATATATACATCACAGTTGAGACACTGACAGGCTTATCGTGGGTGTGTTTTTACTTATATCACATGAAATGTCAAAAAAAATGTGAAAATATTCATCTTAACAATGCTTGACATGTGGTGTTGTTTGTAGCCTGAAGTCTGGATTGCAGTGGCATAAGCAAATCCATAAACTATGAGCAGAAAGTATTAAATCAAATAGTGAAATAGTGAAATGGTCAATGAACAGGACTCATAGTTAAGACACACATGGATCCATATCCATAGAAGTTAACACAATTACTATAATCTACATCAGAAGGCTCTAAAGGATTTAGAGCAGTGTTTTTCAACTGTGGGGTCGCCTGGAATTCAAATGGGGTCGCCTGAAATTTCTAGTAATTGATAAAAAAAACCAACTTACTAATAAAAAATATATGGTGAGTTGAGAGAGACATTCACATACATAAAAGACATGATAAACTCTGCAGCTGAAACTGAAGCACTGTGGTACTGTTTATGTGTCAAATGTTCATTGTGGTTGGTTTCAGATCCTGCAGCTCTTTCATAATTCATAATTTTAGTTATTGTTTGTTCAGTATTAATTGTCAGCCTTGTAAATATAAGCTGGACTGACTGTACATATCCTGACCAAGGAAAATAAAATTCTCACTTTGTGCAGTAATCTACACCTGGCTTTTCTGCCTCCGTCCAGAATAATATAATTATATAGACTAAATGTTTTCTAAAATTAACGTTTATTTGCAACATAGTATAGCAAACTACTACATGATCAAAAATAAATTCATTTTAGCAAAAAAAAAAAAAAAAAGTCTCCGTTTTGAATGTCTGGGGTTAAAAAATTTGTGATGTTGAAATGGGGTGACATGCTAAAAAAGGTTGGGAACCACTGGTTTAGAGGAAATTATGTATAATAAAAGTGCTGCACTACTGTCATAGTATCTATCATTCAGCTGTTTCTCTTTTGTGTTTATGTAATTTAGACTTTAGCGTTGACCTTTTCCTGCTCTACTGACACTAGTTACTTCATAGAAACTGGGTCACAGAGTGTCTGTGTGTATGTGTGCGTGTCGTGGGGGATTTTCAGGAGCTTTTATATTCCATCTGTCCATCACAGCAGATAGATTAAATGGACTCTTCATTGTATCCCACTAATAATTTGTGTTTACTGAATCAGAAATGTACACAGTGTTGTTATGGTTTCCAAGAAAAATCAGTCATCCCCTCTCTGTGTGTCTGTTAATGAGACAGAGAGGCTGAGAGACTGACACAATGATCTCAAATGTGAGATGACTCCTATTTTGTGACCGATGGAAATGGTCCCATTAGCATCTGTTTTCATACAGATTTACACCCACAAATGTATGTAACCTAATTTCATGGGATTTGGTTAGGTAAAGGGAGCAAGCCACAAATTCAGAAGACACAGTAATGGAGTTGAATCAATGAAAAGCCGTGGAGGCAGACAGCAGCTCAATATGATACTTAATCAAGCTGTTATGAGTACAGGTTCAAACAGAGTTTTCTGGTTCAATATAGATATTACGTCAGAATAATAGTGACTGTTCAAATAGTTTGAGATATTATTTATTTGTTTCTTTGTTTTTCTGTCTTTCTGCCCAGTTTACTCAGTGCTTATTCTAGTTATTATTACTACTATAATTATCACCATGGTTGTTATTGTTAGTGTTGCTGACATTTTCTTTTGAGGGCCTTCGCCATCTTCTTCTTCCTTTTTCTCCCCCTTCACTCTTTCCTTCTCTTCTCTCCCTCTCTTCTCCTCCCCCCTGTTCCTCCATGTCAGATCAAAATGCGGTTCAACAAAACTCATAATAAAGACAGTAGAATATCAAGGGGAGCCTCATGTACTTTGTGAAGTTTCCCTTGGCAAAGCGAATTTGTTCAGCACCAAAAGGCAGCCGGATTACCACGCTGCTGTTAGGATGCTGGACAACACAAGTTTAAAAAAAAAAAAAGTTTGAGATACACATAATTATGGTATCAATCAATATATACAGTCTTAGTGTGGGAAAAATGAGACCAAATTCTTTACTTATTTTTCTTTGCTGTAAATATAAAAATTTTAATTATGGATGGTGACGTGTGAGCATATAAGTGAGAAATTAACAGCAACAAGATGGTATTTTTAACAAATGTTTTAAACATTAGATATGCACATTTAGCCTCTCCCATGACCTTTAACCTTAATGACATTTGAGATGATGTAGTTTTTAGTTTATTTCTGTTTAATTGTTGTTTGACCAGAACTCATTTAGAAGAGAAAGAGTCTTTATTTGTCAGTAATTTATAGAATAGAATAGAATAGAATAGAATAGAATAGAATAGAGATCTTTATTGTCCACATATGGTCCCACAGAAACATAAAATCTTATAACACTATTAACCAACAGTTTCTCTGTCGATCTGGAAAATCGAAGGGCGTCCTAGCCAAAATAGGCAGCAGCACAGTTAACCAGGTTTCACATCTGCAACCAAACATACATATGAACAAACATATGGAATATAAAGCAAGTCAAACATGACTAATATCTACAGCCAAATGCCTCTGCCTCTGTGTCACTTAAAATCCCTTAAAAATTTTATAAGGGGAGGGATATTATAACTCAACATAATGCCCCCCCACACACACACATACACACCCTCACCTTCACAGGACTGTTCCAACGTGCAATATAACTGCAATATTCAGTACTGATTTTTTTTTTTTAGTTTTTTTGTACTCACACACAGTTTTATATGCATATTTATTCTATCTTCTATATTCTATAGTTTTTATATGCATATTTATTCTATCTTCTATATATTATCCTCTATGTACAGTCATGGAAAAAATAATTAGACTATCAAAAGTCATCAAAAACAATGGTTATGTAATCAAGTCCTGTGTGTATCATGTGACTAAAACAGACAGAAAAGAAAACATGGAATGCCTGAAAGCACTGTTTTTGGCAGTACAATGCTATAGCTATTGATGTGAGAACTGAAGTGATTTTGGTTATTTAAAAAAAAAAAAAAAACATGTAAAATGGCTAGATATCAGCTCTTAAATTAAACTCTTCTGAGCTATTTTTGTTGTTATCATTATATTTGTCCAAACCAATGAACCTTTAGTTGTTCCAGTCCATTAAAATGAACAACAAGTTGAAGAAAACAAGGGTGGTCTAATAATTTTTCCAAGACTTTATGGTGCCTGTTTTATATTTATTGCTGCTCCCTGCTGAGAAAACTGCATCAAAATTTCATTTTTGATGTAAAATCTGGAATGGCAAATACAGTCTGTCTAAGTCTAATTATCCAGTGAGACCAAGTCCTTAAGTCTGAGGTCATTTTTCATTGATTCCAAGCAGAGGGAGCAGTGTATTGTAATGTCGTTTTCCCATTGCAGTTGACCTTTGGAACATACAGACAGTATATATGAAGAAGAAAATAATAAAAACTGTGGATGAAATCCCTATCATTAATCATCACCACTGACTGGTATTAATTAAGTGACTGAAAGAAAATGATTTGTTTTTCTTTTTCTGTTCTTCCCTGTGTGTGTGTATAGTAACAAGAAGCTTCGTAATCTGCCTAACTACTTCATCATGAACCTGGCAGTCAGTGATTTCCTCATGGCCTTCACACAATCACCCATCTTCTTCATCAACTGCCTCTACAAGGAATGGGTGTTTGGGGAGATGGGTAATTTGTTTTTTTAATTCCCTTTGACAGTATGCTGTAGTTAGATCTGCTGCTCTACAGTTGTCCATATGCTCTCCCTCCTTGTAGGCTGTAAGATGTATGCGTTCTGTGGAGCCCTGTTTGGCATCACTTCCATGATCAACCTCCTGGCCATCTCTATCGACCGCTACTTGGTTATCACCAAGCCCTTACAGGTCATGAACTGGAACTCCAAGCGAAGAACCACAGTGGCCATCATCATGGTTTGGCTGTATTCTCTGGCGTGGAGTTTGGCTCCTCTGATTGGCTGGAGTGAGTTCCCCTGGATATTATTCACAATTCTTCATATATTCATCATATCATAGAAGTACATCTCCTTTTGTATCACAGCCTAAAATTAAAAGACAAATGATGACATGATTTATGTTCAGTACATCTTAAAATATGTGTTACTTATATGTATCTTAAGGTGATGTTTTTCCTCTCTAGGCTCGTATATCCCTGAGGGCCTCATGACATCTTGTACATGGGATTATGTCACATTCACAACAGCCAACAGAAGCTACACAATGATGTTATGCTGTTTCGTCTTCTTCATTCCCCTGGGAATCATCTTTTACTGCTATGTCTTAATGTTTCTGGCCATAAGAAAGACTAGCAGGTACTGTAACCTTTATGTGAGAGTGTATGCGTACATCCTGTGTCCATCTTAGCATTACTTTATAGCAGGGGTTCTTAAACTTTTTTCATACTAAGGACCACTTTATAATTAAAAAAAATAATAAAATGAAAAAAAAAATTATGGACCACCTAACCAGCCGTTCAGTTTCCCACTACCACCCTAAAAAAAAAACCTTTTTAAACAGCCTATATCACAATATTATTATATTTTGTATATTACAAATTAAGTCTGCAGTATATTACAAATGGTGCTAACAGCTCAATGCTAACAGCATGTCTTTGCACCTTGTTGCTAACATTGGTCGTCATTTTTCCAGCTTTTCTCCTCAGTCACTGATCTATTGTCATATTTTAGAACTGTTCAAGACACTCTTCATTTCGTTTTGTTTCACTCTTTGTTTCTGGTTAGTAGCTATTCTACTTCATTTCCAACACAATTCACAAGTCAAGAGAGTTCTTTGATATGACAATAGGTAACCGAAGTAGCCTAACCGTATAGAGACGGTGACACAAAATGTGGGTTTGCATAGACAAATTCAATATTTAGACTACATTTGATTCACTTTTAATTTTATTTATTCATTTTAATTTTAATTTAGAAAACAACTATCTGTATTTGTAACTTTGCTTTGGAAGTCAGACGAGGGTGATTTAAGAAACACTGATATAATTGGACTTTTTTATGACATCCTCTCGCAGACCACATGGGGGCGCTCACGGAACACACTTTGAGTATCACTGCTTTATAGCTAAAAAATAAGACATAAATGTAATGTAAATGAATTGAAACTGTGACAGACAGAGTTACTTTGCATCATCTTGTTTCAGTCAAAATTTTATTTCAGAATTACAATAAAAAATAAACCATGGTTTCTTTTCTTTTTCATCTGACTCCACTTATAGGGAGGTGGAGCGACTGGGGACTCAAGTGAGGAAATCCACTTTGATCCAGCAGAAGTCCATCAGGAGTGAGTGGAAGTTGGCTAAAATCGCTTTTGTCGTCATTGTAGTTTACGTTCTGTCCTGGTCACCGTACGCCTGTGTCACCTTGATTTCCTGGGCTGGGTAAGACTTGTTTTCTTTTCTTTTTTTTTTTTTTTTTTTTTTTTAATCTATGCTCTTTTATGGATTAACCCTTTTACCCCTGAGATATCACTTCAGGTAAACGTGCTGCTGTGAATTTGTTTCAGTGTCATAAAAGCTGCTGTGAGTTTGTGCTTGTGTTCGTTTTCGTCACTAGTTTTGTTTTACTGTGTTTTTGGGTCAAAATAAGGTGGAATAACAGAAAAAGACAAAGAGAGGAAATGAAGTTTGACAGGTTTTTACTAAATTAGGCACTCAGAATGTACATCAATAAGAAATTTAGGATGTAGAACATGAAGTGTGAACTGGAACACACTGAACAACAAGGATTCGAATTTTGGCCCAGTAGTTTTTGTTTTGGGGCTCTTTTTTTTCCTAAATCAGTTCAGCTGCTTTTTGGCACCTGATTGAACTCTAAAAAGCAGTTACACGGTCAAAACTAGGTAAAAATGCAGTAAAAAAAAAAAAAAAAAAAAGAAAAGAAGAGAAAATTCATGACAACACTGCAAACAACAATAAAAAAAAAAAAAAAGAAAACAAAGACAATGGTGTGAAAAACTGAGCATGCTCAGTTGTCTATGGAAAGAACAAGGTCTATTTTATCAGCACATTTATATTCACATTTCTATTGAGTAAATGGTTGACCACAGACACGATCGGGGTTAAAAGGTTAATGTTTTATTATATGATTGATAATAGATCATAATGACATGTGATTGTATGTATGTAATATTGTATGTAAACTCAGATAAACATAAAATCATTTACACTTTTTTTGACACTCACTGCATAAATGAATTTACACCAGAGGCATCTTTAATTGGGGCAAATAGTCTCAACCATCCCAGGTTGTAGACAGGGAAAACTCCTCCCATTCACCATCTGGGTCTTCATGGTCATGCTCACTGTTTGACTTCACACTCCATTTTAGCACCAACACATGCTTTATTCAGAGATTCAAATGGAGCAGACACATTGGGTTGTTGGTGGAGGAGTGTTTTATTACATTAATGTTCTGTGAGACATGAATTCACTGTCTGAACTTAATCTGTCCAGACATCCGAAGTGTTGGGAATGCTACCTGTAACACCATGTTAAAGGTTGCAGATTAGTGGTTAACCTATTCCAAATGTATTTAATAATGGGATTTAATACTTTTTATCACATCCAGTTACTTGGCCATCCAAACTGAAAAAAAAAACAAAAACATTTTTTGCATTAGCATATCATTTTGCAGCTGTAATGTAAACATCTCTCTCATTAAAGGGGATGTGTTTGATACTGATATTCCAAAATCTCAACAGAAAAGGGAAGTCATGTATCCACAGATTGTGTGGATACTGAATAAAGTATAAAGTTCATGGTTTACACACATCTGTGCTATGCAATCATTAAGGTTCGTCCATCAAAATAACACCGTGTCTCATAATTGTCATGTGCTGTGTCAGCTGATAGTTTACCTTATAGCTCTGTTATCTTAACTCTGTTTTTTGACAGAAAACAAACATGATAAAATCATAAATCACCTCTGTTTTCTGTACAGTTTGTGTTCAGTAGTTGCACTAAAGATCTATCTAATCTAATCTAATCTAATCTAATCTAATCTAATCTGGAATCGTCCAAACAAGGTCAGAACCGTCACAGTTCAGGCTGAACCGTGAACTAACAGTGAACTCAGCAAAAATAATAACATCATAAAATAACTTCATGCTTTCATAAACCTCATTATCAAACTCACCCATGTAGAAAAAATACTGTGATTTCGGCATCAAACTCCCTTCTTTTCATTTAGAGTTGTGTCCAGTGGTGAAAACAGCTTTTATCACTTTGTCACTTTCTTTGACTCTGAAAATTGTTTCTTAATGGTTCTCATCCCATCTCAGAACTTTGTGACGCTTTGATCAAAGGCCACATGGAGTTATTTTTAGTCATCATGGGAGACTAACAGAGTGACCCACTACTTTCTCTAGTGGTCACATAAATCCCTCAGCCTATCAGATTCACTCTATATCAACTATTATTCAAAACATTTGTATCTTTGACATAATTTCAGGAATCTTTAATTCTGAACAGTCTGATGATACTAGTAGAAATACTAGATATAGCCTCTTTAACTTTAATGTAATGTTACTCTTAACTACATAACGATAGTATTGGTAACACTATATACTGATGTACACTAACTTAGCAGTACAAGAGGTGGTATCAGTGTGATAGATTTTAGCAGGAAGTAACGGTGAGGAAGAGCTTACCTAAATCGTGTTGAATGTACCATATGTAATTTTGTATCAGCTAGACACCATGTAACTTAGAATGAATAACAGCCAACCGACAGTGAAGTTCCTTACATGTCCTCTTCTTATCCAATCCATCAAAACATTCACTAAACCACATGTGGCTTTCAGGACATACAGCACAAGGAGATAGAACAGAGTTACATAACACTGAAATCACATCTTTCGCGTGTAAAGGTAGCCCTGCTCACACACAAATAGGAGGATTTAACTACTGTTCTGAGGCAGCTGGTGCATTTTGGGTAATCCCTAACCCGCCTTTTGTCATTGACATATAAAAGGGAAACTTGGGTCATGTTGGACGTGTTCATGTTATTCACTCAAAACGGAAGATTACTTTATTTTTCAATGTGGTATTATTATTATTATTATTATTATTGTTTCAAACTACACTGAATTAATTTTGTTTCTGTTGTTCTTTTTTATGCAGGTATGCTAACATCCTGTCCCCATACTCTAAGGCTGTACCTGCAATCATAGCAAAAGCCTCCACTATCTACAACCCTTTCATCTACGCTATTATACACAACAAGTACAGGTAAATGTAATCAGCGCAGCATTGATTCTGAGCCTTTTTCACTGTGTTAGCATGGCGCAGTCCATCGCAATTAAAAAAAAAAGTGACAAAATATTTTGTTGATGACTTTCACACTTATTTGTCTCAGTGTTTTCTCATTTTTCTATATTCTCAACAGGACGACTCTGTCAGAGAAGTTTCCGTGCTTGCGTTTTCTGTCTCCGACCCCTCGAAAAGAGTGCATCTCTTCCTCCATCAGTGAGTCCTCCTTCAGGGACTCCATCATCAGCAGACAGTCCACAGCTTCAAGGACTCACTTTATTACTGCATCATCCAACTCCACTGATATGGTGATTATACAGAAATATTCTTTTTTTTTTGGTCTGTTCAGAACATTGCTTCAGGTGAAACTTATTTTCCTTTTATCAAATTTCTAAGCGATATCAGGTTGCACATTAAACCACACAGCTGATGTGAATATGCGTTCTTCATTCTATTTCCTTGATTTTTTTTGGCAAGTATGGATACTACTAGACATGATATTGCCCTCTACAGGATAAAAATATACCATGAGTGAACTCATGAGTGCTTCTGAAAGTTGATACTCTCATTTTGGCCAAAGAGAGAATTAACAGAAAAAGACAGAATTTTTTTAGTTTGCCATTTCATGTTTGACTGTCTTAGGGCTTCCACACTCACACAACCCAGAAGAACGTTAAATATGTACACACACACATGCACACAAAGAGTCGCGTAAAAGTTTTTAGACCACCGCTTGTTTTCTTCAATTTCTTGTTCATTTTAATGCCTGGTACAACTAAAGGTACATTTGTTTGGACAAATATAATGATAACAACAAAAATAGCTCATAAGACTTTAATTTAAGAGCTGATATCGAACCATTTTCCATGTTTTCTTGCTAATAACCAAAATCACTTAGGTTCTTACATCAATAGCTATGGCATTCTACTGCCAAAAACAGTGCTTTTAGGCATTCCATGTTTTCTTTTCTGTCTGTTTTAGTCACATGATACACACTGGAGTTAGTACTTGATCTCATAACTGTTGTTTTTGATGACTTTTGGTAGTCTCATAATTTTTTCCGCGACTGTATATTTATATATTGTGCACACTTAACAGTTACTAACAGTGTGGCAAGAAATGTGCAAAGGACTCAAGAGCACGACTCCAAACACTCTTGACTGTAAATGAATTCTTTTATACTGAAAGTACACAAAAAAGAAAAAGGCAGAACACTAAACTAAAAAAACCCCACACTATTACAAAATAGAAAAACTAGAAATCTATACTGGGAAACATGGCTGAATCGCTTGCATGAAACACCAAGATGAACTGGAACAAGGACAGCGAAGCAGACAAACTAAATACACAAAAGAGGTCAGGATGATTGAAGCACAGGTGTGGCAGATAAGAGCAGGGCAGACAATCACTGAGGCGGGAAACACATAGGGAGGGAGTGTAAAAGTGACACAAGGAACAAGGTAAAGTAATACAAAATACAACAGGAAGTGAACCTAACAATGCAGAAAACCACGACAAAAGACTTATGAGTCTGACAAAGATGTGACACAGTGAGTCTTTTTATTCTAAATTTGAAGAGAAAATGGTACCTTTCTCTGGTCTTCTTTTCCCATAATCCTTGCAATTGCCTTTCAACAGCCTCTTTGATTTTTCCTGTCATTTCCAACTGAAACATTAACATTTATTTCTTCTTTCCTGGATCTGACCTTGCTGTAGAGTTTGTTATATGACTTCCCTCAGTCCAGGAACCCACTATTTTACATCCACTACTGATTCTAAAGAAAACAAACAAAATCATTCTTATTGACAGAATTATTACTTTTGTATCTTTAGCATTGACATTAGATTTTTCTCTTTTTTCTTCTCCTGTAGGTATTTAGGGATGTGGAGATGGAGCTTGTAGGCAGGAAGTCATTTGGTTCTGTACGGAGCATGTCGCTGTACAGTCAGTCTTGCAGGGCGAAGTCCTACAAAAAACAGTTAGAGCAGAAGACCATGATGACCCATGCAATAGAGAAGGTGAGAACACATGACCTGAAAAGTCATGTGGAAATGATCTGAATGGGTTTCTGGTTACAAAGAAAACTATTATAAAACCTCATCGCATGTGCTTATGTGAATTATCCTCATTCCCTGCATGAATTCATATGTTTGCTTTTGGCCATTGATCTGTGTATTTGTGTGTCTTTGCAATGCCAGCATCCATCTACCATGAGTGACTCATCTAGCAGCTGTGACCATGAACTAGTCTCCAGCTCTCTCACCATCGCCACTCTCCCCTTAGTTCTTACCAGGAAGCGAAGCAAGAGTCTGACCAACCAGTTCTCAGGTGCAATGGAGAAGAGCAGCGTCAGAGATAAACTAAGAAACCACAGTAGCAATTCTTTTGATTCTCTGAATTTTGGGAAAATCCCATCGAGCGATGTAACGTCATCTCGAGATGTTCCACGTATTATCGTCATCAGTCCTACGTCTGAAAGTAGCCTCATCAACCGTGACAGCATCTGCAGGGAGGAAAGTGTGGAGGCGATGGAGGACAATGTTTTTGTCAGCTTAAACTTCTCATCAGAGGTGTTTGAAGCAGTGGAGTTACTTTCTTGATTTAAAAACAGTCACCTCCAACAACCACCTGTGTTGGCTTTGGACAGTGCATTCATCCACTAAACTTATTCTGCTGCCTCATCCCGAAAAACTAAGTTGTTCCAGTTTTTATATTGTCCTTACAGTGACTGAGCTGACTTAAAAACGATGAAGCCTTTCTCACCCATGGACAGAAAAAAACTATCTTATTATGTCATGAAATTAAGATGTGAGATCTGAGTGTAAATGTTACACGTTTGATTAAAGAAAACTCTTCATGGTGACTTTTGATTTGTATTTATGTGAACATGGCATAACAAATATTTCCTGGTTCCTAGATATAAAAAAAAAAAAAAACACCTAAATGTATATTTTGTTGCATGTGTACAGTGTTGTATTATGTGCTTAAAATTGTGTCTTAAAATATATTGATTCATTTATCTATTGCACTGAAACACAAGTTGTCCCACAGTAAATGCTGCCATTAATGGACAATGACACTTTACTTGCATTTGTTGGTATACAATTTATATTTTATCACTTGATACACGTGCATTGGTTGTGTTTATTGCATTGAATATGATGAAGTGAGTTTCATGTAAGTCCATGTGCTGAAACATTCTGTATCAAAGTGAACTTTAGAAAAATACACATTATAATCCTGCTTTTATGATTAAAACAGAAAGGATGTCATACCTTTGATCCAATGAATTGATATTAAAATAATTTTTATACAAATGTTTCTTTGAAAATTTGTTGAAATTTTCATAACATTCTGCTGTTGTCACTTTATCATGGCTGTAACCACTTTATTTAACAAAGTTTACAATAATGCACGGCGCACTTTACGACTGCTGCTACTGTTTGTTTATTTAGTTAGGCTAATCATTTACATTTAGAGTTGTTAGTTTGCTTAGTTCATTAGATTTGCTTATTTATATTTATTTAGACTCCCTTTTTTGATTTTTTTAGACTTGCTGCAGTTTGTTAGATATGCTTAATTATATTTATATAGGCTTCTTATTTAAAGTTAAGTTGTTATAGTTCTGCTTAGATTGTATATGCTCAGCGAAGAGGTACCTGCAAAATAAGAATTTCATTGTACGATGTAACCGTCTGGTTCTCTGTGCAAATGAGAAATAAATGTACTCTATTCTAAATTTATTCTATAACATGTAGTGATACAATATACTGTTTAGGTGCAACTTAAATTTACACAAAAACAATCACCATCATTCATTGTCAAGGAATGTTTGCTTTTCAGAATCAGAATCTCTTTGTTGTTATTGTACCAAGTACAACGAAATTGAGGTAGAGCTCTCAGGTTCAGTACAAGAATTTACAAGACAACAAATATCAGTAAAAAGGCACAGTTTATTTACATAAGAAAAATAAAAAGTATTGCAAAGTAAGAATATTTGTAAAAAACAAAAAAACAAAATAGAGTTTAAGTTGTGCAAATTACATAATGCATCTTTGCTTTTTATTTTCCCCCCATAAAGTCCAGTATTTCAGTGTAATGAACATATCGAATTACAGAGGTAATGAAGCTTTAAAACATACAAAAAGCTGAATGTGCTCAAAGAGAGTTGATGCAGCTAATTTTGGTTTTATCTACCATATGGACACACACTGAGAGAGAAAAAAACAACCCCATATGTTTCGGTCGGCATCACTCGGGAAATTAGAATTTAACTGCACAATATTATTTCTATTTACAGGATATAAATCGGTCATTGCTGTGTTTATAGTCAATTTATGCCACATTAAACCAAATGATGTGAAAGGCAAAAACTTTCAAATATGGAACCATGTTGATCTGTTACAATTTTGAGCACATCCACTAAAATAAACCACAAAGAGGCTGCAAATCTAAATCAAACAAAGCATAAAGCATGTTTATAGTGCATCATAGACCTTTATGGGAAAATAAAACCCTTACTACACAGCCTTATTTTGAAAGAAAATTAATTTACTTGTGTCCATCTTTGGATAGTAGTTGCAGATTATGTTTGTAACACAGTGAACAAAGTGTCTTTTTTACACTAATATTAATGTGATTTTAATCTCACTGGGTGGTTTTATGCCTTTCTTTCCTCTGTGCACTCGCATTACTGTTCAAGTCAGTTTTCCACACTAATAAAAAAAAATGACAATCTGTTTTAACGCTGAAACCTTGAGTCTGTTGTGCTCATGGCAATTTGTACTTTAAACAAATATATGTCAATTGAACATTTTTCAGCAAACAAAATATTGGTAAAATGTATTTTGTGGTGTAATTTTCACAGAAATATACAGTCACAAAAAGCCAAATGCATGAAAACATCCTTCTGAACAGTGTGGATGAGAACTATATATGTAATGTAAGTGAACGGCCACTAGAGGGGTGTAGTGAATCACATTTAGGACCATGAAACCACTATGAACAGTCACTAATTCTGCAGATTGGAATACTTTCTGTCAGGTTCATTATAAAGAGCAACCTTCTATCTATATACTGAACTTCATTATCATTTTTATAATCCAGTATCATCACGTATTACATGCATTTAGTCTGAATTATGCTCATTTGTACATATACAATCTAACTTAAATCATGACAAACCCATTATGTAGATGCACATGAACAGGCTGAAACTTGACTAGAATATTTTACTGTTTATTCATCAATTCAATTCAATTCAGCTCAACACAACACACTTATTTGTCCCCAAGGGGTAATTTTAATAAGAACGTTAATAAAAATTAGACAGACAGATAATCAAAATATCTAGACTTGCCATCCTCCCAGTAATGGACCTTTTTAATCCACTAATAAATAATAAATACCACGAAACCACCATAAACCACTATCACACTGAGGAGAAATTCATTTCACGCCGCGTTGACTGCGCTCTCTGCCTGAGTGCGTCATGACGTCATTACGCTACTGGGGGACCTATCCCACAAAGAGCTCAGTGAGTGGCGGCGGATGTCAAAATAAACGGAAAACTGTCCCAAGACCCCGAGTCATCCAGACCAGCAGCAGGACCTGCTCACCAAGGTACAGTTTGTAGTCTATTATAAACACTATTTTTGTAGTTTATTTTGGCCACAATCAGATTTAATGGGAATATCCTACATTATTTGATTGCAAACCCTTAGAGAAATAAAGTGCCATACATCTGCTGTTTGGAGCTCAAGGTTTTTTTTTGTTTTTTTTTGTTTTAATAGTGCAAATGTACCTGAAATGGAATGGAAATTGTTTCTTTGTGCATGGTGTTACACATATTTGTGTCAAGCTTGTCATTTAACAGCAGGGTCATTACTTTCATTACTGTCATGGAAGCTAAAATAAATAAATAAATAAATAAACTAAAAGAGGGCATGAAGATGAGATGGTGATCTGAAAGACTGTGGACATAAAACAATGTAAAGTTTATTCAGGCTGCTCTAACATATAAGAGCAGGGATGAAGGGTAGAAAGTGGTGGGGGTAGGGCTGTATTGATGTTTGGTCATGCTTATAGTCTGTGCTGAATGGACCAGATGCTTTGATCTCCCCTAGAGACCCTGCTGATGCTAACACTCTGCCTCTGGACACTGATATATGGGCAGCAGTGGACACACATATGCACCGGTTCTGCCTCCCTTTGACTTGTATTCTGTTTTTGGTGTCAGCTCTCACCACAGTAGGCCTCAAACTAACCATAACCCCATCTTAAAACATCTTAACCTTCAAATTTAACAGTTTACATTACAGAGGGCCTGTGTTTTGTCCCCCCCAAAGTGATCTGAGTGCCCATATGCGACTGTTCACGTCCCTGTAACTTGAGTAATATTTGACCACACACGCTGACACGGTTCTTTTAGCGTCTCTTACTCTACCCTTTCCTCCATATTTGTGATTTTATCTGCTCTATTTCACTTCTTTCCCTTTATATCCTGTGTTTATTCCTTCCCTCTCTTTTTTGCAGTCAACGCAGAACAGCTGCTGTCTAGAGAGGAAGAAAGTGAAGGACAGGAAAAGCACAGGAGTCTACTCACTGCAGCAAATATGTAGTGTGTGCGTGCAAGTGTGTGTTTCTGCGTTGTCTGGGTCTGTGGGAGCATATTTGCCTAAAAGTGATGGAACGCACTCCATCCATGCATAATTCATCATTCACCAGCACTGGTGTTATGACATTGGAGCTAATATGATGAATGCAGTTTGAATCAGGCATATCTATCATGACACATCCCTCCATCATGGCTGAAAACTGCAGGCATTATGAGATAGAAGTATCACACACAGATTCATCTATGATACAGACAGCACACTTTATAGAATATGACAGTGCATTATGAGCCATGTCAGAGTTTCTCATCTTATCATCTCTCTTTCTTGTTTCTTATCTCTAAACAGTTCTAAAGTATTGTCCCAGATGAATACTTATCCTACTCTAAAACCTGATCTGTCATCTTTTAATACTCATACTGTTTTGGCAGTTAATGCACTTCAGGTTCATATACAGGAAATGAGCTGAGCCAGTGAACGTCCATCACAGCGCAACTCAAGAATGCTGCTGCCAGTTTCAAATTTGGAAACAAACATCAAGCCCAAATTTGTTTCCAAGATTTCGTAATTTATTTTTTGTTTTCCAACATGTTCTTGGAGCTGTCTTACCATCGCCCGCAATTTGTTTTAATTTTTCCAGCTGCAAGTAGCTGGTTCATGTCTGCTGTGCAATGCATTGTGGGATAGTAGCGTGCAACAACATGACATGTGATACTGCAACAAAGATGCAGACTGACAAGTCACAATTACCAAATTTGATCACTTTTTTGGTAGCACAGTATACATAGTGTTGCCCATAAAGTTGGGATGAAATATTTTTTACCTCCTCTCATGAAATGATTGTAACAATGTGGTTTATTCTTGATAGATAAAGTGTAACTGGGACTGTATGTATGTACTCACTGTACCTGGTCAAAGGTGATTTAAAAGTTGACTGAAAACAAAAATTATTCCAACTTTTTGAGCAACGATGTTGTTAAAGCACATTGTAAAAAGTATATATGGTAAAATTAGACTATATTGAAGGCTATTTGGAAAAAGACAAAAATCCAGGCTCTCACTTAGTTGGAAAACTTTGAAAAACCTTTTTCATATGGGCATATAGATCAATTCATAGGGGCTGGAGTAAAAAACACACCAACTCATGTCGGCATGAGCCTTCTTCAGGTAAATTCAAGGCTATTTGTAACTTTTAGAGGCTTTTTTATTTAACCCCACTCGGCTCATAAGGACAGACTATACTGTTGATTATCTCTCAGTACTATTAATAGCAGGTCTTTTTGTGATCCCAAATGGACTCATACATTTTCTCTTGTATTTTTATTCAGCACATGATGGGGATATCACGGGAACAGCCTTTAGTTTATCACTCTGCCTACATTAAATGTTTTCATCAGCAGCTGATCCTGAGTCTAATGGGCTGAATGGTCTCTTGAAATTTGTGTTTGTCTCTGTGGAAACATTATATCGGCCTTTTAAAATGCCTCACTTTACTTGACCCCGTCTCGACCCAAACATTGTGGTTAGTGTGTGTGTGCGTGTGGACACTCGTGATTTCTCTCAGTTTATCATTCTGAGGATGGACAATCACTTGGGCTGCGCTATCTGTCTCCTGGTGTGTATGTCTGTCTATCTCTGTCTGCCTGCTTGGCTGGTAAGCATGGAGGAATATTTTCCACCGTGGAAGCGAGCGGTTATAAACAGTGCCTGAGCTCAGACAGGAGATACATGGGCTCTGATAGATGTCCCATTTCTGGATTCTAGTCATGCTGTCAGTATTTCTGTATCTTTGAGCAAAATGTCAACTGTGCATTTGTGGGGTGATTTTCTCTTGAGGTGGTTACACTCTGCAGCTTAGAGGATAACACTATCTTTTGTGCATCAAATCAAGACAATATTACATTCCTGAAGCTTTACAGACTCTATTCCATGTTTCCGCAGAGAAACAAAGCAAATAAAACGGGCTCAGTTTCTCAAAGAAAGTTTTGATCTTTCACTTAAACCTCCTTTGACTGCTAACTAAAAGTGCCATTTTCTAACCTTGGGGTAGAAAAGGACCAAAAAGGCTCCTGCCCTAACATTAACCCTTACTGGGTACTATTTACAGAGATGGCTTTGAGGATTAGTTTGGCTTATATCAGTCTGGAGGGTCAGACCGATTAGACTGAGATCAGACACAATACTCTCCCCAAAGTGAATTGTCTGCTCGTCTGTTTACCTTTGTAGGTTGGACATGCGTGTCTACACCGGAGTCAGTTTAACTCTGTACAGAGAATCATTTGTGCTCATGTTGTTCTCTGTTTCTAGGCTTTTACCCTCTTTTTAGGTTGAAGTTTACAATGAAAGAGACAAAAACATGTCAGTTTTCACTATTCCTCTCTCCATGAAACACAACAGCCTTGCTATTGTCTTTTGAAGTAATTTAGTTAAAATGACTCATTTAAATGCAAAATAACCAGTTAATGTATTCACAGGAAACACGTGAAGAAAGAGAAGGATGTGCATGTGTCTGCCACATGCTTATGTATGTATGTGTGGGCAGCTGGCAGAATAGGGGGTGTCCCCTGTTCATGTGCATGATGTATTAAAAGTCATTTAGGGGGTAGATTATCATACCATTAAGGGGTGGAGCTTGTGTGTGTTTGGCCGGAGGCTGCTAAGCTGTGATTATTAAGCATGTGAAGAGGTGAACATATGGGGACTGGAATAGACAGAATTTGTCAGAACAAAGGACTGGCAGGATGTCTGAGGTTTTGAGCTATAACACACTCTCTATTGTTAGTGTTTGATATCATTATCCTTTGTCCCACAAATCTCCTTTGTTTCCTCAGTTACACTTCTTGGTCACTGGCCATTTGACACTATAGGCCTATGTGCAATTAATCAAATGTTTGAAAACAGTGAAATGGACAGGTAGGCCCAGGAGAGGGCTCACATTTTTGAAATAATATCTTCATGGGACTCAGGATCAGTGTTTGTGTAAAATGGGAATGGGCATTGATGCATGTCTGCTCTGAAACAGAACCCATAGTTATTAATCTGTGTTTTTTAACATTTTCACTGGTCATGCAGTCGTATGTGGTTGTGCTCTGTTGAGTAGACAATTGAACTTGTGCTTTCATTTCAAATGAGCTGTATTCATCTTTTTTTCTCTCTGTGTGCAAATACTCACTGTAATTCACTATTTGTAATATGTTCAGTTTCAGTATCCTGAACCTAATGCCAGTTGATGTCTATTTAACTTGCATATGCTTGACTTTTTTTTAACTGTTTTTTTTTACGAGGGTTTTGTTGTTTTTTTTTTTACAGATTCAAAAAACAAAACAAACACGTCGTGAGGTCTAGGGATTACATAGATTACATTGACAAACAACACCGTTTTTCCACCTAAAGGTTTATAAGGTTGTCTCACAGGTTATGGAAACGTGTCATTTTTCACAAAGTTCTTCACCCAGATCTTTCTGAAGTCATATTGTGTAGGTCATCTGTTCTAGTAAATGGAGATGTTTTACAATACTGGTAAAGACAGTCACTGGTAGACACTCTCTATTATGCCAGTATTTTGTAATGGTCTTTTTACTCGCTGCCAGCAAGATCTTCAGGAGATAAGAGTTATTCTTACTGAGACCATCAGGTTCATGACCAAGAAAGAGGGCATATGCTTGACTTTTATAGGAAAAAAGCTGGAAAAATTGATTTGTCAGTTGGTAAAAAGCATAGTTAACATGTTTTAAGAGTTAAGATTTTGGGGGGGAGTTGGTAGGAGTTTAATATTTTACTCCTTAGAGATGTAGAATAAATGTTTACGACACTGTTTCTGCCAGACTGCTGCATATGTTAAGCCTGAAAAATTAATGGTATACTTATGATTCACTCAGTCCTTTGTCGGTTAGTTTTTTATTATCATTTCGGTTTAGGTGAAGGGTATATATTAACAAACTGTTCACCTAATATTCACGTTGCAGGAGATTTAGATTTTTGATGTAGACTCCCCTCTTCCACCAACAGTAACTATAAAACATGGTTTCTTCTTGGAGAGATCAGCCTGAGAAGAGTTAAACCTCTTGTTGTTCACTCCTGTGTTTCTCTTTACTTGCTCTTAATATTTATCATGAAGACCTTCCAGACCTAATCCAAACACCTCTGTCTTAAATTTATATCAGATTTTTTTCCCTCATCTGTAGCCTTCCATCTCTTTCTCGGAATTTGTTTTGTTATTGATGAGGAAGCGTCTTTCAAGTGTGGGATCTTCAAGCTGCTAAAGTACTCAGTGAGCACAGTGCAGAGCTATCACTTGGCAAAAAGTACTGACTGCATGTGGTTAGTGCCAAGAAAAGAACGGGATCAGTATTTAATTGAGCCACTACTATATCAGTCTAAACACAAAGTCAATATTGATCTGTCTGGGCTAGGAAAGAAGGAATGGACAGGAGCCAGTGCAGAAGTGCAGAAGCAGAAGAATAGCCTGCCATCTGAACGTAAATGATGAGGAAATTCATACGGTAAATAAACAAGACTGAAATCTGGTGCTACACAGAGGCAGGGTTTACTCATGTATTCCAAGCAAAATGAGATTGTAACAGATAGCAGCAAATAACTTGATTGGATTGGCTTGTTTTTGCGGCTCTGAGTAGTTATTGGATATTTTAATAACATGAGCTGTGTATATATCCAGAAACTAAACTAAACTAAAAAATTGGCAATAAATAAGGATTTTCTGTTTAATATGCTATCAAAAGAAAATGACTGATAGTATTAGGTCTTATCTTATTAAAGTAGTGAAATATTCACATTAAAGGTAAGGTGATCCGGCTTGTATGCAGTCTCTATCAGCAGGTTTTATCCTTTAAAGCTGACCTTGAGAGACCTTTAGTTCAAGCCTTAGGGATGTATGCTCAGGTCATGATCTGATCTGGTAAATGAAGCAGCCTGCAGCACTGAGTCCATGTTCCCAAAATATCCAGATGAAAGATAAACCGCCCCCTCTCCTTTGCCCCTCTCTGCTTCCCCTTGTCATTTTCTCTGTCTACAGTGCTCCCACACTCCTTCTAAATCTCCCCCTACTCCCCACCCCTTGATCCCCCACTTTTTTTCCCCTGTGCGTCGTCTCCTCCCATCCCCTAATCTCCCCCTTCATATCATTTCCCTCATTTCTCCTCCTCTTCTGTGTTCCACTCACTCCACCCATGGGCGATTCCCCTCCTCTTTCTCCTCCCCTCCTCCCCTCTACCCATTCTTCCTCTCGCCTCCCTCTTCGTCTCTCCCCTCCTCCACCTTTCCCCTCCCTTCTGTCATTAGCTGGTATATAAGAGCATTGCATCCCTCTCTACCTCTCTCACACACACACAGTGTGTTGGCTGGGAAGGGGATAGTCTTGGGGAAACTAGGGATTAAATTGTCTACCTGCCTTTAAAGGAATAATTTTCCACTCTGGAATTTCCATTAAAGAGGTATAGTTTTTCTCTTCAAATATTGTTTCTGAAAATGAGCTGCAATTATATTAATATGAGCTGCATAAATGTTCTCTGGAGAGTGTTTCCTGGAGACATTATACATAAAAAAGCAAAGGTTATATTTTTTGTGCTACTTACCTGCTTATATTGTACTGCTCTGCATTTCTGATTAGATTTCTGCTTAATTTCACCTGCATAGGACTGCACAGTCAATTGCATAGTATGGGATGTTCTCTGAGAATATTTGCATTTTTCTCCTTTATACATTGTTCTGAAGATATGTTTTTTTTCTATTATGTGCTTTTATTCATTTTTTTTACTCCTATTGATTTATTCTCTTAACCCCTCTTCCTTTTATCAACACCTACACCTTCACCTTTGTCTTACATGACTATAAAATAACAAACCCATGTCCGCTTGTCTTTCTTATCTTTCTTCAGATCTTGAAACAACATCTTACAGGGAGTCGAAGCTCTTCAGAACAAAGTCTTAGCTATTGTCGAAACTCAGTGACATCATTGTCTTTATCACCTGATCTTCAACCTCTTCGTCACTCACCAGCGAACGTCAACACCGGACGCAACTGAAGACCATGAGCAGCAACTACAGTGTCACTCTCTCAGGCCCCGCCCCCTGGGGCTTCAGGCTGCAAGGAGGGAAAGACTTCAACATGCCTCTCACCATCTCCAGGGTTAGACTTCAACACACAAACACACACACACAGACAGACACATGCTGATAGGAGAACTCAGACACACTTTTTATTTAGATTTCTGTATCTGGTTACAGTGCGTTACTCTGTTTTATCTCCTCATACGCTCATTTGTCAGAGTCACTCTCACCGCTCTGTACTGCTGACAATAACTGATGCCTCTTTCCTTCGTCTCTCGCTCCTTCATCCTCCTCTCCATCCTCTCCCTACTTCATTGCACTTCTGCTGTCCTCTTGAGTCAGTCTCTTACACTTGTGTTAGTGTAGCTGAATCATATGCCATCTGTCATGTATTGACCACACAGGAAATCCATTCTCGCTTTTCTATGCATTCCACTTCATCTTGAGTGTCTGTAGTGAATGTGCGGCAATCAAAGTTCTGGCGCAGAAACTTTGGCTTCAGTCCTTGTGCTTGAACAAGTAACTTGATGGTCCCTTGGTTTCAATGCCTTTCAGTGTCTACGCCGTACATTACCCTTTGTTGCCCTCTTGAGTTGGCTGTCCATTCATATGCTCGCACATCAAAGTTCACACAATAACAGCATGTTTCCGTCATCATTTTACCTAACGTGTGATCCTGAAACAGGATAATCCTTTTCTAGGTTTTCTTAAGCTTCTGTTCTGCTCTGCTTGGACGGTACAATTGCACACACACACATATGCAATAGCCAACACTGCACACCTCAAACACACACAAACTGGCAGTGTACTGGCTTATGGCAACATAAAACTGATGATGGATGGCTTGCCAGGTCCTGTGCCAATCCCCCTTGGGGCCGCTTCGGGTTGCCATGTTTGTGTTATTACTTTGGATGTGATACTTTTCCCACTAACTGAAGCCATGTGAATTTTCACCACAGTTGTGTGTTTGTGTCTAGGAGAGTGTGCACAGACACAAAATTTTGGAAAAGACCATCTGAGTAGCTGAGAGAAAACATGACAGACAGAAAACAGAAATAGAAAAAGAAAGCAAGATATGGAGTGAAACAAGTTACATTTGTATAAAGGCGACTTGTTAAATTCAGTGTATGCTGAGACATTGCTGCAATAACAGATAAATATTCTTTTTTAAGGAATTCTGAGGAACTATAAAGGTGGTGTGTGGAATAAGTGGTGGAACTAATGGTCTATGAAAGTTTTCTTTATAGAGAAATTGGCAGAAACTGAACTATAATTGTCTTAACACGCAGTCTGACCTTTACAACTGCATCACAATGACAGATATACTGGGGTTTGAGGTTTTAAGACACTGGCAAGAACTTGTATGAACTACTAGTGCACTTGGGTGTTGATGTAGTGACCGTTAGTGAGATTGGATTTTCATAAAACAAGTGAATGATGTCATGCTGTTAGATTTTTACCAACGTTTGCGAGTCAGCATTCAGGTTTAAATCAGGAATTAAACCTGAATTCACAAACATCTATTTTTTTTATCTAACCTACTAATATTCAGTTTGGTGGAAGTGCTGCAAAAGTAAACATCTAAAATGCACGTGGTGATTGATAAACCGTGAAATGACCAGAACTGAGAACAGAGACGGATCATATCAAATTGGTCCGTGAACAGTATATGGAATGTGTCCAGGACTGATGACAGCCAGTCCATGTAACATGCTGTCACTCACTAGGCCATTTATCTTAATCTTATCTGACCTCTTAAATCCATAACACATACACACGTTCCCCTGTACACTTCCACACAACAGAAATACACTCACTCGTTACTCTGTGCCAGTCCAACCAAGGAGTTGGTTCTAAGAAGGAACCGCAGAGTAGGGGTTATTAGAGAATGTAGCACCACTGCCAGACCACACTTACCCTAACAGCTGCTGTTGCTAAGCTTTTTTACGTATGTGAATATACTGTGTGTTTCAGTTATGGCACTGTCGGTAGCTACGGTATTGTCACATTTTACTAGTGTTGCATCATGAGCAACCCGCAACCGCTGCTTTATGCTCTGTACAGTACCTACACAGTACGAGTGTTACTAGTCTTCCTTTTTTTTTTAAGTCTCCTTTTTATGGTGTAGAAAAACAGGTTTTATAACAAACTAAGATTGATGGTGCTGCTTCCCACTGTGCCAATGAAATGTTTTACCATAGCATCCAAGTTTCGAAGTTTGTAAAATGAGACATTTGGAGAAAAAACAAAATATTTAAGCAGGTATCCCACTTTAAAAGACACGGGTAACCTATCCCTTCTTCTTTTTTTGTTTTTTGTTTTTTTTTAACATACTTTGCATTAGTTTTTGAGAACTTTCAAAATATGGACAGTTTGCAGCATAACAGCTATTTACCAATCTGGGTTATCCTTGCATAATATGTGCAAGGGATTACAAGCAAGGGATTTGGTCAGAGACTATCGAAAGATTTCAGGAAAGTGATGAAGTGGAACTTGCACTATTTATATTTTTCTATACACAAGACTGTTTAATCTTTTAATGCAACTGTTTTTTTTCTGCTAAATATGTTTTTTTAAATAAATTGCCTGAAATGCATTTTAGTCATGGTTATTCCATAAACAATTATTGCAAGATCCCCTTACTTGTTTTATTGATCCCTGAATTTTCATGAACACGGTCCCTCGTGTGTAGAGACAGAAAATACACAACTACTGTTGCCAGTTAAATTTACAACACAGCGAATCAATATTTAAACCTTTTTGAGGGTAGCCCATTACAGGATCCGCTGCTAAAATAATTTAAGAGAAGGAAAGCCAGGGGAATATACGCATTAAGCTTCTAAGAATAGGTGCATATTTTCATGGGTCAGCTGACATGACTAGAGGCACTTTGGAGACCAAGTGGACCTCAGATCAGTACTCCTGGTCTAAAAGCTCTTGAGTCAAGGCTAGGTGTCAGATCTTTTACCTCCTCTGTCTTTCAAAGTAATGCCATGAGCTAGAAATTCACTGATTGTGACATTTTGGGCT
Organism: Sphaeramia orbicularis; assembly: GCF_902148855.1. Lineage (NCBI taxonomy): Eukaryota > Metazoa > Chordata > Actinopteri > Kurtiformes > Apogonidae > Sphaeramia > Sphaeramia orbicularis. Next base: position 23,930,968 of record NC_043965.1, read on the forward strand.
AATACTAATGCTGATGTTTATGATAATTTTTCATCTAATAGATGTTAATTTCATGTAGGGATGTACCAATACTACTTTTTTCCAGACCGAGGACAAGTACTTACATTTGAGTACTTGCTGATACCGAGTACTGATATGTGTACTTAATAATACCACTACAGTTCTTAGTTACTTTTGAAAATGTGCTTTATTGTCGTTGTCATTAGTCTGACTGGAACAGAGTGCTGCTACTGACATTTAATGCATTGGAATGAGTGTTTCTTAATCAATCCACTAGGGGGTGCCACTCTTAATTAACCATATTGGACAAATACCATGAAGAAAAGCAAAGATTTTTGAGAAGAAGAAAGTCAGTAATGATAAACATGGAGACGACAGAGGTAACACTAATGTGGATACTAATGTTGATATTGATATTGATATTGATGAGGGTAGTTGTCATAAATCTGTCAGTAGTTTTTCACTAACTCACACAGTCACTCTTTGAACACATCCTCTACCTCCACAGTTCCCGGTGGTATTCTCTGTCTGGGTACGCATCCGGGAGCACCTGGAAAACAGATGGAATGTATGCAGAGGACGGACAGAATGCTTCGACCGTATCCATCTGTGTATTTAACGTTACTTGCAGTCAGCGTTACTTTGGTCATTTATTTTGAAAAATCTCCACACTGCTGACATTACTTCTCCGCTGCGTAACTGCTGCATTTAACTGTAGATGTCACGCTGCCGTAAGTGGTATCGGTGCAGTTGTATCGGAGTACTTTTAGGAGTACAAGTACACACACTGAGTATCGGACCCGATACCTGATACTGGTATCGGTGTCGGTGCATCCCTAAAATCCCTTCTTGGCTACCTCATAGTGTAGTAGAATAAGGTTCAACTCACTTTATTATCCCTGTATGGAAATACTGTCTGCATTTTACTGATATTAATACACACATAGCACCTAGTATTAGTATTAGCATTAGCACTTTTTCTAAATTCTTATGTGATGAAATTTTATGATCTCTTTTATTATAAAATAATGCAAATTATGTTCAGAGCAAAATCAAAAATGCTCCCTGACCCAATACAGAGGTTCTTTTCAATTCAGGACATTCCATATAATCTTAGAGGTGTTTGCAAATTTACTATACAAAAAGCTAAAAAAGGTATGAAAAGGAGATGTGTATCCATTATTGGAGTTAAATTTTGGAATGATGCCAACATAAATTTAAAAACATGTAATTCTTTTTTGGTTTTTTAAGAAAATAGTTTGTAAAGCTATTTTTGAAGCTTATAAATGTGATTAATTATCTGTTGTTGTTGTTTCTTTGGAGGTTGGTAGCCTAAAAAGTTGTAATATAGGATAGGCTTTGATAAGCAGTCTGCTTCTGCCTATACCTTTTCAGTCATTATTCAACACATTATTCAACACATGATTCTTGATTTTGTGATTCTGTGATTCTTTTCTTTCTTTTGCGTGAAATGTCAATACTGCGTACAATATTTGGTGTTGTCATGACTGAATAAACTACTACTACTACTACTACTACTACTACTACTACTACCACTACTACTACACTTAGCAGAAAGGGTTAGGGTTGGGAGAAGTTCCCTCACAGTGTAAAACCCAACAGATACATCCTGGATGCTGCCACTGGTGAAATGTCATCTTATTTGCGATGACAAGCATCAAGGCAAATACTGGTCGATACCTACTGTATGTATATCTGTGTATCCTTATCACAGCCTTCTTATAAGTCAGTGTGTACAAGTGCTGAAAACCTTTCATTAGTGCTCGACATAAAAAGATCTGAAGGTGAGGATTGTAATCACATGATGTTAATGATGATAATGTTAGAGCTGAACAGCATCATCTATATTAAAACCTTTTCATGGAAGAATGCTGTTCCTGGAAGGGCATCAGTAATGGCGGCTTCCTGTTTCCCCCGAGAGGCTTTTTAATAGGCGATGATAACAACAGACCACAAGGATGGCTCTGTTTCAAAGTACTTCTATATATAAATTCTTCTCTATGCATCTGTCGGTCTCTCTCTGTGTCTTTCTCTTTCCACTCTCTTCCTGATCCTCTATTTCTTTTTTACTTAAATGCATGCTGATTAGGTCTCCACAGGTGTATGGTACAGAACAATGACTTACCAAAACATTAAAATAATTCTTAAAGGGGTCATATTTTGCTAAACCCACTTTTATTAGTCTTTGGTTCATTTATTTGTGTATTTGGACCCTAATAGTTCATAAAGTTTGAATTTGAACCGTCCAGGTGCTGCAAAGCTATCTTTATATTCATTTTGGGAAAGATTGAGTGGATTTATACAACCTGTTTTAATTCCTTATTAATTTATTACATCTATAACTAGTTACGTCACAACATTTCCACATGTAAGGTCAAGACTTCCAACGAACATTTCCCCGAGTACGACATAAGTGTTTGTCAGCAGCCATACTGAAAATATATCCAAACTTCAAACCTATTACCTAAAATGTTCAGTTGTTGGTTGTATTAACGAACACAAGTGACTGAATGGGACAGAGCAGCACAGTCAACAACCTGGAGTACGTGGGGCGTGAAGTGTCTCGTTTGCATTTAAAGGGCCAGCACTCAAAATGACCTTTCTGGTGTCATTACTCAGAAATAGGGTTGAAGATGGACCTGTGGAGTTGAATTAATGAAGAATTCAGACCCAAACATAGCATTTACAGTTTATGTAGACCACAAGGAAATGTTTTAAAATGCATTATTCCATTTTTTAAAATAAGCAAAGCATGACTCCTTTTTTTTTAAGTTAGTGTAGTTTTATTTTGAGCACATAGAATCATCAGATAACAAAGAACCATACAACATGGTCAAACAAAATTTTTCTGCACTCGAAAAGGAGTGGGAAGAAGTATAACTTATTGACTCCCACCCCATTTTACAAACTAAGAATTAAATTAATTCCGGTTCCTTTGCTTTGTGAACACACCCTTTCTCTGTATATTTTCACAATAGCACAAAACATCCATAGAATCCATTCATATACACTTTTTTGGTCACCTCACACAACTCCTTTAACTCTCATATTGAATGTATTACTTCATTTGAACCACTTAACTAACTGTGGAAGTACATCCTCATAACATAATAAATACCCAGACCCCTCACACACTCCTTAATCAAGCCACAAACCGGTGGTATTGTAAGCATTTGGCCATAATTTATGATACTACTCAGATCTAGTTCCAATTTGACTTAGTACTTTAATTTATCTTAATTAAAAAAGTCCCTTGCTTTCCTTTAAGTAGCAATATATCTTAGTGAAACAGCCAGAGTAAGCACCTTATCTTTTCCTTTCCCACAAATCAATCTGTCAATCTGTGTGTGTTTGTGTCAGTGTGTGTGTGTGTGTGTGTGTGTGTGTGTGTGCTTGTTATGGCAGACATGTTATATTTGGAAATTGCAGCAGACTTTTGACTTGAACTCATGAACTTTGCAGTTCACAACAGTGCAAGAATTATTACAGCCCTCCTTAAATTGTGTGAGATTTGTCTTGCATTGGAAAATGTGTTCAGTGCTGCTCGAGTGTTGAACGTGTTAGCGATTTTCTACAGTTCCTGTTATTTATGAGGTATTTGTTTAGCCAGACGGCACCTTTCAATAAGTCATAATTTAGGCGAAAAAGCGGATTAGTTTTTGAAAATATCCTCATTGCTCCATATTGCACATTGACAGGTTGATAGTTTCTGTTTCCGACATCACCAACCCTTGCTGTCGTCACTGGCAGAGGAGGAAATAATCTACAGAAAAATCCCTATCAGGGTCACGCATGCCAACAGTTGAAATGAAATACATTTGGGCATGAGTGACAATTGATTAATCTGTTTTGTATGTTACAGCAGTTGAGAGGTTTCTTAACCGAATATTGGGCAGAAATCAAACCAAACAACAGACTTCAATAAATCACTGAGTTTATTAATAGTGTTTATGTGAAATAAAGTAGGTAATATTATCTATTGGCTGTGAAGTCATGCTCTAAGAGATATGACAGATGGATATTTTAGTCTTTAAAAATGTGTTTGAGTAGCAGAAGTGTTTTAGTGTAACTGGAATGAATAGAATTATTTCAGGCCAGAAAAAGTTTTATAACCTTGGCAAAAACAGCAGAGCCAGGTCGTAACATGTACTGCAGTGAATTCACAATGAATAGTCTTGAATAACCTATTGTTTAATGTGGCTTTAATGTGTTTTCCACTGTGGCTGCTAATCCCGTCATGTCTCCTCTGCCTTCCTGTCAGGATACAGGCCTCAATGCAGGTATCATGTTTTTGTTTTATAGTAGCACTGCTGATGACATGAGACTAACAAAAATATGATAGAAAACAGTATGAGTATGAAGAATCCAAAAGAGGCTAAAGAGGACTGTAGTAGCTGTCATCCCTGTACTGTACTTTGTAAGGGATTTAAATTTTGTCCTATTATGTGAATCCTGCATATTGGTTAAAAATATGACCTGAGATGTCATATAATGTGTTAGTAATTATATAGTCTTTACAAACTCTCATTTTCTAACCCTTTCTAAGTTCCATTTTAGGTTGGTATCATAAGCTGCATGTAATTAGTGGATGAAGGAACCATGGTGCCACCCATTGGTTTGTGAATTGCTGTTTTTAGTCCAAGGGCCTGAAGGGTCCAGTGGACCATTGGTATTAGTTGGTGTTCATCCATCATCAGTCTGTCTGTAAACAATTTTTCAACAATCTTCTTCTCCAAAACAGTCAGTCAGATTGACTGTATATTTGTTGTGGGACATCTTTGGGGTAAGGTCTACCAAGTTTGGTCAAAGAATTGGGAAATATTGATTTTTGAAATTTTAAAACATGCCCCACGCAACACAAGCACATACTGATGCACTGAACACTTTACTGCTGGTGCAATGAACACTTTACTGCTGGTTTTAATTGTTTTAATTTTAATAGTTGATTTTATTATTGCTATTGTTTCCACTATTCTTATTTATTTTTAGTGTGTTGTGTTTTTAGGGAGATGAACAGAATAAGAATTTCATTGCATAGTATAACTACCTGTTTTTGCTGTGCATATGACAATAAAACTCTTGAATCTTGAATCTTAAAAATCCCCATTGGTTTATAATGGGACATATTTCAAAGTGCTATAACTTGAAAACAGTTGACAATATTGATATAATTACTATTGGCTATAGAAAGAAAGTCACAAATAGGCTTTCATTTGGTGCTATGACCTTTGACCTTGAGTGACTTTGAAAGGTCAAACCCAAGGTCATCTATGTTCAGACTTCTACAAACTCCTTCTCCAAAATCGCCAGCCAGTATCAATTGAAATTCATAGCAGAGGTTTCTTGGGGCAAGGTCTACCAAGTTTGTTCAAAGAATCGAGAAATATTGATTTTTGTATTTTTTATGAATTTTTGAAATTTTAAAAATCCCCATTGGTTTATAATGGGACAACGAAAATGTGTTTTGTTAAATAAATTCCATCTCCAACTGTTTGATTAGGCTGGTGAACAAGCTGTCATACTGATGTGTCAATCAAACCCTGATGCTTCCATTTGACCTGAGATCTGATTAATGGAGCAAAAATTTAAGGAGGGACCACCAGATCACCTATTAGAGGGTCCAATAAAAAACAAATGAGACTGCAGTGTTTCCTGAAAAAATAGAATGACTGAACTTTTAGGGAGAAGTTCAGTAGTCAATGTACATTTATGGAAGCAAGTGCTTTTTAAAGCCTCCCCTAGAGGCTGTCAGTGGTATTACAGCTTTAATATACTTCCAGATTGGTGCTATGTACGTTACATTGCGGTTAGGAGTTGGATCACTTGCTCCTGCATTCATAATTCAAAGTCTCTGTCAATAATTAAACTCAGAATAACTGATCTTATAACAGTGCCTTATTAACTAGAGCTAATTCTCATCACTCTCACCATCTGAGACATAATATACTGAGTTATATATGTTCACTTTATCTGAATGTAGGAGAATAATTTTGTCTCTAACTTCTCTTTTAGTTTTCCTTTTAGGTGTCGACACAGACATATCAGTAGAACCCCCTTAACACGTATTAAATATGACATAATTTGTATGATTTGTAAGTTAAAACAGCCACACTCATTCTGGATTATGTGGGTCTGTAAGCATTTGCCGCTGATGACGCACAACTAACGCCTTATGTTCGTACGGAGTAGGAACACTTCTGTCTTGTTTTCATACAGCTGTTTTCCTGGATGTGTTTCCAGTAGTTCTGCCCATGTTCAGTCCCTCAGCACCACGACAATCATATCATTGACTCAGACTGTGAATGCTGGCTTGTTCACTCTTTAGCGCTGTTAGGTTTTACAATCCAAAATAATGTCATGTGGATTTGTTAATGCAGGTCCCCTGTTTTTTTTTGTTTTTGTTTTTTTACAGCCTAGAAGCCTGTTACATCCTGCACCTTTGACTTTATTTTCATCAGTCCAACCTTTCATTCAATATGATGAAACCCAAAATATGACATGTTTAATGCCTTACAGCACTCATGTTGTTAAAATTTATGAAAACTGTTTATTTTATCATTACACAGATTATCTTCAACCCACTCCTGGAGTACATCACACTCCAAATCCAGAGATTTCTATGATTCTTTAAGTACTTAAGATTGTTGTTTTGTTTTGTTTTTATCCATAGGCTTAACAAAAGATATACCGTGTTGGCTCAGCACTCTCAAACATAATCATTACCATTATTGGGGAAAAAACTGCACTGTTCTTTGTCCCATATTAACAGAACATATAGTTTTTCTAGGCTAAATAATATCAGATATCACCCGGCTTTTATCAAATTGAATTAGTGTTGGATCATAGACTAGTTGAACGTAAAGGCTGCTTGTAAGTGTGTAATCAGAGCAGATATCGTAGCCAGATTCTAAATATCATATGCAAAACTGTATGTTTAATGCATGCAATGTGTGTTTGTGGGTTTGGCAGCCGAAAACCATATCCGATATAGCCTTTTCTCACTAGGATGTTTAGTATTAACATATGAGTAGAGCCATGATTATTAGACACTGGTGCACAGCTTCAGGCGAAATGACTGTTATTTTCAGATGCATTGTGTTTATAATAAAATGTATTCATGCTTGGCTTCATTTATATATGCACACCATGTATATACTGTTACAGGAATGCTCAGCCATTGACAAAACTCCACCAGCCAGTCGAAGCCCTTAAAATCATGCGGTATAAGATATTGATTTTAACTGGAGGTTGGAGCGCTGCCTTTTCTATTAGGAATATACTATCCAGAGTCTGCATTCAGTTCTCCTGCTACTATTTTATATTCTTGAATCATGTATGGCTTGAAACCTTCCCTCTTCCAAATCAATTTTTCAGTTTAGCGTGTTGATGTGTAAGTAGCTCCCAGTAAAGTGTGTTGTATGTTTCTGTATATTAATAAAAATGCAAAGGGCGTCACAATTTGTTTTATTTGACTATTATTTTCCCTTTAATGATCATATTAACTATTATTCAAAAATATAGAGCTCAGGATTGACCAAACAAAATACTTGTTTAAAAGACTAGGATCAATATTGGTAGTTGAGATAAGGACATGATTTACTTGAATTAAATTAAATATGTATTCTCTTCTGTTGTATATTTAGCAATGATTACACTGATTTTTTTTAAATGTTTGTTTTCATATGGAAAGATTGTGTTAATTATAAATGGGGTTATAGGCAAAATACATCTTTACTTAAGTCTAAACCCTTTCGGTCACATTGTGTATGGAACAATGGATATGTTGTTTTTGTTTGTTGTTTAAAGTAATTAACGACCAAATAAACCACTACTTCACTTCATATCATCATTACTTTGAAACCGATCATTGAATTTGGCCACTTGAACAAAACATATATTATCATGTTGCGGACGTAACATACATGGTTGTTTCTGATGGATGGATGTGGAGGTGATGTCTACCCCTGCTCCTTTTTCTTACATTTTGGTCATTTTACTTTTATTTTTATTCTTTTTTTTTTTTTTTTTTTTTACTAACATCTTTCCACTTCCATCCTTGTAGCTCCATCATCTGTATGTCTTTTCTTTCTTTTTTTTATGGTTTAATTACTTTATTTTAACCTATCAACCAACTTTATTAACAGTGTTTCTTTTTTTATTAATCTTTTTTGAGCAATGTAACGGTATGTACAAAGGAATGGAATTGCAGTGCATTCATTATACATTGCCTTTTATATTATATTCCCCCCATGCCCAAACCAACCTCAAGGCCCTCTGAGAAGGGGCAGCAGCAGGAATAAGAACATTATAACAAAGTCTCTGAGTAGTAGAAAATCAATTACAACTACAAGCAGTAACAAATCTGTGATATACAAAAATATCAACTGAGCCAATGGAAATAGAAGAGAGTAAAATATAAATAAGAAAAAAAAAAGACATAGCTTGTAGATACATGTGCCTACTTTAAAATATTAGGCATTACATAGATGTATCAAACGTGAAAATAATTGGTAGACAGAATGAATTAAGACAAAAAACACAAAATAGAGAGTAGGGTGGAGGTGTAAGAGATCAATCTAAAGGCAGTGTCTGTAAAGATTGAAAGTAATCCAAAAAGATTGCCATTTATTAAGAAATGTATGTGAGGAACCTTGTAGTGAGCACACCATCTGTATTTCTTCCACTCTGTCTTAATATCCCTCCATCTCTGCCTGTACCTCTGGATATGACGTGTTTGTTGGTATTTTCTTTGTTGCTAAGGGACCAAAGCACTTCATTTTAACATTTTATTTTACTCCCTCCATTTGGGACCTTTGCAGTGAACAATAAAGTTTTTGCTAAAAATGTATGTTGACAGAATAATATTACACAAAGGTCCTTTGATTGCATTTTCAGATGTAAATTTTCTTCCCCTTCCTTTCGATTACCAGAGACAGTTCTTGTCATACAAAATCACACCGAAAGATAACCTTGTGATTGTGTTGTTTGGATGAAATGAATACTATGAATGCTGGCATATGGACCGTATTGTATTGGACTCTGTAGATGTAAGTATTTGTGCCTCAGTCATAGCGTGACGTGAACCATCTGCCTCTCATCTCTATCACTCCGTGTGCTGAAAGCAGGCATTGTTCAAAGCACTCAAACTAGTCAGTGTATGTTCAAACCAGACAATGTTTCTGCACTCCTGCGAGCCCTTATTACTATGTGTTGAAACCTTTTTTTTTTTTTTTTTTTTTTTAAAGCACTCCAATCAGGCAGCGTATGTGTTGAAAACTGACATAGATGCATCATGGCAAGTTCAGCTGTGAAGGCTTTTAAACGCTGTATGTCTGTTATACTTTTGAGTAAGTGTTGAAATAAATATTCATAATACATTAAGGGTATGTTAAATAAAGTTGATGTATGTATTATAAATCTATTGGGGTGTGACAGTAGATAAACTATACATGAGCAAATGCCAACAATTACTGATTCTTCTGATTAAGACCAGTCTAATAATGGCTGTTGGTTTGGCTTGTATTTAATCGGCACCATTCAGTGTACTGTATATAAAGATGGATATTGCAATGCCATTTCCTTCCACTGTGTAAAAATAAAGCCAAAATAATGCAGTCACTGGAGCTGTCTTGTTGCCTGTGTGATGCAACGTGGAGCAATAGTCGGAACAGTTGAGATGCGATTATTCATTACAGCTGTTTTCTAACATCAAGTAACATTTTAAAATCAAAGTGATCTGTCTGTCCGTCCATCTGTAGGGCTGCACGATTTTACACCTCTTTTGTCCATATATGGTCACTTGTGGCTGCAAGAATCCAACATGGTTACAGGCTGATCGGAAACTACTGGCTTCAAAACAGCAATTCATGAAGCAACAGGTGATGTCATATCCGTAGCGCTGCACAATTTTGACCAAAAATAAAATCCAGATTTTTTCCTCTAAAAACTTGATTTTCAATTCCAATTTCGATTCGGGCTAGTGGTGGCATTTTAGCCAGCATGTCTTTTTTGTGTGCAACCCGAAATACAACACACTGCTCCGACTTGAGTTGCTGGAATAAGTTGGTTATATTTCTGTTATGACAGATACTGCCATCAGACAGAGTTAGCAGCGAGTAATGATTTGGTCTTCATCAGAAACTTCAGTCGTACCAATTCCACACAAACGTCTTGCTCTTGCTATTTTTAGCCACAAACTTCTCATTCTTCTCAGCAAACGCCATTTTTGTACTGGTGTGTGGAGACCAAAGACTGTGGAGACTGTTCTCACAGTTAAGGCAGCCTTACACTGTGCGAGTTTAGAGACGATTTCTCACTCGTGCGACTCTTTCTGGGATCGGGCCCGATGTGCCTCTAATCGTGTGTCGTGCTTTGTGCAGTGTACATGGGGTAAAGAGAAGCGATTAGCACCTCACGACCACCTCACGACCAGCAATCGTGTGTTCGCAAGGAAAACAGAGCTGTTTGAAATCCTGCTCGCTCCTTGTGAGTGTATCGTACTGTCAAAGCAGTGCCACGAACCGATGTGCCTCAAATTCTCACACTGTGCATGCGCGAACACAGACGCGTACAGTAGCGTACAAGCTAACAGTAGCTGGCTATTGTCCTTATGCAGTTTGGCTGTTGCAGCTTACCTCTAGTTCCTGGATGACAGCCCATACTGTCCACGTCTGGACAACCAATGCCTGCACCAAACACATCATTGTCTTCTCTTCTTTTTTGATTCCTCACAGATAATGGCACATATTACCAAAGCAGCTCGTTGGTTTTTGTTTAGCACTACCATTTCATGACTCACACCAATGCACAATCGTCTATATGCACTTTTGGATTCCTTGTATTTTAACGTTGTATTTCCGGATACAACACTCAAACGTGTCGTGCGTCCTGTGGTGTATGGTCCTACAGTGTGAGCAGTCAGGTCGCATACGAACGTTGGTCCGTACAGTGTGAGAACAGGAATCGTGAGCCTGACTGTACGACTGATTCGCACAGTTTGAGATGGAGCTGCGTGCAACGATCGACATAATCGCACAGCGTATGGCCGCTTTTAGGAGGAGGAGCCTACGGTAGCCCAGAGGCGTGCGGCCCGGCGACACAAGAGAGATGAAATTCGATTTGACCCTTTTTTAAACATTGTCCTGATTAAATAACCAATTTTAATTTAAAACCGATTAATTGTGCAGCCCTACATACTAGCATCAACTACCTCTGACGCCTTTTGCTATGTCCCTTTTGTCCATATACGGTCACTTGTTGCTCCAAAAATCCAACATGGTTACAGCCTGATCACAAACTACTGGCTTCAAAGCAGCAATTCATGAAGCGACAGGTGATGTCACATTTCCTCCATTGTTTAATTATATACAGGGTGTCCCATAAGTCTCCATACATAGGAGACAAAATACATATGGTTCTAACATGTATTTCTTTATATTTCTTCTTTATAGTTCTTCAGCAGTAGAGGACACGCATTGAAATGTGTTCCCGACAAAATGGCAGTCATATAGAGTATATTATACAAATAAAAATGGTTTATGTCAAGAAACGTTTATTTTTCCTGTGTATGAAGACTTATGGGACACCCCATACAATCTGTGTGTATCAGTATCATATAATTGATGCCATTGAACATTTGTCATTGAGTTCAGGTGTTGAAAGTGTGATAATCTGATAAAGGAATATGTAAATAACTGTGTTTCTTACTGTGTTAGATATGTGAGTAATGTTAAGGCTGCTGTTTTTACATCAAAGCCCAAGTAACAGAGTCATAAATCAAATGCCCTGGGAAAGTTGAAGAGCTTGGCTTGTTGCACAGACAGATTATTTAGATTTCTGTTTCTGATATTCTCAATGATATGTTACGCTGTCTTTGATATGAAAATTGAACTACTTTGAGCTCTGTATTCCTTATAATCACAGTGATTAAAAACAAATGTTTGCTTTTGGAATCAGATTGAATACCAGCCAGGCTGACTGTTTTTAGACTTGCACAAAATGTAAGCTAAGTACTGATCAAATACTCTCAATCTTTGTGCTTTTCAAAGACACTACTTGAAGTTTTTTTGTAAAAATGAACTTTGATGCGAAGGAAAATAACAGATTTTACTGTTGCTACCAGCTCCAAATGCAAATAGAGAAATTGAACACACAGAAGGCAGGAAGAGAGCAATTGAAGGAAAATGCAGAGGATGAACAGACCACAGACGTAAAAAAAACAACAAAAAAAACCCAGTAGCAGTTTCTTTTTCCTTTTCTTCCCTTTCACCCTCCTTTCCACTCACCCAAATTTAATCAATGTCAAGTGGATCCCTCATTACTCTCTTCCTCCTGCCCTCCGTGGCTGTGAGTTGTGGTGAGTGATGTTGCGTGTGTTGGACTAATATGACTATAAAAGGTTGGGGCCACGGAGCTTTTACACTAATCCGGGTGCAGAGCCTCTTTTATTAGCCCTGCCTGTGTCTGTCTGTCTTTGTGTGGGCATAGATGTGAGTGGGTGAGTGTATCTGCGGGCGAGACAGAACGATAGATATATAAAGATAGAAAAGATAGAAGCAGAGGAAACAGACATAGAAATCCCAAGTGTCCACTGTTCAGATCCCACGCTCTTATCCTCGACTGTCATCTTAGCAGAAACACACTTTCTTGCTCAAGCTCCAGATTCAACTCATATTTTAATTTAAGGAAGTAACCGCCACAAAACTGGTGTGTGCTTCCATGTGTGTCTGTGTCGTCCTTTATCATGCTGTCAAAAGAAACAAATGACCTCAGTCCTCTGCGGACACATTCGGACCTCCTGTGTGACCAAGAATGGGCAGAACTACAGCTGTGAAGATTTCAAGGTTCTTGGCCTTGAACAGTAACAATGTACTCCTCTTGTTTTATCCATTATATATTGTATAAACTAAATCTGGGTCATCATTGTAATGGCCGGTCCTGTAAACCTGTTATTAAAACATATGAAGTTATTGGTTGGAACTTGAATTGTTAAAATGATACCTTTTTAAACTGGCTCGATATACATGCTTTGGTGTCATGGGAAAAAGACGTACAATGTGTAACACCCTACACACATTTCCAAACGTGTTTCTGTGCTGCAGCCTACTGATAAGAATGGTTCTGGCTTATATGACACATGCCGACACAATGTACTGTCCTCTTTGTTGTTGACACTGGCGGGGTTGAAGGAAAGTAATAAGCTGCCCATTTGCAGACACTAAAAAAAAAAAAAGTTATAGGTCAACAGCACTTGGAAAAGGCATTTGTAGACCTAAAATACAGAAATGTATATAGGATTTACATAGAATTGGTTTGTTTTTTATTTTTATCAGTGTTACCTAGGTCCTACAAAATGTTGTCTCATCTTTATAACTCTACTTAGATATTACTGTACATGTTTTAGCTTAACTGAGAAAGGAACGCAGCTGTTTTTAGCACTGTAAAAAAGAGAACACATAATTACACACTTAATCTAATTTTATTTCTATTTTATTCTGGTATGGGCTCAGGCTTACTTGTTTGCCTGTTGCGTGCTCAGTTGCCTCGCAACTGCTCTCCAACAATTGTTCTCATAATATGTTAAGCATTGCTCTGAAGAAGATGGAAAACAACACTGCTTATGTATGTGGAAAAGTCTACATTTGTTCCCCAAATGGAAGATGGAATTATTATGATTATACATTCAATGTTACTGACAGGAGCAGAGTTGTTGCAGGCTAACACTTGTGGATGCTAAAGTCATGTTGAACAGCGGGGTAGGTGTTAAATACCATCCACGCTGTTAAACATGGGCTCTTCTGTGTGGCTCAGATCTGTTTCACATTAAGCAGCTTCCCCCCGAGTGGAAGTGTAGCAATTAAATGTTGTTTAGATGCTGATATTTGAAACATAACTCAAAAGTCATGGAAGACACTGCAAACCAGAGAGGAAGACAAATTGGACACAAGTGTTTTTATGATGCATGCAAAATGAGACTTTTTCTTGTTTTCGTGGTTTGTTTCCTCAAAGCCAGTAAAAGTGTAATGAGTCTACACCATGTAGCGTCCCATTAGCTATTTGTCACCTTTTTAACAGCATTATGTGTGGAGCATAATAGCATAATTGCTTTTTACAGGGACTACATTCAGTTTATTTGATCATTATTGTGATAGTAAAGTTTGTAGGTAGATAAGTTTACGTACATATATGGTATAAACAAGATGTTAGTTATGCTGCTGGGTCTGAATGTGGTTCCATGATGTTATAAGGTTCCGCAAAATTAAGTTTTCTTTCTGGTAACAACCCACTAATGAGAAGTGGTTCTATCACGTACAGTAATGAAGAGACTGGACGCATGGCTGTGAATTTTTGTGTTACCAATGTTACAGTAAAGCGAACTTTTGAACTCTTCTCTGTTCGCTAACAAGCTGTAAGCCCAGTATGACAGCAGGTAATAAAAAAGAAACAAAGATAAGTCAAACATGAAGTCTCCTGCGATTAGACACACATCAGTGAACATACAGTGGGCCCACCATCATGTGGTAGAGAATCAGGTCTTTCATTAGCTTTGCCCAAATACTTCTGTAAAGTGCCCGAGTCATAAATCCCGTGATAAATACAGGGTGAATGTGTACTTCCCACAGCACCTTGACCCACCCTCCTTAATGATGCTGACTGTGATGTTGCAGGCTATTTAAACTGTGTGTGGTTATTGTGTTTTGCAGCTGACAGATGGTGGGAAGGCGGCCAAAGGTGGGATTGCAGTCGGAGACTTGGTTCTGTCGATTGACGGCATCGCCACAGAGGGTATGAACCACCTGGAGGCCCAGAACAAGATCAAAAACTGCACTGGCGACCTCAGCCTCACCCTGCAGAAGTAAGCCAAGAACCCAAAACCAGGGTGTAGAAATCTAATATTGACTGAATGTGCGAATGTGAACAGATAGCCATTTATCTCCGTAACAGTATGGGATCTATATGTTCCTTTCATACACTCCCAAACAACACATCTCAACATCAAATTTAAAGTCCATGCTTCAGTTTTCACCCCAGACATCCCACATACAATACAGGCAGATGTTCACTGTTGTTGTAGGAGTTAATCTTTACTCTCTCAGTAACACCATTAGTTCTGCTCGATTTCTCATTCCCTAAAGAAAAGAGAAATAACTGAAATCACAGCGAGAGCATCACACATGTGGACCACCTCCTGTCCCCCAAGGCCTACTTTTTACTATTTTTTAGACTCTTGTAGTAGAGTAGGGCTGATTTATCACAAGCATTCATCTGTGTGTGTGTCTGTGTGTGTGTGTGTGTGTTGTCATGTGGTTTGAATTGTCTGGCTCTCGCAGGCGTGTGTGTATTTTCATGCTGTTAAATTTTAAAGGCTCCTACATTCGCCCTTTTTACTCCACGATATAAACAGCATCTGCAATGTGATACACGTGAGGTAAAATTCAATAAAGCGATAGCGTTATACATGAAATTACACCGGCTCAAGTAATAAAATACTGTTTTGCACTGAACTTCATGTTCTGTGCTCTCTAGATGACTTTTCATATTTCTTTCACCCTCATTTGTGGCTAACTGAGCATATCCTTTAATTTAACTCCAATTGATGACAGACTAAAGATATTTGCATTTGGTTGAGTGGCAGAAATCGCAAACAGTAATACCACAGGCTTACAGTAACTCAAGGTCAGTGCGTGGGTTTCTATGTGTGTCTGTGCTACTATCATGAAACGATGGTCAAATCAAGTTTATGATGAAGGAAGCAGATTTTAGAATAACACTTACTTTATCTAAAGGTCACTAATGTATAATAAAGCCATGAAAGAGAGTTCATACTTTGAATTATGAGCAAGATTTTACAAGAGGAAGATAGGTGACCACTGAAACTGGAATGGATTTTGCAGAAAACTGTAGCAGTCATATAGTACAGTATTTCAAATACACATTACAGCAGTAGTTCCCAACCTTTTTTGGCTGGTGACCGCATTTTTACAAATTTAACAAAACTAACAAATTTCTTGTGACCCCAGACATTCAAAACGGAGATTTTTTTTTTTTTGGTAAGATTAATTTGTTTTTGATCATGTAATAGTTTGCTATACTACGTTGCAAATAAACGTTGATTTTAGACGACATTTAGTCTATCGAATATATATTATTATGGACGGAGGCAGAAAAGCCAGGTGTAGATTACTGCACAAACTGCGAATTTTATTTTCCTTGGTCAGGATATGTACAGTCAGTCCAGCTTGGATTTACAAGGCTGACAATTAATACTGAACAAACAATAAGTCAAACTATGAATTATGAAAGAACTGCAGCATCTGAAACTGACCACAATGAACATTTGAAAGATAAATAGTACCACAGTGCTTCAGTTTCAGCTTCACAGTTTGTCATGTCTTTTATGGGTTGGGATTGTCTCTGTCAACTCAACATATATTTTTATTAGTAAGTTTTTTTTTATTTTTTTTTTTTTATCAATTACTAGAAATTTCAGGCGACCCCATGTGGAGTCCTGACCCCAAGGTTGAAAAACACTGCATTACAGTCTCTCTAAGCCAGGGGTGTCAAACTCATTTTCTTCCAGGTCCCACATTTAGCTCAATTTGATCTCCAGTGGGTCAGACCAGTCAAATAATAGCATAATAGCCTGTAAATAATGAATACTCCAAATTTTTTATATGCAAAAAATAACATTAAATTATGAAAAGATTTACATTTTATAAACTATCAAAACAAAAAAGATGTGAATAAGCTGAAAAAACTGAAATTTCTGAAGAAAAATAATAAGAAATAATAATAAGAAAAATCTGATCAATATTATGCCTCAACTTATGATTAATACATGTGCATTACAGATCAGATCTACCAAGACACAAAACAGGCAGGATATTGTTAAAATTGCACTTATTTTGCTTTAGACATTTCAGGTTGTTCATATTTGTTCAGGTTATTGATATTTTATGATTAAAGGATATCAGAATTTAATGTTCTTTGCAGTAAATCAGAGAAAAAATTGGTGTTGCCATTATTTATAGGCATGATGTCGTATTATTTTTTTCACATGAAACCAAGAAAGAAATTTGGAGTCATTATTTCAAGGTTATTATACTATTATTTTCGAGTTTGACACCCTTGACTGTTAATATCTTCTGCACTTTGCAAATTCATCCCGCAGGCCAGATTGGAACCTTTGGCGGTCCGGTTTTGGCCCCCAGGCCGCATGTTTGACACCTGTGCTCTAAGCAATGAATGTATGAAGCACCACTGGCTGTTTCTATTTGATGAATGGGGCAGCCATAGATTAGAATGACAAATAATCAAAACACCAGATCCTGATTTGCATTATTATTTTTTCAGTATTATATTACACAACAAAACTCTGCATGTGTTTATATCATTTGTCTCCATTCAACTTTGCTGTCTCTATTTTCAAAGACTTGGCGCATTTTCTATAAAGGTCAATGTGTCGTCTGTGCTTTTGGGACTCTTCTCATAACTGTGAGCGGCCAACATACATATTACAACTATCACAAAGTACATTTTCTCATATTACTCATTCATTTTAGTCATGTTTTTTAATTTCAGTGATAACCACAGCGAGACAGTGGGTCAGAGGACTTTTGATTTTCAGTTACTTCATTTAGCATTTAGGCGCCGCAAAAAAAAAAAAAAAAAAATGTAACTGAACACATCCCGTGTAAGTGTGTGCTTGTTTTCAGTGACCAGTTAACGGATCATCTGCTCTGTATTGGATCGTCTTTGTGGCAGACGTCAGCCCTTGAAGGGTTGATTTACGTCCTATTAGAAACACATGCAATGGCTTATTTCATTAAGTGGCAGGATTATATTATGAAAGCCGTGTGACCAGGGAGCCACTTTGGGGACTTCTGCTTTACTGAGATACTTGAGCATCCCAGAGATTGACAGACTTTATTTACAAAAGTAAATAAGGGTAGCATTTTAGGTTTTGTGTCTGTTTGTTGCTGGCATTCGCTGGTACTGAATTAGACATATTGTGTATTCAATGAGTGTCAGGCATAGGTCAACATCTGGACTTTAATGGGTTTACATGCGTAATGGAAAGAACCAATCTAGTCCTCTGTTTCTGTTAGTTTTTATAGGGATCACTCGCTTTTCTCTTCATTTTTCCTTTCTGCTCGCACATTGTGATTGGGTTTGTCACTGGGTCAGATAGCACAAGGAATGATAACACTGAGAAGATATAGAGAAATGTTGACAATGCATGTGGTGTCTGTATGTGTGTATTTTACCAGGAGACAGGTTGTTATTTCTTTTCCAAATAAAGAGGCGATGGAGGAGGAAGGAACGGGAGAAGAGATGGGCAGCAGATGTGTGAAGGACAAGAAGGAGAAAAGCTGTGAAGTACACTCGTCTCTAGAGAAACAAATGAAACTACCATTAAAACACTAGCTTTGGTGTAATTAATACCAGTTAGAGACGCCAAAAGAGCGTGACTTCAGTATCGCTGCTCCCTTCATCTGAGTTCAAGCGCAGATCTAAGCAAAGTAAAGACAGGTTCAACAGTCAAATAAGGATAAAAAAAAAAAATCTGTGCATCATATCAGAGAAAGAGTTGACTTTAACAAGCAGCACATTAAAGAACGCTTTGATACTCCCCTGTGCTTTTTTTTTTTTTTTTTTTACAGACCTGCTGCAGATTTTTTTTGATGCACTGTAGTCTCTGGCAGTCTCCCTATCAGCTGCTTCCTCTATTCAACATCAGGTTTTTATGTGCCAGAAAACCCACTTAGGAAATACATCAAAGGTTAGTTTATGCTGGTATGTTTCTGTATCTGTGCAATTTTTCCTTTAGGCTTTGGGAGCTATAAAGTTGAGGAATCTTAAGTTTTAGCTTTTATGTTTTATAACATTTCTGTAGATGCTGCTTCACGGGTTTTAGCTTGACTCTGTGCTTTCATAGTAAATATGCATATGTTTTGTCTGAACTGGAGGCTTAGTTTACATCCTAGCATATAGGGCTGAGCTATATTTGTCCACAACAGCAAGTGTCTGCTAATGTACTGTGTAAATTGAATTACATGGCAATAAGTCTGTCAGTTTATCACAGCATCACACATTGGGAAGGGGCTGTTTCTGTGGATGCCAAGAGATCACTATCCCCAACATCACAGATAGTTCACTTATTTTATCTTATCCTAACTTTATTATTGTTCTGTAAGATTGGTTGTGGTGGTACCATGTTGGAAATTTTTTCTCTCACAGATCTTGAGCAGCAGGGAAATAGAAAGTGACAATTTGACTGATGAATGACTAGAGTTTGTTGATTTATCCAAGCATTCACTCTTTACCAGAGTTTTCCTTCTGTCTAGGAATGCACTCTATATTGTTAGGGTTAAAAATAGCTGTCAAAACACAAAATCCTGCTCATGAACTCGGGACCTTTTACAGCTTGTTCATTGTATGTTTGTATGAAGTTCTCATGACAGTGAAGCTTTAAAGCAGGAAAAACAGGAAATAATAGACAATGCATGACCAATAAACTGTCAAGGGAAGGAAATAATCATAACAGTAATCAAAAGGAGTGATGGAGATATGTTTTCCGAAGCCTACAGCTTTTAATCAGTTGCTTGATGTCTGTGGATATCTCCACAGGTGACGATGTTAAAACATCACTGTCTCATATTTAGATTCATAGGAAGCCATAAAATTTTACTCTGATTGCTTATCCATACCCATGGAAATATGCAGTTGAGTTTCTGGGATTTTTCTTTTAGTAAATCCCTTTTCCATGCTCATGTGTCAAACTGAATTCCATCAGATGAGATCAATAAAACAATATCTTGTCTTACTATGAGTGAAACAGTGGACACAGATGGAGCACATGTGTCTATTATAGACGTACACAAACAAATTGACTGTGAAGTTTTTGTACCGTTCATTGAACCTCTTTCTAGCAGGTACAAACAGAAGACAGTGGAAGAGTTTGTTTTGACAGATGAAAACCCAAAAGCAGACATTTATCCCAAGAAAAGCAGAAAAAGGACAAATGGGTAGAAATATAACTCAACTAATATGTGCAATTGAGAGGTAATGGGGACAAAGGCAGTGGGAGGAGTATCAGAGCATGAGGATGCAATAGTGAAAAACAAAATACATTTAGAACAGACATTATCATTACTTTAAATCACGTTTCTTCCACTGTGACAAATACAATTTACAGACAAAAGTATCTGGACACAATGAATTCAGGTGTTTTCCTGCGAACAGGGGCTAGCTTGCAAAATTCTAATGACAAAATAATGTCTTAATATAATTTTGTATTGCAATAAGTGTAACACAATGCGTCATATTGCATAAGAATTATTTTATTCTGTCTTTATGGTTAATTTTGTTTACATTGTCATCTGCACTTACAAAATGTCTCAGATTTTTTGCAATTAATTTGAGTCAGTGTTGAAATTATTATGATTGCAATTAATTGAATTGTAGTTATAAGTATAATGTGAAAAGTTCTGGATTTCTGGAATATTTGTTATGATCTGACAATAAATAATCATTTTAAAACACAAGTAACCATGTAGTTTCATCAGCTGTCATACAGGAAGAAAAATCTACCTTTAAACTTAACAAAAATACCAATTTGACATTCATTTTGATAAATAGTAACAACGACTGACATGGATGTTCATAGTAATATTTCAAAAGAATCGGAATGGGAAAGACCAAGAGACCTAAAAAGTTGAACTTCTCCCTTGGGATCAATAAAGTTAATCTATGTGTATCTGTAATCTGCCCTCTAGTGGACATGTGTAAACCTCCAGGTAGGCTGGATCACATGCTCAGATTATGTCGCTCAGTGGCAGGATTGACATTCTCCTCCCTGCTGCTGTGTCGATCCCACTGTAGTAAATGTACACTGGTATCTGAGCTGTATTGTCTCTGAAAATGTCAGTTTTGACAAAGAAACATCTTTTTCTGTTGCATTTTCTTTTGTCAGTTTAATTTGTTTGACCAAAACAGCTTCTCTCTCATAAAAGTCAGAGTCGCTCCATCCTGTGGTTGATGCTACCCATGAAGAATGTGATTCATTTATGAAAAATATAAGAAAACTAGCCAGGAGTTGTTTTTTTTTTTTTTTTTTTTGCTTATTCCAGAGCGATAGTGGACGGTGCCAGATTTATCTCCTGTGCTGGCACTGTCCTAACGTGTTGAGAGATCTGGTTATGCTCTTATCTTCCAGGTATACACAAATTACCTATGGAAGAATGTGAACTGCGATCCTGGGGTTACAGCATTAATTCAGCAGCCAAACTGAAGTCTGACAGTTGGGCTGAAGTCAAAGCTACAGGAGTCGAACTTAACATCTGAGAAGTTTTTTTTAGGGATTACTGATACAGAAACAAGTTGTGTCCTTGTCGATGGCTTTGTCCTGGAAAAGTCCCACTAGTTCAGCGCAATCACAAAGTTTCAACAATTTAATTATACTCTTCAGCTACGTAATTATTCTCTTTAGAGGTCCACCAAAGTATTAAACTGTTCATTTCAACCAATCATGCCTTCCCTTCACAAAACCACCTTTGTATTTCACTGTTATGCGTTTCGACTGCCAGTGTCTGGCTAAATGCTTTATTCCCCACAGTAAAGTCTTTTAGAAGCCGATTTGACTATTTAATGGGCTTGTGTGCATGTGTGTGTTTGACCGTTTTGTACAAGCAGTGGCACAGTCTCAAAGTTGTGATGCGTTTGAGGGGCTTAAAAAGTTCGCTCTTGACTCCTTTTGGCCTGATGCGTTCACCCGTATCTACGTGGGCACATCATACAAACGCAAAGCAAATTAATTTGAGTGAACGGGCTCTCATAAAAAGTTTTGAGGCAGCTTTTGTGTTGTGCCGAGTTAATTGGTTCCAACTCCTCTTTATATCGGCGACGAAATCTCACCCTATTGAAAGGAGCTCAAACAGGATAATTACAGTGTTACAGTGAAGTGACCGAGTGTGTCAGTGGTGGAGCCGTCACACACATTTATAATGGTTGAGTCCCATGCATTCATGTAGAAAACCACAAGGACAAACCAGAGTAAGTTATACGCAAACACTATCAGGTTTTGTTTCTCTTCTATGTATGTGTGTGTGTGTAAATGTTGTAACACTATGGAACAACTCAGTCACTGTTGTTACTCTGCAGTGGCACCAACTTCACTCATGCAGAGACACACAGGGATTTTAACACACCCCAGCACTTTCTGCCCTGCATATAACTACCTAAATTAAGGTGAAGAATAATGGTAGTGATATTGTTTGTGGCAGTTGGTATGGTTCAGTCCACATGTGCGCACAAACCATCAGACACACTCTAGCAAGCGCAGTTGCACAGATCTCACACTGGCAGCTGCTTGAGTTATTTTGAGTCTGGAAGTTGGCTCTGAGTGTCTGGGTAAGTGGGCGGGCAAGGGAAGTTTATGTAGCATTGGGGTATACATTTTCACTCTGTTTACACTGTGTTCTTTGAATAGAGACAACACGATCCCTTGGTTATGCACACATATGTTGGTGAACATATGTGCCCGGTAAACACACGCATACATACTAGAGATGTCAGTTTACCTGGTGTTGAAGACCGCCCACTGCTCTGTTATAAGTGTCTGTCTGCTTATAACAAACATTTTCAGTACAGTAGACATAGTGTATAAAGCTACTCACAAACATTTATTTGAAATCTGATTCTGAATATATACACGAATACACCGATAGTTTATTTAAAACCTCAAGTTGTTTGTTTATCCCTGTGTGTTATGGAATCGGATCAGATCAGCAAAGCAGATGTATTAGTTTGCGTAGTTTGTCATGTGATGTTGCAGAGGTATGTATCAGTTACCTGTTTATAGGGAAGACCTTGATCAAATGATGCCTGTTTTCGAGCTTACACTTTGAAATAAAACCCAGAATAGATGGTATGCTCACTTGGAGCTGACCTGCGGGTAACAAGAACAGCATGTTTGAAGGAGTTTGGCTTGCAAGGAGCGAGATAATTGCATTTCCTGGTCGAGAGGGTGAAGATACTGTAGTTGTGCTAACATACCTGAGCATCTATACAGTTCCAGTAAAGATAAAATAATATCTCTGTGATGATGAAGATGGTGTTATATTGACAGATAAAGCCTCAACTCTTTATTCTAACCATAATATCTAAAAAACATAAAATTAAAACCACCAATGAACTCACACATAAGGATGTTATTGCCCGTTACACCAATATGCATATAAGGAAATAAGGAATAAAACACCTAATAAAAGTAGTTCAGATTTGGCAGATATTGGTGTAATTGTGGCGTGATTTGAAACATGTGCGACATGCGCTGTAGCTGCAGAACCTCACCGCTCCGTGTAAATCCTCTGTACTAATAGACAGCGTCGACACAGCTGCCATTGTCACTTACTCGACGCTGATATTCGCTCAAGTTG
This sequence comes from Sphaeramia orbicularis, assembly GCF_902148855.1. NCBI lineage: Eukaryota > Metazoa > Chordata > Actinopteri > Kurtiformes > Apogonidae > Sphaeramia > Sphaeramia orbicularis. Next base: position 23,954,427 of record NC_043965.1, read on the forward strand.
TTTCAAAGCCAAGACTGCTAAACTGGACTCACCTGTCTCTGTCTTTCACTAACTGGCAGTATTTGCCAAAGATCATCTAAAACTGATGGCCTTCATCTTTGGCTAGGCTTGTAGTATTCGCCAGTAATATCCTAATACCAAGAGAATGCAGCTACAGTTAGACACACCTGTCTCTGCCTGTCTTTAGCTCCTCGTTGTTTTTGCCAAAGAAAATACAAATCCCAAGAACATTAGGGGTTTGTGGAGGTAGCCCACGGATATTCCGAAGCCAAGATCGCCGTGTTAAGCTCATCTGTCTCTGTTTTTTTAATTTTTCGTTGCTATATGCCAAATATATCTTACTGTAAGCCAAGAGCGCTCATCTTTCAGCCAGCCAGCATTGTTGAATGATAGATGCAGCTGGAACAGTGTGAACGATCAAGAATTATAAGATGCTGCGTAATTATTATAAATGGGTCTGAGGGTGTGAGGCAGAGTCTGAACATAAACTGTAGACTCAGCAATTTTCTTCCAAATAAAATAAACTTCTAATTGTACGCATACATGACTCTATCATAAATTGTAATCAGCATGTTTTGAAACATAATACAATTACTAAGCAATTTTGTCGTCTTGTTCAGTTCTCACATTAAGTTGCAGTTAAGGTCTGCTGTTATCAGTTCAGATTGGCTGGGAGAAATTTACATTCAGCCAGATGACTCACTATGTGTTTATTTTTGCTACAGTTTTATGACATAACCAGATGACACCATGGTTAACTCAGTCACAGTGTGCAATCCACAGATGCATGTGTGGTTTTGGGATCACACATTTGTGCTCCTGTTATGTCTATTACTTTTTAACACAAAATTCTTAAGGGTTTTGTGTGAATAAAAATGCATATTTTTTTGTGTGCCCCTTGCACATGTTCATCCTTTTTGTTGATCTCAGTGTGCTGTCCTGCTTAAAATATAGAAAGAAAAGTGAAAAAAATAAAAGAAGTTGAAGGAATTCCATTATCTAAAGTATTTGTTTAACCCATAAAGACCCAAACATCCACTGGCGACCAAAAGCATCTGCTGATCTAAACTGTTTAATATCTATTGGTCCACTAATCAATACATCAATCAATCATCTATCAATACATGTAAATAATTGGTGTAAAATACAGTTTGTCATTTTTTCATGGTCATCAGATATGACCCATTTGGACATAAAGAGGCTCCGTAGTGAATGTGGAAACACTATTATCTTCTGCAACATTGATTTACCAGTAAAACCCATGGAGCTGGATCAATGACAGTGGATGGACACGCTTGGTTTATGTCCAGTTAATGATAGATTTTGCTGAAAGAGTAACTTTTTATTCAGTTTTTTTCTGTTTCTGATATAATAACCCTCAACTTTAATCTGAGCTTTTATGAACATTTACACAATCAGTAAATTAAATGTAGGAAAATACCTGATTTTCACAGAAAAAATGCTAAATAAAGAAGATAATATTACAATAAATGGTGATAAATTATTTAAGAAATATTAAATATGGAGAAAAATTTGGAAATTGCCACAAAAGTAGCACAGGGTCTTTATAGGTTAATATGAAGACCAGATTTGTCGTCAGTTTTGCTGTCATATAAGTCCGTTTGACTGCGTTTCCCAGAGACAACTGAAGAGCAGCGTGAGTTCAGGGAGTCTCCTTCAAGGAGACGAGAAAGAGGAAGCAACAGTGGGCTCAGGTAAACAGAAACAGAACACTGGACATCCAATGGAGTCAAAAATAAATCTTGTGTCTCTGTGTGTGAATCTCTCTTGAGTGGAACTGACTCGCAATGATATCTGTAAAACCTCTGAGCAGACCCGGGGCCAGATGTTGAATATGGAAAATACTTCCTGGTCCAGCTGTGGATCATTTTGATAGGCAGGCTGTCTCAGGACTGAGTTTTGGACACAGTTTGAACTCTGTCTCTTTAACTTGTTTCTCTTTCTGCATGAATTGTTTCTGTTTGAAGTGCTTTATAAAATAACTGTGAAGTGCTAGAGAGGAAAAAGCATCAACTCTACAATAAATTCCACTTTCCGCCTGTCTTACTCATATTAAATACACATTTGAGTAGTTTTTGTATGGTTTGCTCTGATGCTGAGGACACACAATATTGATATAGTAACTAAATAATTATATATATGACTTCAAAGCTGAACATGTGGTCCAGGCACAACAAACCCCGCCCTTCGCAGGTACTGTAACTTATTTTGGCATTGATCCAGCTGATGTCATCATGTCTATGTGTGTCCTGATGTCAGCGTATCAGTTGCCTCTATATACAATCACAGAAAAAAAATTATTAGACCATCAAAAGTCATCAAAAACAATGATTATGCAATCAATTACTAACTCCTGTGTGTATCATGTGACTAAAACAGACAGAAAAGAAAATATGGAATTCCTAAAAGCACTGTTTTTGTCAGTACAATGCCATAGCTATTGATGTAAGAACTGAAGTGATTTTGGTTATTATCAAGAAAACATGGAAAATGGATAGATGTCAGCTCTTGATTTAAACTGTTATAAGCTATTTTTGTTGTTATCATTATATTTGTCCAAACAAATGTACCTTTAGTTGTACCAGACATTAAAATGAGCAAGAAATTGAAGAAAACAAGGGTGGTCTAATATTTTTTTCCATGACTGTATGTGCCAAGTTTGAAGTAAATTGAAACAAAATTGATGTTTTTACAGACAAGAAGTGCGAAATGTCGCCCATTATAAGTAAGTGGGAGAAATTTTGTTTTTTTTTAAATTCAATAAAAATTTCAACTTTGACCTATTTTTCCCAAAATATAACCACATCTATTCTGGGTCACTGGCAATCTGTAAACCTAGTTTGGTGTGAATTCAACCAACAGTTTTGCTGCTATAGACATTTTAAATTTCGCTCATTATAAGTAAATGGGGGAAAAAAAGATTTTAAAAATTCATGAAAAATTTGAACTTTGACCTACTGTTCCCAAAATGTAATCACACCTATTCTGGATCACTGGCAATCTATAAACCCAATTACGTATGAATTCAACCAATAGTTTTGCTGCTAGAGCGGTAACAAACAAACAAACAAACCAACCAACCCAAAAACACTATCCCTTGCCTCCCCTTCAGGGATAATAAATCTATAGCATCTAAAATCCTTTTAATCTGAAGCCTCTGCTGTATATTTCCCATCCCATTAGGGGCCCTCTCATGTGGAAGTTCTCATCCAGTTTTGGGCCCCAAAATGTACAGATTTTGCCTTCAAGGCTGGGATTCCTTAACAGCTTCTGCCTGGGGCCCACACTTAAAACAACACAGGCTCCATCTAAGCATCATGAAATCACACCACATGCAGCGGTTGTTTTAGGATGTCGAAGGTTCCAAGGTTCAGCCAGTGTTGTGTAATTTTCAAAAACACAGTATTAATGTATTGTAAGTAACTTTGACAGCGCAGACATAATCTTGATGAACCTTTCTTTGCTCTGGAGACTGATGTAGTGTTTTTCTGCTCCTGGCGTTGTATGCTTCAAGTCAAGGTTGTCAAAGCTTGTTTGTCAGTCATCTCCGGTGAGAGAGAAGGCTCATTTATGTGTTGAAATATCATTTATGTCTTTCACAAACAAGCCGGTTTCAATCCAGTCACCACCCATGGAGTCATTAGTTTATTCAATTACACCTTAAATGCTTTAACCCTTTAACCCCTGAGACATTATTTCAGGTAAACGTGCTGCTGTGAATTTGCGTCTGTTTCAGTGTCATAAAAGCTTCTGTGAGTATGTGCTTGTGTGCCTTTTCTTCAGTGGTTTTTGTTTTACTGTATGTTTAAGGGTCAAAACAAGGTGGAATAACAGAAAAAGACAAAGAGAAGAACTGAAGTTTTACAGGTTTTTACTAAATAAGGCACTCAGAATGTACATCAGTAAGAGATTTAGGATGTTGAACATGAACTGTGAACTGGAATACACTGAACAAAAACAAGTATTTGAATTTTGCCCAGTAGTTTTTGTTTTGGGCTCTTTTTTTCTAAATCAGTCCAGCTGCTTTTTGGCACCTGGTTGAACTCCAAAAACCAGTTACACAGTCAAAATACAGGAAAAAGACAGTAACACTGTAAACAACAGTAAAAACAACAAGGAAATCTGTGTTTTGTTTTGTTTTTTAAAAAAAAAGCCCTATAGTGAGTTGGTCTTACTCACTACTTTGTGTTTTGACCCCCATTCCACACACGGAGGGGGGGGGTGCATTGAGCATGCTCAGATGTCTGTCAAAAGAACAAGGTCTATTCTATCAGTGCATTCTGAAATTTCTCCTATTGAGCAAATGGTTGAGATTTTATGAATATTTAAAATAAATCACACATTCAGAATGCTCACCACAGACACGTCAGGGGTTAAAGGGTTAAATAATGATGGCAGCCTTAAGTGTGGGAGTTACCATGAAGTTAGAGCTGAGGTATGAATGACCATTAATGGGGAAGAGTCATTAACAGTGATTTTTAAACCCTGTAAATGTTATGTTTGTCGAAAAGTCCTTCCCCGTGTGTCTGTCTTTATGTCTCCATGTGAGCTCCTTTGTTTACATGGACATCTTGTACTCCTTGGTCAGTCTACTGAGAAACAACACTATAAAAGTTTAAATTAGATTTCAGAAGACAACACAGTCCACCGTTTTACTGCCCTGTCACAGAACAAACGGAACACAACTTCCTCCTATAGACCAGCAAACCAGACAATCGCATTACTCTTCTGTGTAAAAATAAAACATCTGTCCTCTCTGGCTTTACAAGATATATATTTACATGAACGTTATGTAACATAAAAATACTTTTACAATCTTTGGAGAACATCTAAGAAGAATAAAAGTTCCTAGACAGTTCATCTGTTTTATTGCCTTTAATTATATGAAATGTGTTGTGAGACTGGATCTATATGTTAACAGCAGTAACTTTATTTTGAATTTTCATTGAGTGTATTAGATTTTACAGCTCCTTGTCTTGTATATATGTCTTTTCCACTGCATTCACTGCATTTGCTGTTTAATGGTGCTCATGTTTTCCATTGTCCAAACTCATAAATTTCTATACACCCTCCTTTATTTTTAAATTTACACTGCTGTCTTCTTTTTTTTTTTTTTTTTTTTTTTTTTTTTTTTTTGAGCTGTAGTAGTTTGTACCTTCTCTTCCTTTGAATTTAGTGAGTATTATTCTGTGAGGACATACTGCTCACCCCTGCTCCTGTGCTCGGTCGGGGTTTTGATACCGTTGACCTGCAGGCTGTTGGAGACATTGCCTCCCCTCTTTCAGAGTTTAACTTAATGTGCCTGTTTCCTCTCGTGGTCTACTTTTAAGACTCCTTAGGGCACTAGGGTGTACTGCTGCATGTTTTTGTTAGAAAGTTAGGTACTACAAAATGCGCTTGTTTGTTGCTGCGTAACCACAGGAAACACAGTGGCAGCATTTGCGGGTTTTAAGTCTCATTTCAGTGGACGCCTGTGCGATAACCCACAATTAGACGATTGGATGTTATGTGTAATTTTAGTCAATCAGCAATTATTCACAAGTAACCAAGGTTATTGTCGTTAACAAAGACTAACAAATTGATGAAAAATACAATTGTAAAATCTTTTTTGTTAACTGAAATAAATAAAAACTATAATTAAAAAAAAAAAATTATAACTAACTGAAACTGTATTGTGTTTACAAAACTAAAATGTATAAAAATTACAGATAAAATTCCCTTTGTTTTCGTCTTCGTCAATGTCTGATTGATATGAAATCGATTTATTTTGCTCAAGCAATTTTTAGCTGGTGGCACCATACGACACTTCATGGCCCGTCACTTCTCGTCACTTGTGGTTTGGATTCGGCTTCTCCTTCCCACTCTACCTGGAAACATGGAGACTAAAGTTGGGAGAAAGCAGCAGAGTCCTGTATGGGATTTATGGGAATACGATGGCCAAGAAGATAAAAAATATGAAAAAACTAAAACTACGCATTTAGAAAAAAACGAAAACTAGTAAAAACTAGCAAACCTGCTCCAAAAACTAATTAAAACTAATTGAATTAAAGAGAAAAAAGTCAAAACTAAATAAAACTAAACTATAATGAAAAATCCAAAAACTTGCAAGTAACAGATATCAAACCAACAACAGAGTATTGACCTGAATGTGTCAATTATGAGGAAGAAATAGGTGGATTTCCATCTGGAAAAACAGTGGGCAGGTAACTATGATTCACCCTCAGGCTTCTTGTCTAGCCATATTGATCTAAAACAAGGATACAGGAGACTAAACATAACAGCAGATATGATGATGCATGTTGTGTAGACTGCCTTAGTGTGATAATGTTGCACTGGATCCACTAATAGTGCAGCAATCACTCTATAATAAGGGAAATTTTCTCCTCTGCAACTGTGTTTATCCAAAAATACAGACGTTTTCTCAGATTATTCAACTGAGTAATGTTTTCGTGGCAAAAATGTGACAGTTTTAACATATTTTCCTTTCGTCTGCTCAGTGTCAGAGCTTCTTTTAGGAGTGCTAGTGAAGTCATACTCAGCTGAAAAGCCTGTCGAGGCCTCTGTAGATATGGAAGTAGGAGGTAGCGGATAAGGAAAGGGGGGGAGGATCGCTTTCTTTCCTGTTCTCTGTAACTCATAGACTCACACTGAGCACACACACATCTCCAGTACTTGCTCTGTGGGTGAACCCTGTCTCCTATGGTCCTGCCTAATGTGAGACCTGATAAAGACAGGCAGGCTCAGCTTCCAGATCTATTTAAAGGTCAGTTCATGATAAACTCACACATGGGTCTCAAAATAGCAGAGGAATAACGCAGTTGTTTTTGGATTTAATCACCCCAGTAATGGAATGTGGCAAGGTGAAGTGAGAGAAAAAGTGATCATGTTTTTTGTTTTTTTTTTTTTTGTTTTTTTACTTGTCATTTTTCTGTTTCGCTCGATGCTACATTCAAGAACAAACACATACACTTACTTACTGAAGACACCCAAATGGTGAGCCACACATGGCAATAATTCTTTCCGTCACTGTGTTCTTACACGGTGCCCTGGCCTCCTCTCCTGGTCACGTTGGTCTGTCTGCTTCAGTTTAAGGTAAAACTAAAAAAGCCCTGAAACCAAACCAGCCCACTCTTTTTCCCCCTTTTTTTTCCTAATAAGGCACAGAAAGAGAAATAAATAGACTCAGGGCTCAGAGTGTCCCACCTTCAGGAATGACGACTGCATACATTTTAGAGGACTTTGCTTTAATAATGATTTTCTTTTCTTTTGTTTAACAAAGGGTGATCTCATTCTAGGGGAAGGAGAAAGAAGAGGGAAACTGCTTAAAAGACAGGAAAGAGTACGTAAGAGGAGCAGAGTGAGATAATTGAAACAGAAGAGGGAAGAGTGTAAAGGTGCATAGAGATGGAATAAGAAAGAGAGAGAGGAAAAGATTAACAGCACACTGAGGAATGATAACAGGTACGGGTTTTTTTTAGCTACACTATAACTGAAAAAACACACTTAATGCTACAGTTATACCTGTGCATAAATTATCAAACTGTTTAAAGAGTGAAAATGCAAGTGCCTCCCATCTATTCTCTGGTGTTGTTAAAAAACAAAAAAACAAACAAAAAAAACACACCTTATCTCATTAATGTCAGGGTCAGTAACAAACAAGAGTTTGTACCAGCATGTAAAGACATAAAGTAAAATGTATTAACCATTTTTAATTTAATTTATTTAACTCATATAATTTGCCCAGAAGTAGCTGGGATAGGCTCCAGTGATCACATGACCCTAGTGAGGATAAACCGGGTTCAGAAAATGAATGAATGAATGAACTCATATAATAAGAAAGAATGCAGAAAGTGCTGAATTGAATAATTTCAATCATTAATTTTGAATAAATTAACTTAAAGTGTGCTGATTTTGCTGGCCTGAAAATGTGTCTCTATTAAGTGCAAATTGAAAAGAACTTATTATTTCCTTATTACTATTATGTCTTTTGAGAGCACTCTTTCATTGTAATGTTTTTAAGTTCTTTGTTCATTTATACTATTGTTAAGTACATCTGAGTGCTGCTACATCAAAAAATTTCACTTAACCCTTTATCAGGCAAGTGACTATTTTTGGTCATTTTTGAATACATTACAAGACAGTAACAGCAACAGTTCCAGTGAGGACACAGAGTCAACAATCTCTGGTCCAATGTGGTCTATAGGGTCTGTAAGGTCCACCTCTGCATGAACAGTGAGTGTACCTGCTTTGTTAGGTACCATGAAGTAATGGTACTAATGTAAGGAATGATCTTCAAAGGGATAATGTGGATGTTTATGTTGGTCTAATGTTCAAAAATATATGTTCCTTTCACCTTACATGTGTTTTTCTTGTATTATTTGTATATACTTCTTGAGTTTGTTTATTTATTTACTTATTACTACATACGGGCAAAGAACCAAATATGGTAGCTTCACTGACTTTAATTTTCTACATGACAATTCAAAAAATGTGAAGAGTTTCACAAAAGTAATAAAGTCTTGTTATGTTTTCCAATAACACACCAAGATTGAAATGTTAAATTTCACAGTTTTTCTATGAGTGTCCTATAAAGTGTTAAAATTAGATTATAGCTTGCAAAAATTGTCTGCAATTTAGACAAACACAACCAGAGACTCAAACCAAATAGACATGGCCGATGTCTGTATTCAGAGCGTCCTTACAGGTGCAGATGCTGTGCAGTGTATAAACTGGTCTATGCAGTCTTTGTTATTTCACTACCACAGTAACGGTGCGAGGACCAACCCTACATGCCTGAAATCACTGTCACCGCTCCCTGAACAATGTGCCACTGTGTGTGTGTGTGTGTGTGTGTGTGTGTGTGTGTGTATTTGTGCAGGGGAATGTGCATGTCAAATGGCCCTTGTCAGTTCACTACCTTTAACGATTCTGTCATCCAAATGGCAGCACACTTCATTTAAGACCTGTTTTATGTCCAAACACAATGATGTGTGTGTAGCTCACACTAGATCAGTCACTAAATGAGACAGACAGATATTGAAACGGCTATTTGCAAGCATGTGTGTGTTTGTAATTTTCAGGCTACGCCCATGTTCATAGTTTCAGTGTTTGTGAAACTATGCAAAACCGACAACGGAAAATGTAAAATACACTTTATTAGAAGTCACACACCAAGGCAGTGTATGACAGATCACTTCCACTTGTAAAATTTCTTCATACATGCATAACTTTATTGTATACTTGTCTGCATCTGTAACTAACAGATTCCAGTCAGTATCACCTCTTTGACAACGCCAGTTTACACGTCAAAAACACACACAAACACGTGCACGTAGGCGAGCAACCTCTTACTGATTCAGAACGGCTTGGTTCTTGTTGGTGAAGTTGATGGCATGTCAGGGCACAGCCGTGGAAACATCGGTCAATGATCTCACCCAAGTAAGAATAGACCTCAGAGATTAAATACAAATGCACAACTGAGAACACAGAACAGCCGCATGCTCAGGGGTATTTGGAGAGGAAATGAAAAGGACGGAACATCCCACAAGATATGACACATGAAGTTCATGTGGGAAAATTTGTACAAGAAAGGTAATCATCAATTTTGTCAAACACTTGTACTCCAGCACCATGCAGTACAATAATACACACCAGATGAAGAAAGGCTGAGAATGAGTTATTTTTCTGTTATCGACACAACAGGAACACCTTATCACATGCATTTCAGCATCAATTTATATTCAATCACAAATTCTCATGTGCAGGTGCATAAACAGATGAATATTATTCAGTTTACAGTATTAATCGTGTTGTCTTATATGGTCGTGTTATTTATTTTGTTGGATATCTTGTTGTTTAGTTGATTTTATATATAGTCTATATAAGAAAAAGCAGTGTTTTAGCAAGTACAGATTGGAAAAGCTAATGAAAGCATGAGGTCGTAGTTATGAAAAAAAGCTTTGAATCTCAAAAAAAGAAAAAAAAATTAAACAACAACAATTTCCAGTAAACTGAGCAAACATGTTGGAAATGGTTACACACACACACTAATGCAGTAAACCCAGTACTTTATGTCTAGTAGAAGTACAATAAATATTTTCTTTAATTATTTCGATGCTTAACGAAATATGGAAATATGTTAAAGCGCCACCACTCCGACCACAGCCTGCACTCGGATGCGGTAGAATATCAAAGCGAAACCAAAATAGCCTCAATCATGAAGAATTGCTGGGGAAACTCTGAAACAGACTCACACGAACAGACCAATTGCTGTATTATACAATTTAAAACTCCCATGAATGTGAAGTGGAGTGAAGGAAATGCAGACCCGTAGAGGCTGACAGATAACATGGAACATGCACGGTTACAACTGCAAACACAAAGAACAGAAACTCCTATAGCTGCTGCTCATAAACTATGAATCAAGTTAGTGCTTGGTGGGTCTGCATACTGAGTGGAAACATGCATACAGACGTAGAACACAGTAAATACTTCCATTGGGTGTGTAGGAGACATGAAATGACACATGAAATGTTGTGTGTGTCAAAGTGACACTATGTCTCTATTGCATCTACTTACTCTTTGGCCTTCACACATTTGAGCTATGGAGAAGTAATCCTGTGGCAAAGTGTCAATGGTGTGTCTACTCTAAGTAATATTAGACTTCTGTAGAAGCAATATACATGTTTTAATTATTTTTTGGAAGTTTTCTGAGGTGGTCTTTTTAGGTTACTACTGTTTGGATCATTGTAGTCTAGGATACACAACCAAAGTGGAAATGCCACTCTGGTTTTATCATAGGTTATGAAATGCAGAAGACATACTCATGAGATATTAAGGTGTTCTTTGAAGCTTAAAATAACCTCCAACGATGCTTCCTGAGTTACATTTAAAAGACTAGTTCCTAACAATTTGTTAGCAGTCATATTTTTCTCCCTCTTACCACATGACCTTGTTGGTGTTTTTATTTATAGCCTTGGTGTAATTAAGTCTACAGCACACAGGGGATCACGGTGACGTATGTGAAATGCCTTGCACATTTCCAAGCCATTGGTTGCTCATATAGTTGCGCAACTTAAGTAATTACTGCCATTAGCTCAGCTTTGAATGGATACATATTTAGGTGCTGCGCTCACTGGATACCAGTCGGACTATTTACAGTATAGTGTGTCCAGGGAAACCCACAGGGCAGATGTATATATACTATAGCTGTTTATGTCTACTTTTATTGTTTTATTGTCTCAAATGATATTAGGAATGGACTTCACACATCCCTTAGACTATAAAGATGCATTAAACCTTCTGTATTTGGACTGTTGAAAAAAGAACATGGACCTATTTTTATCTTTAACCATCCCTAATGTTATATCCAATCCAACTTTATTTGTAAAGCACTTTAAAACAACAACAGTGGACCAAAGTGATATACAGAAAAATAAATAAAAAGCAAAATAACAGAGTAAAATATTAGAATAGATTAAAAGACATAGAGCTGTAGGAAAAAAAAGAATAAATTAAGCCTAAATAAAAGAATAAAATACAAGAATAGATTAAAAACATAAAAAGGTGTACAATTTAAAAACAACAAATAAGAACAATAAACCAATACCAAATAAAACAAATGAATAAAAATAATACATTCAGACATCTCACATGGTTTCAAAAGCCAAGGAGAAAAGATGGGTTTTAAGAAGGAATTTAAAAACAGACAGAGAGGACGTCTGTCTTATATGAAGAGGCAGATCGTGCCATAGTTTCAGAGCTGCTACAGCAAAGGCACGGTCACTCCTGAACTTGTGCTTAGTTTTTGGTACAGTCAGGAGCAGTTGATCAGCTGACCTTATATATATATATATATATATATATATATATATATATATATATATATATATATATACACATATATATATATATATATATATATATATATATATATATATATATATATATATATATATATATATATACATATATGTATATATATATGTGTGTGTGTGTATATATATATATATATATATATATATATATATATATACATATATGTATATATATATGTGTGTGTGTGTATGTATGTTTGATTGATGGATTGCAGGAGTGCAAGGACTTTCATATAACTCAATTACTCGTCTCAAACAGCATCTAGGGGAATTTAATTGATGAATCTTTCCATCAATTCCCTCCAAACCTTTATTCTTTGAACTCCTGCTGCTCTCTTCATTGGACGTTGTAACCAAGCTCTCTATTAGATAATTACACCCAAAATCCACAGTTATGATGGAAAATAGGATTTCGGCTGTTTCCCAGAACTGTTCCTGCTACAGCTCTGGGGAATAATAATTTAATGGCGCACTGTTCTTTTGCATCTGCTTTTAATATCATCTAAGACCTCCTAAAGTCAGGATAATAGAACATGATGGCACTATTATACACTCAGGTGAACCAGAGCTCGAGGGGAACCGTAGGCAGAGCAAGAAAGGCCACAGTTTGAGTATCTGTATGTGTTTCTAGTTACTACAAGACTATCGGTCCAAAGGCACTGAAGTGAAGGACATGAACCTCCCTGAGGAAGTTTCAAGAAGGGCTGCTCTGAAAGGAATGTGGGGCTGCTGACATTCACACGTCTTCAGTTACTACACAGTTTGTTTAACCTTTAATTTATGTAAAGTTGTGTATTTTTGCCTCCATATCGTGTTCAGTCAATCTATGGCCAACCCACCAATCATTTATTCTATGCAATAATTCACTTTTTTCCCCCTCAAGTGTTAAAATTAAAAGAAATTTCCAGTTGCAGACAGATGAAGTAATCAAAGAGGGAATTATACATAAGAGACTAATAGCATCAGGCTTCAAAAGCACAAGCACACATACATAAAAAAAATAAATAAAAAAGGACCAAACGATTGTAGCCTCAGGTTTCATGGTCTGACTCACACACTCAGTAATACTCATTTGGATTGTGTCTGAGATGATGACAGCGACCTCTCCATGTTGGTCTCTATGCTGAGAGTTCAGGTTTACTCATAATTCACCATAACCACAGTGTTTTTCAACGCCAGAAACATCTGAAAATTTTACAGTTTGGTCTTAACCGTTTTGAATGGTTCCATAAATATCAGCGAGTAGACTTTGGAGGAACTTCCACTTTTTTTTTGCCCACATGGTATTAGTTAACAGGCACTTAAATCTATAAAAAGAATAAATATACACACATTAAACCACTTTTTAAAGGAAATATTGCATTAGAAAGAAGTGGGCTGTGTTATTATATCTCTTTTTTCTCACTCTATTCATTTTTTTTTGCTGTTTTTCAGGGCTCCCAGTGTCCCTAAACCCCCTCCTGTGGCACCAAAGGTAAAGTCATATATCACTGTCTGTTAGTGCAGAAAAAATAAGATAAAAATATTTAATTAAAGCAGCATTCCAGGTGCAAACAGGCTCAATGAATGAATTTTAGGAATTTTTTCCTATACTTTTCAATACTTTATATTGTTTTGGATGAAAATAACTGTTTGTTTTTATTGTTATCCTTAAAACTGAATTCAATTTGATCTCAAGTGTTTAGTTTCTGCCATTTTTGTATTTAAAAAAAATCCATCCATGAAATTTTCCATTTCAAATATTTATTGAATCTGAGACTGAATCATTATTGCAGCTTTAAAAAACACTATGGATGCCATGCTTTAATCGCTGTGATTGTTTGTATTTACTGATTACACCCTTCTGAAATGAGGCCATATACGTAATGTAGTTGCATGAAATCCACCTGTGTTTTTAAGAATAATGTGAAATATACTGATGCTTCCCTGTTTAGAGACATAACACATGAAGTAAACATATTGATCATATTGAGTCACTGATTGAAAATAAAGACAGGGTAAGTTCAAATCATAAAGAAGCATCAGTATATTATGTGTGATTTGTTTTTGTGTGTGTATCTGCATGCTTTTCTCTCATGCCTGTAGGACGACAGATTAACCATCATAAAGCCAGTGGCCCTCACGCACCCCCCTCCTCCAAATCATCCTCATCCTCACACCTCCAGCCCCACCACCGCCCCCTACAACAAGGCCCCCAGACCTTATGGGGGCTGCGGGTCAGAGAATGAATACCCCCCGTCGCAGTCCCCTATAGCTGCGTTCATTCCATCCCCCTCCTCCGCCTTCACTCCTGCGTCCTCCATCTCCTACACCAGCCCTCCTCCACCACCTGCTTCTTACCCATCCTCTTCCTCCTCCTCCTCCTCCCCCCCTGTGCTCGTTCCACCCCAGCCCTCGGTATATAACACGCCGATCAACCTCTACTCCAACGAGAACGCATGCGAGGTAGCCATGGGGCAGAGGCGGGGCCTGTTGGAGAGTCAGGGCGGAGCCTTACCATTGCAGTTTAATGGGTGAGTGGTGGTCTCTGTAAGCCAGTGCAATAAATCATTTCTTGGCACTTTGATTATCTTCAGCATCCTCCATCTTGGCTCTTTTCAGGCTTAGATAAGACTCTCCGTGGCTTTTCTGTTGCTGATAATTCATTCAGAAGGCATTTACTCCCTCTGCCTTATACATCAGTGTATATAAAGATATAAGATGTGATGGAAAAACAAACCCAAAATAGAAGTACATAGCTTCCATGTTGCTTCTGTAATGCCAGAAACACCTTGACAGGGATTGGTCATCACAGCCGTCAATCACCCATTTTCATGTCCTTCCTTTCTGAGACTGTGATCGGCCATAGTCCTGTGTCATGAGCCTGAAAACAGAGTCAAGAGGAGGTGCAGGGGTCCTGTTTCCTCTCAGACCACTTCAATTACAATATGCTGAAATTCTTGAAAGGTATGGAATTCTTTCCTCCAACAAGACCAAAAGACATTTCCTATAGAAGTATACATGGTACTGGCTCTATCCATGCTGGATGTGGTCAGAAGTGAATAGAACATACTGGAAAATAATGATCTAGACAGACAATAGCTTGGCTCTAGTGGAAGAGAACACTTCATTTAGTCTTTAAATGGGTTTTCAAGTTGTTCATACTTTAATCTTGTAAATACAGATTGATGAATTAATGATCTAAAAACAATAGAACCAACATTTGTAACAGTTATGAAGAAAACCACTATTCATATAATGAGAGCATGACCTCATATGAACCCAACATATGCTTTTTTCTTTTATACATTATGCTTTCATTTTTGCATAAATAATTAATGAATTCATGTTCATAAACAGTGTTCATTATGGTCCTCGATTGTCTGCCTCTTTACTGTCCACCCTCCTCCATCTTTTTTACCTTCCCACTGTCACTTTTCTCACTCTGTTTCTGTTTAACACCAACTCCACTTTCTCCAAAGGCATAGTGAGTTTAGCTTTACGACGATGATGAAGCTCAGTGTATATATAGCCTGCATTGGTAACTTAAGACTCCATGGCATTCTCTTTGCTCTTGTAGCAACTGAGTCAGTCAGTGAGGGTTTCAGCTATGCATCCATGAAGATTTATCACTCACGTTATGACAGACTTACACACACTTTTTTCAGAGTCTCGTTTTTATTAGGTAATTTCAGAAAACGGCCTTAAAACAAAGAGGTCACAATGGTTATTTTTGACTGATTTCACATAAGGAGCCTTTTGTGACTCTGTCAATTTAATCATTTCATGTCATGTTTAAACTCTCTGTGCTGTTTTGTGTGCAACACACTGACAACATGATCATTGGTTTCTCCTTCTGTGAGACTCAGCAGACGCCAGGGATCTGCACAATATAATCTTACACTGTGCACTCATGTGTGCATGTACAAATACACAAGCTGGGCTTCAGGAAGGGTACATAGCCTCCCCCAAGTACCGCAGATGACATTTACACACCACCTTAATAAACAGGATCTAGATTGGTTTTCAGTATTTGTCCAAATTATTTACACCTTCACGTAGGTCATTTTACCACACATTTCAGGAAGTTTTCAGTATCTGAGAATCACATTCCTGAGTCACGTTTTCATGTAATTTTTCTCGTAAAAATTAGCAGTAAGTTACGTGATCTGTTTCAGTGTCACTGAATCCATTTCGTATTTACTATATTTAATTCTGTTGCTGAGGGTCGTACAGAAGAGTCATACAGTAAGAGACGACATGTGAGCTTGTGCATGTTTCTGCATGCTTTAAATGAGCTGTGTTGTGCACTTCATTTCAGAGGGGATTTGTGTGAAACCTGTCACTATTTTGTCATATGCCCCAGAATTTGACCATGACCTGTACCCTATGTCAGTGTTTTCTCTCTTTTCTCTCTGCTTTCTTCTTGTTCTTCTGCTCTGCAGACTGCAGCTCCTCCTCCAGTCGCAAAGTTAGTCCCTGTAGTTTGTCAGAATGTCTGTATTTTTCTGCCTGCTTTCCTTTGGATCTTCCCTTGTCTGTATCTTTGTGTGTTTGAAGTGTTTACTGGACAGTAACAGACGTGTCCTTATTTACTAGTTTACCGCTGGTATTTTTGTTCAGTGCACTTTATGTACCAGCACATTAAATCAGCTATTAATATTTGTATGAGATACAATATCCTATAGTACTTATCCCTATTGTAAGGCACAAAAATAGTTCACATATACACAATATGTATAGTATATGCATACAGCATATATTGTCAGATACTTCAGCATATAAAGAATGTGTGCCAGACTCACATAGAGCTGTCAGCACTCCCACACCCGCATAGCTGCAGCTGTGACAAGAATGTGTTGAGAGCCACTCATAAATCAGTCTATTCAGTGTGCTAGGTGAGTGTGTCGGTTCATGTGTGTATTTATAGGTGATTTATTGACAGCAGTGCCTGAAAAGCCTTCAATAGCTCTGTGTGTGTTATGTGTGTGTATTCGACCTGAGGGCTGATTTACTGTCAGCCAATTAGTATCGGGCTTGTCAGCGCCTTAAGGGAGAATTGCACATGCACTTTGTGGTATTGTTCATGCGTTCAAAAAAAAACACAATGGCAATAGAACCTCATTCAGCTGCACACACAGTCAGAACAATGGATCAACAAAAGACGCATAATTGGAATAAGAATTTAGATTTAAAATTATTAGCATTTAAATATCCTTAATTCAGAATGAGAGTCATAAAAAAACATACAAATCCAATAGCACCACCATGTGGTTGAGAGAAGAATTGATTTGTTTTTTAAGATCGCATTCTACATATCAATGTGAACAAATACCTCATATTTTACTGATGTTTTTGCATGAAGCAGAGGTTGTGTTCCATCAGTGCATGTCTTGTTCCTCCTTTAACATTTCCTTAAATTACTGAATAACTCTTTTAATTCTTTTCTGTTGTTTCTATCCTTCTACGTACCTCTCTGCTCTTGTAGTGGACCTCAAAATATTTTGAAGTAAGTCATTTTGCAAAACTTTATCTCTAAACTGAGTACACTGTGTATAGTGCTGGTGAATTTCTCCTGCCCTTGTTTAGTCTATTTCTGTTTTCTTTTCTCTTATTGTTCTTCATTTGTGGTTTTGAAGAAAACCCCAGGCACCAAGGTATTAGCCTGACTTAAACTTAGACAACAGATCCATTTAACTAATATAGAGTCACATAGTGTCTTCAGCTCATCTAATACATTTGTGGCATCAGTCATTACACTCTTTACTTGTAGAATAATTCAATCTGCTTCCCATTCTAACCCCATCCTTCTAATTCAGTTAATATACATTGATTATCCATCCATGCTAAATTTAACACTGTTTTATAAAGTAATAACTGGAATTTTTAAGCGCAAGATGATTTTCAAACAATTTTGCAGATTTGCTTCAAGGGGCCTGTGAAACCTTTAAAGAGGACAGAGTAAATGATATAAATCCTTGTTTCTGTCTCAACATGACAGTGAGTCTCTGATAAATATATGCTGATATTCTTCTCCTGTTACTGTGCCCTTCTTCAGAGCTCCTAGGAAACACGTTGTGGAGACAGACATCCATTTTTACCATGTGCCCACTCATGCTGATGCCAGTAGAAAGCGTATAATGGAGGACACAGAGGACTGGCGCCCACGGACTGGGACTACCCAGTCTAGATCCTTTAGGATTCTGGCTCAGATCACTGGCACTGAGAATGGTAAGTGAGCTCCTGACAGATAGATCAACAACCATCGAAGGAAGTGTCACAGTCTCTGCAGATTCATTACACAAGCTGGTTTTACTGTGAATGAATGAAAACACACATCCTCTAAACATAGGCACACACAAATATGTCACATGCTGTTTCAATTTACATCTCCATCAACATTTAGTCCTGCATTATTTAACCTTAAAAATGTGCGTTAATGTCTCTGTTATTGTTCTTGTTTGTTCTCCAGCTCCACAAGAGGATGCTGATGCAGCCAAGAAGACAAAGTAAGTGCATGGCCATGTTAATCCTCACTTAACATCACATTTCTGATGAAACTAAACACGTCATCATACGCTTCTAATCATTCCAGCTCAAGTAGAGTGCATTTATAGAGCAGAAAAATCTCCAATTCACCGCAGCACACATCTGGTTTTTATGGCTTAGATAAGGAGGAACTGATCAGTGCTATATGGGTTCTTCCTGTCTGCCAAACAGGCAAAAGCCAGACCTTTGTGTGCTCTACTTTATGACCCTGCTTAAATCTGAAAACTTCAAAAAACTAACTCTACATTACATTTTTTTCTCTACTCACATTATAAAAGGTTGGGTTGAAACACCAGCCTGCAGCAGCTGCTCTGTGTTTGAGTTATTGTGTAGTTATGGAATATGTGATGATTTATGTACACTTTGTTGATGTGTGTGCATTTGGTTGTGGATGTTGTACTATTGCAGTGCTGCATGTTGTTGGGTGGATTGTTGTTTTGTTCTCAGTACAGGTAATCCATTTGTCTTGGTGGTCTGTGGCACCATAGTCTATAACTACATCTCAGATCATGTGCTTTAACATGCAGGCATTTCCCCTGGCTTGGTGGTGTTGGTGTGTGGCTTTCTGATTAAATCATCTTTTTAGTCAATGCGTCTATAGTTCATGGACACTTTGACATAAAGAAAACCATTTCATCACAGGAAATGATGTATTCTTTGCTGCCCATTTCCTTTCTGTGTATGTATTGATTTCTGTCATTTTCTTTTCGGATGATGACAGCAATACTGCCCATTTCATCATATCAGAATGTCCTCTGTTACGTTTGCGGTGACAGCTCACTAAGCTTTCTGTGTGGAATGGCTTACAGTGTGCATTACAGCAGAAGTAGAGCAATTACCTTCCAAAATTTCCTAAACTATCCTCTCCTCTGTTTTATTGTCTGTCTTATCTTGTCTTCCTGTCTTATTCACGTGTCCTGGATGACAGAGTGAAAACGCACACCACTCGGTTGGTGGTTGGCCCTAAGTACCACGAGCTGAGAGACTGGCACCACGGAGTGTCCGCTCGCACCCTCAATGTCCAATAGACAATGTTAATATATACAAATATGTGTATGTTTGTCTCTCAGTGTGTATACTGTACACTTTTCACTGCCATAGGGTTATGTCTATGAATTTGACTGCTTATGAGGGTTGAAGATTGCAGACTAACAGGAACAGAGGAAGTATTGTCAGAGGAAGTTTACCAGAATGAGAGCTGTCAAAGAAACTGTTGGGGTCAATCTGTGTATGTGTGTATGTGCACGCACATGTGTGTATGCATACTTAGACTTGTCTTTCATTATTATTTTCCAGTACAGAGTTTTCTCTAGGTTGCATAGCCTTAGAATAAAATGTTCCAAATATATGAAGCCCACTGATTTGAACTCTTAAAGTAAAGATTAGGGGAAACACACATTCTTTTCAGTGTCCACTTTGTTAGATCCAGTATCTAACTATACATATTTCTAAGTATAATAAGTGACTTCATGAAAGTGACATTAAATATAACGTGCTTGACAACATATTCCAACATAGGAGTCGGAATATATATTTCTGCAGAACAACTATATTTTATTTGTAGTGTGCCTACCCTGACTGTGATAAATACAACACACAGAACCTGTCACTGCTGTAATGAGAAGTTCTGTTCTGTTTAGAGTTACTCAAGCAATATGTTATAAATAATTCACCCTGTGTTCATGTAAAGAATGACCATGGCAAAAATTCAGATTTCCTTCATCTGGATACTGGCTATTGATGCAAAACATGCTGTAATAAATAACATAGGTGCTACACTTTATTTTCACCCTTGTTATTTTCTGCAACACAACAGTATAATATTGAAGTAGTTTCACTGTTGTACACTGGAGTTAAGGGGCTTCCCAAAAATAGCAGCTTTGTCTGTCAAAGATCAACCCAAAGATGCATTGACTCGCTTTATGTTAACGACTGTAGACTGTCATTAAAGGTATTTATTAACTGCTCTGAAACACAAAAGCAGAAACTTGTATAACTGTACGCTATGGCTTGTTTACATCTGTTATATCTGTTGACAATGACACAGATTCTGCCTGTATTTTATAATAGAGTATCCTCAAACACACTTGACATCTGAGAGTGCATGTATTTATATACAATATAAAGCCATAGTTTATGTGCCGTGATGCAGGAATGTAACAGACTCTAGATTGATGCTTTAAGACTTTTTCAGTGGTATAAGGGCTGGTAATGGTAAGGATGGAAGTTATTTAGGTTTGATAGAGTGCAATGTCACTGTATAAATGCTATAAATGCCTTGTAAAGCAGAATGCTATGTAAAATATTTCTCTAGTGCCTTCATAATTATTTATCGCTTTGTTTACTGTCTGCAGATTGTGCTAACTTTTACTATAAAATCATAATAATGTTGCACTTTTAGAACTGTTGGGAAATTAGTAGCTGAGATTCTTTTTCTGTTTTGAGTTTGAGAAAGTATATAGTTATTATTTAGCATAGTTAATAAAGCATATTTTTCTTGTTTCCTTTCTTCTCTGTCTCTGGTGTCCCTCTTCTTCCTCCTTTTTCTTAGTTCTTGTACTATTTCCTCTTCTGAATCTGAGAACAAAGAAGAGGTCAGGTATACGTTATCACCTACAACTGTTTGTCCACTGCTTCAGCTTCTCCCTCAACACAGTTACTACTTTAACATCAACCACAGTCACATGAAAACTCTCCCATTTAACTGCAGAATCTAACGGCTCACTTGTAGTCCGCTGCGCACAAAATGATAAGGGGTAGTCATCGGAAATGCTGTGAGAAATAATTTTATAACACTGATTTTTATTTGATACACAGGAGTTTTGCAAGCTTTTGCACAAATCTGATCTCAATGCATTTGCTGATCTTTTCCATACTGTCTCCTCTCCTTATACCAAGTAAAATTATGCTCTGCTAACTGTTACCTGCCAGTGTGAGATCTACAGCTGATCACTCATCCAGACATGTAGGCGTCTCATGTACAGCCGTCAATGGCCTGAATGGTGCAGAAGACACACCTCCTCCTGCTGTCATTGACCAACTGCAGCGACAGACAGTCAGCTCATCAGCCAATCAGCAGTGGCCAGACAAGGACGCCACAAACCCCAATTTTCCCTTAATTTCCGAGAACAATACACCATCTCCAATGCAATTTCACCTTGTTGCTATGCCGATAAGTTCATATGATATGTTTTGTAAAATAAGTCCTACTTATTTGTCTAATATGAACTATTCATTAGCTCCGATGTTGGTACCTTTAACATATTCGGACTCAGCCCTGAGGCCAGTTTCATCATCACATTGTAAAGTTTCAGATGTAAACCCAGATTATAGTTCAGGATGTTTGTCTGTTAACATGCCCCAATCTCTTCATGAGTCAAGACCAGTTTGTACCCAGACTCCAGCATCCTGCTTGCCTGTTTGTAGTGTTTTACCTGGACAAACAGTACAATTATACTCTTCATGTGATAGCGTTAAGGGTATTCCACCTGGAGCATCAGCTTATTCAATCCCCATCCTGAGATCTACTTCAGATAAAAGGTACATTAAGCTCTACAGTCTTACAGGCATAAAGAGTTATGACAATATTAATAATACTGGGTTACAAAAAAATATTTTTTGCAAGTTGTCTAGGTTTTTTCAACTGAATTAGGACCGTTTTGCACTGCTAAATCCAAAAATGACATCTGTTTTTCTCAATCAGGTCAGGTTTTTTTTGCTAATTTGATTTTGAAAAATTTGATCTTCTCACAATCTGTGCCCAAACTTTATCTTGGTCACCAAGGTTAATACCAAAATAAGACTGGTAAGTACACTTTATGAAACTTGTGACTTGATTCCTGTTAGGTACAATGGTGTATTCACCGCAGATGTAGCAGAATACGTCAGGCTTATTTTTGCAAGATCTTCTAGTCAAAGCCATTTCATTCACCTGTAATATTAAAAAAAAACATTAATCATAAATTGGCAAAAGTAAAATCTTCAGAACTTGTTTATTGCAAGAAATATGAAAGAATTTTGGATCATATGATGTGAAAATGCCCATAAATATAAGCAAAAATGTTAAAAAGCCAGTATGTAGCATAGTTCAGAAAGTTGACCTGATTGAGCAAAATTAATGTGATTTTTGGATTCAGCACACCAAAATTATCCTAAATCGGCTCAAAAAACTTAAATAATAAATTTGTTGTTGACCAGTGTAATTATAATCTTTTTTTTTTTTTTTTTTTTTTTTTTTTACTTGACACTAGCAGTTCCCCTATAACACCACTAGATGGCAATGCAAATTCAGAGAAATTTGAGTCCAGTATGTCTGTGAATGGGCATGATGAAGACGACCACAAATTACACACTCTGACTTTTGAGTGTGTGACGTCGGAGGCAGCAGCACAGTGTGACGTTTCACTGTTAAACAGGTGCTGAACAATAATTGAAATAGATTTTTTACAAATTTAGCAATTTTTCTATGACAGGTCCATAAATTGCTTTAACTTTCTTTTCAAACTTTGTTGTCTGTCCTTTCTCTGTCCTCTTAGTTTCCAAGTCGATACCTCCATATCTCAGGTATCAGCACATCATCATGTACTTACTACCAAACCCGTCAGGTACAAGATTTTAATGATTTTCACAGCACTATTGCAATAAAATATTAGTCTCACTATTAACTGAAAAATATTTAGTGCAGATGCATAAAAAATAATCTTCTGGGTGTCTCACTATCTCTATGACTGAATATTTTTATGAATAGGAAAGAGCTCCTGTCAAATCCTCTAGAATTCCTGCCCAGAGCGGCTCCTTGCCCCCCTCCCCTCACCCCCAGTGCCCCCAAACAGCTCTCAAAAAACACACATGCTGAAGCTGCTATTGCAGTGCATGCCAGGTAAAAAGGAGCACGCAAGGAAAATGTCAGCTTTAAACCCAGTCCTGATCAAATCATCGTGATTTTTTTTTCCCTTTAACTTCTAAAACTCACATCTTGATCCTCTTGATTTTCCTACCTGTGCCTTCTCTGATCAGCACTACTTGTCAGAGCAATCATTTTCCTCCTGTCAAGACTGCCTCTCAATCCTTACTGGATGCCCTCCTGATCACCCCAATCACTCAAGCTCCACCGCTGCGCTTGAGAAAGAAGAAAAAGCAGCGTAGCTTCAGTGAGCTGCACCTGCCCAAGAATAAGAGGTAGATGGGGTTGACCTGCACAAACTGTTAAACATGTACAATTAAATGATAAATATACATGACTGGCTAACAATATCAGTGTGTTATATTTATCTGAGGCTTGTTCAGTGTATACTGGTGTTAAATAATGCATGCGACATCACAATAATAGCACCTAACAACACAGTCCACAATGGTGCTAACAAAACAACAAGCACGCTAGAAAAACATTTCATAGCACTGTATATTTTAATATTTCAGGCTGTGTTTGTTTGTTTGTTTTTTCTCAGTATGGTATCTTGCATCAAAACAACAGCCAACTGAATACCCCTCGCCTCACCCTCCCCTACAGTGGCCACTCAAATTGAGATAAGAATGAATTGATTGAGTATGAGAAATGACCTCCTAAATCCAGTGTTAAGTTTGTTGTTTCTGAGCTTTTGAGCTCAGAGTAGGTACTATGTACATTAGATGGTATGTTCTGAGCTACTGTAGAAACATGGCAGACTTTGTGCAGATATATAAGCCTCATAAGGTAGTAAACCGGAGATTATATGTTAATAAAAACATAATCCTACTATTATATTCAATTTCTGCATTGAGATCCTTCAATTTCTAACTCCACAAACGTAATAACTCCCACAAATGTAATAACAGTCGCCAGCCACAAACGTCATCACAATCGTATCCAGACATTTTATTTACATAGTTCAAACGGCTTCTATTATACTTAATGAGAATAAATAATACCCAGTTCATAGTGAAGCTTTTATAATAAAACCTTTATAACACTTTTGCCCATTCTGTTTCATTCCTCCACTTGTATTTATAGTTAAACATCTATTTATCTGGAATTAGTACCATGTGGTGTAACTGCAACATTTGATCATTTTAAAAAAGCAAGTACCCAAAGGACAAGAATAAATGGGAATAAAAAGAAAGATGAATGAATATTCATGCATGCATTATTTAAATGTATGTGATGTACTCATTTATTACATTTGTGGGAAGTTATTACAGTTTTGGAAACTGAAGATTTTTACCATCCCACAAACGTAATAAATTCGCACAAAAGTAATAATTATTACGCTTGTGGTAAATGAGGTATTTCATTTGTGATAGGCACCTGTTAATATGTTTTTGGTAGAATTATTACATTTGTGGGATTATTACCTTAAAAGCTGCAAATTTTTATTACATTTATGGGGAGTTATTGCGTTTGTGGGGTTGACACTATACCTTTAAATATTCGTTCCACACTAAACCTGGACTGTATAAGAGTCATTTCACCATTTTATCAATTCCTCTAATATGATTAATTTTTAAAAAAAAAGTGTTTTGAAGTATTTTTGACACATGGTCTAGACAAGGCCCTTGAGTTCATTGAACATGCCATTCACGGAATAGCAAAAGCCAAGTTTGTCCATACCATGCCAACACCAAAAGACACAGCCCATATGTCTCTGTGGAGACAGCTCATACCAACTATGACATTCTGTGGTCACCGAGAAACAACTTGGCAGCATCTCACAGAGATCAGTCATTGGTTAGTGGACGCAACTGCACACATTTAAACTGTGAAGTATGAAAAGTGTGTGTGGTGTGTGTGTGTGTGTGTGATTAAGAGAGTGAGGGTCTGTATAAATGGATGTCTTTTTCATTGTGTGTGTTTGTGTATGGAATGCACACGCATGCATAGTATAGCGTGTGAGGATTGAATTTGATCCAAAGAATATCACAGAGCTGAATTATAGACCATCTGTTGTGTGGTGGAGAGAGCTGCTGGACAGCAGTCAGCTATGTTAATGGACCATTTGTTCAGTGTTCAAACAAAATCAACACGTTTATGAGATGCATAAACCAAGTTCTTATTGTAGCTACAGTACACAAGGGGTTACTTTACATACGTGACCATTTGGGGGAATGAAATTCTCTCTCTCTTTTTTTTTTTCCCAGTATCACTTTATACAAGCAAACAAGTCTTATTTTTAGGCAGAATCAATGCTGAAAACAGACTTCTGGGAATTACTGAAGATATGAGAAACACAAACGGACACGCAGAACCGGTGATAAGTGATACCTAACGACAAAATAGGAAGGTTTTACATTATCGATGTACAGGAACAAGTTTCATTGAGCAGAAAAGGGAAGACAAAGTCAGATTAAAGCTAAATAAATGTGTTTCCTGTCCCTTTCTTCCTCCCAAACCTCTTTAATTGTCTCACCAGTTAACAAGGTTTGTATGCGGCCCAATACGTCCAGATGGTCAGTGCTCTAACCGGCTGCTATTGAATCAAAACAGTGGGCTCTCCATTAATCAACCAATCACAGTCTCAGACAATACAATTAAGCCCCCCTTTAATTGCCCTGATTGGTGGAGAATATTAACGAGCTGCGCTGTAATTGGCTCTAATGAATGAAGGACTGGGGAGCATCTTATTTCCTGCTTTACTTGTCACCTGTTGTTTGCCAATTAGATTGAGCTAATGTGAATGAATGTTGTTAGCGTTGCATCGCCCGAGTAATGTGAATAGATGGTGCTATAGCCTTAAATCTGAGAGAGAAGTAGGATAATTAGTTTGAGGTGTTTTCTGGTCTCCATTGTAGCTGAAGAACTTCTTTCAGCATCACTTAAGAGTATATATTGAATTTACTTCAGTGAATTACTTATGCTATTTACTTAATTTAACCACTTTCCTTACTTACACATAACCCAACCTGCTTATCGTACATTTCAATTCCAAGTCATTTTTTTCTTTTTATTTCTCAATGAACTCTTAAAACTCTCAGGTTACAACTTCACTTTATGTAATATTGATGAATTGATGCTAAATGCCCCTTATGTACTGCATCATCCTGTCAGACATATGGTGTATTAAATGATAATGAGTATAAACAGAGATGTTGTGCAGTCTGACAGTCTTTTTCCTATAGAGAGTTCTTAGATTAGACCTGCACCGGCTATACTGATTAGCTGGAATCGATGCTAACACAACAGTCCTCTGGGTGCATTTATCACAATCCTTGTCACTTCACTGAGCCTGTGTGTTTTTGTGTTCAACAGTGGATATAAATCACAGACCTTTGTAACCATTTATCCAGTGACATTCACCTTCTATCAGAGTGCAAGTCTGTGTCTGAAATTAACAACTGACACATTTTCTATGAATTAACTTTTTTTTTTTATAATTATCTTTGCTTATTGTATCTTTTTTCTCATGTCAAAGGGTGTCGTGGCATCAGTCAGTCACAAAAGTGGGAGACTCGTTATTTTCCTCTCCAGTCAATGCTGTCTATGTCTTTAGGTAAACCAAACACCTCTCCTCTCCTCGTTTCTCCTCTCCTCTCCTTGTTTCTCCTCTCCTCGTTTCTCCTCGTTTCTCCTCGTTTCTCCTCTCCTCTCCTCTCCTCTCCTCTCCTTTCCTCTCCTCTCCTCTCCTCTCCTCCTGTGGTGGTAAATGCAGATCATTTTGTGTCTTATGTTTGTAAAGGAAAGTCACAGCTGAAGGACACCGCTGAAATACAAAGCATCGTCTACAGTGAAGCCAATTTACACACAACTGTGATATTCTTTCTTTGTTTTTCTTTGATCTGTCATTTTCTCCCCCTCTCTTTCTTTCTTTCTTTCTTTCTTTCTTTCTTTCTTTCTTTCTTTCTTTCTTTCTTTCTTTCTTTCTTTCTTTCTTTCTTTCTTTCTTTCTTTCTTTCTGTCTTTCTTTCTGTCTTTCTTTCTTTCCCACTACACAAAACATACAGGCACAACTCAAAGTAACTATGACGGCAGTTGCCATAACACTTGTCTCCCATGAGTCTCCTAACAACGAGGCACAAGGGGAAGACAGCAGTGATCCAACTGTTGGCATGGGCTAAAGCCATGCATTATGGGTGTAATACATCTAGGGAGTGATTGTTGGCCCACCCATGTTCTTCAGCTGGCGCTGGTGAATGCACACATACTTAAAAATACACACACTCAGCGGTACTAATAGAGAGGTTATTCATTGAATATCACATTAGAAAAAGGCAGTGGAGAGGTTGAAGCCCTGGAGCCACATTTGATTGAAGAGCAGAGACTTTTTTCACCCTTCCATGGTAGCTGGATGGGTCTCCAGTGTCTGTCTACAACATGGACGTCTGAAAAACAGGAAGTTAAATAGGCATTTCACATTGTTTCTTTTGCAAGCCAGTTAAAATAATTTGTATTTGTATAAAATAACACTGAAAGAATGAACAGAAAATGAAATTGCCTTCCAAATGGGCAGTGAAAATGTTTTCCCCGTTAAGAGTGTGTTTGGTTTGATGAAAAAGTGTTTTACAAAGTACAGAAAAAGTCCTTCTCTGCAACACGTTTTGTCCTGTGATAAACTTTGAACATTTTGACGTGCGAGAGAATGTGTGACCCTCAAAAAGAATATGCTGTTCTCAGAAAAAATGTTTGGCTCCTTAAACCTTGGACGAGTACTCAAAACAATGCCCTAAATATTATATGTTTACATTTTTTAAAGACACAGTGTGTCACCCTGTGCTGCAGCACTGTTTGCTGATTATAAATCTGAAACCCTGCAATATATTTGGTGTTAGTGCTAAAAAAAATACTCCATTCCCATGAAGTAATTTTTCTCATTTCGTCATTTGGAATAGTTTTATGGCATCGTTATGTGTGATGAACGCTAAATTTTAGTGCAGACTCTCTTAAATGTGCTCAGCCTTTGACCCAAATGTAAAATTTATGAAATATCAATATAAATTGGCTGCTAACGTTACCATAGGGACTTAATAACCTCAATTATGTGTCTGAACCTACGTGTTGTTCATTCACATTTATAGGAGAGATGTAAAACATAAAAGGTAGTGGCACCAGTGTTTACCTTTATACACATTTGTCAGAAAAACACACAAACAATTTAATAAATCAGCTGAAATGTTTGTGGTCAAGCTCTACTGTAGCATGATAGATGTTTTCCCTCTATCATTAGCCCTGGTTGTCTGGCATCTGTCTGCAGGACATCTGGAATGGGCACGTTTGTTCATTACACCATGTTATATTTCACTCTGCTGTTGTCGGTTTCTCTCTATTGACTCATTTAAATTGGTATTCTGGCACTGGCTTTGAATGGCTGTGCTGTACTGTTAGTGTTCTGCAAACCTGCTCGTCTCCTATCCGTCATTAGGAGGGTGGCCTGGACTCTGTTCTGCCGTAAAAAGTGGCGCATAGGCAACATTTTTGTGTGTACTATACTCACAAGTAGGAAGTGCACCGTGAAGTTGAGCACTGTACTGCTTTGGCTGCAACTATGTGCAATGTTTTGGTTGGTACTGTATTTGTCTCAGCTCTGTCAGCAGGTAGGTGGTCTGGAATCTGTCTCGCTGTATTTTGACAGGAACTTGAAAAATTAGGATGGTGACGTTTTTTCCCCTTTATTCTCTTCTCTTGGTAATGAATACAGCGAGTTCTACATGAAGACTCCAGGTCATGAGAGCAGTGACTTTAGGAATGGTTTACACACAGCAAAGGACACGGCACATTCTGTTGTTATGAGAAAGGACCTTATATCAACAATTATATAAACAATTTGTTGTATTTTTAATTAAATGGGGGTTATTGTGAACTATATTTATTGGTGTTTCATGGTGTTTTCCTACACAGCGAGGACGGGGAAGAGCCAGGACTCAACACCCATGAGTCTGCAGTCGTCAAAACCATGGTCAAAGGTCCTGCCACAACCCAGGGTAAGCATTGTCAGTCCATATGAGTGTGTTTGTGTACATATTTTCACATTTTTTTCCACAAAACTGTACATCTAAAATGAATATGAGAGACTATTAGCTGTCATTTTCATTTAAAGTTTGTTACTTTCATTAGTCTTCGGTACACGTATTTGTGTATTTGGACCCGAATAGTTCAAAAAGTTTCAATTTGAACCCTCCAGGTGCTGCAAAGCTATCTTTATATTCATTTTGGCAAAAATCGAGTGGATTTCTACAACCCATTGAAATTCCTGCTTAATTTGTTATGTCTATAACGTGTTATGTCACGACATTTGCACATATAAGGTCAAGACCTCCGACGAACATTTCCTTCTTTTTTTATTCATTTGTTTTATTATTTTAAGTTATATATTTACATAAACATGTATTTAGACATAAGGAACCACACAGACACAATACCAAAAAAAAACAAATTGTACAATAAACCTATTAAACCCAAAAAAGAGAAAAAACAAAACAAAACGCAGCAACAAAAACACAACAACAACAAGATAAATAATATTATCAACTCCTCTTTACAATATTCCAATGTACATTTCTCAGAGTATGCCATAATTGTCTGTCAGCAGCAGCGGTTGTAGTCCATATTGAAAATATGTCCAAACTTCGAGCTGATTACCTAAAATGTTCAGTTGTTGGTTGAACGGGACAGAGCAGCACAGCCAACAACCTGGAGGCAGTAGGGCGTGAAGTGGCTCATTTGTATTTAAAAGGCCAGCGCTCAAAACAACCTTTCTGGTGTCATTACTCAGAAATAGGGTTGAAGATGGACCTGTGGAGTTCAATTAATGAAGAATTCAGACCCGAGCATAGCATTTACAGTTTATGTAGACCACAGGGAAATGTTTTAAAATGCATGATTCCATTTAAAAAAAAAAAAAAAAAAAAGCTAAATATCACTCCTTTAAGTGTATCATATGTTTTATAGATGTGGTACCAAGCCACAACTACTGTCACCATTATCAACCTATTTGGAGCCGAATTTACACCCTTGTGAATACGTCACACAGAAACATTTAACACGTGTAACTACATGTCCTCTTGAGACCCAGGAAAGTATAAGTTTCGGCTTTTTATATTAAATAATCTAATTTATTGGAAACAGTATGATGCAACAGTTTTGGGTTTTTTTTTATGGAATGTCCTTTGCAGTGGACAGTGTTATTTTTTTAAGTAAAGATGTGAAACTCTTGTCCCCTACAGAGGACACAAACATATTGCTGGGTCTCAAGAGGATATTGATATTTACATACATAAAACATGGGTATCAGTGACAAAATTGAGACAGTTATGCAATACCAAACCCAACAAAAGTATATCTGTATGTGTGTGTTAGTTGCTTTAACCGTAGGCATGTTGTGGTATGTTTTCACTAAATTAACTGGCAGAGTATAATCACACTGAGGTGCCTGAACTGTTTTCATAACATAAGTCACGGGGAATGCATGCATGAATACCCAAAATGAAGACTTTCCCCGAAAAGATTTCTAAAAATAAATGCTCATTTAGGAAAAGAACTCCATCTTCTTTTAGGTATGTTTATGGTTGATTAATATATTCCCCCCAGTTATGAAGGGGGTATTTTTTCATCCCAAAAAAGAGTTTAGTTTCAAATGCAGGCGAAGTGTAAAACTGATTTACTGCTGTTGGATTGAATGTTGTTGCAGCCAGTTAGTAAGGGGAAAGAGGCTTATTTTCCATGGTTGAAGCGTGACATATGTTGTGAAATAGGTCATTGCAGAATTTCTTTTTCTTTTCTCGTCTTTTTCCTCTGTGGAAGCCCATTAAGCAGGTGAGAAGGCCCTGCTCTGCCTATGGCGCCTTGTTCAGTCACACACGCTGTAAGAAAGATAATATTTACTAAGGGAACCTGATGGGAGTTATGAATAAAATTTTAAAGGCAAGCCACAGAGCTGCAGTATAATGCCCCTGCACTGTGTGTTTGTCTCTGTTTATCATGTGCATATGTGACATAAATATACGTACATAGGTCTGTGTGTTTGTTTATTTGCAAACAGATTAATCCTTTGTGAATGTTAATAGCCTAGCTCTCTACTCCATCAGATCTCAGTGTCTGCTCTTTCAGTTCCCAGTGGTGTAACTGCAGCTCACCCAAAATCATAAATGTAGTCACCCACAAGGGGACTCATGCTCATGAAAATATACTGCTAGCTGTATAGCATTCCAGCTGCAATAAGGCACTGACCCAATTCAAACCCTTAACTTAGTTGCAGAAGCCAGGCTTCTTTACTGATCTGTTGAAAATATTCATGATTAAACAATATTTACGTCGTTATAATGTGCAAATATAATGCATTCAAATGGTTCCATCTATTTCCTATTTTCTGCCATTCGTTCAGTAACTTTATTTCTAATTTAACCCATAAAGACCCAGTGCTACTTTTGTGGCAGTTCCCAAATGAACTTTTCTTTCTGTTTAACCTTTAAGTGATTTGTCACCATTCATTAAAATATTATCCGCTGTATTTTGACTTTTTCAGTGAAAATCCAGTATTTTCCTATATTACATTTACAGATCATGTACTTTAATCATCACTCTGATATAACATTTGAGGGTTTTTACATCAAAAACAGAGAAAACTTAAGAAAAAGTGTCTTTTCCTGTAAAAATATCATTAACTGAACTTGAAAACAAGCGTCCCCATCCATTGTCTTTGATCCAGCTCCATGGGTTTTACTGGTGAGTCAATGTTGTAGAAGATGACGGTGTTTCCAAGTTCACTACAGAGCCTCTGAACGTCCAAATGGGTCATATCTGATGACCATGAAAAGACGACAAACTGCATTTTACACCAGTTGTGTACATGTATTGATAAGACTAGTGGATTAACATATATTAAACATTTTACATCAGTAGTTGATTTGAGTTGCCAGTGGCTGTTTGGATCTTCATGGGTTAAAACTGTCACAGCTGCCTGCTTTATACAAATATATTTACATTATAGCTAAAGCTAAAATTGTATTTTTCCATATGTTTCTACTGCAGTTGTTTTTACAAGAAAATTTGCTTAATGTAATTTTGGCTTATCTTTAGGTGAGAAAACACACACACACACACACACACACACACACACACATATATATATATATATATATATATATATATATATATATATATATATATATTTAGTGTTTATCCTCTGATTAGGCTTAGAAATACATGTTT
The DNA here is from genome assembly GCF_902148855.1 of Sphaeramia orbicularis. Lineage (NCBI taxonomy): Eukaryota > Metazoa > Chordata > Actinopteri > Kurtiformes > Apogonidae > Sphaeramia > Sphaeramia orbicularis. The sequence goes on from NC_043965.1 coordinate 23,986,965, forward strand.
TTTTGTCATTAATATATTAATGAATGTGTGCGCCTGGCCATGTGTCCTATTGAAAAAAACACAGGGACACAAACACAACATGTAATGGTAAGCCAGGTTCCAAAAGTAGCCCTAACCTCACCACTCATACACATACAAACACATCTCCAGCCTGAGAGTGTAGATCAAAGGCCAAACTCCATGTTTAGCCAGGTGTCTGGGTTTTAGCGGAGGGAATGCCATGGTGGTCTATGTCTGTATGTTTGGTCATGCGTATGCATGCACATACGCCATAGGAATGTGTCAAAGCCTGAGCAAAAGATTCTGTGACTTGCTGAAGATTGATGTGGTGAATCCATGGTTGTGGCAACAGCAGTCAGCCAGCTGCATGCACTGCTAGGACTCCTGCTGGGTGTATAGACACAGAGGGTAGAGGTCAAATAACTTACACACCTGGGAGAAAAAAGAAACACATACAGACATAATTTTAGGAGTGCTCACTTTTTGAGATGCTCACTTTTTTTCGTTTTGATCCATAAAGCCTTTTATTTCTCATCCATGTCCTACAGGTTGTGGTCGACAGACTGGTTTGATCACCCCATCGTTTGGTATGAAGGGGAACGGCAGTGTCCCAAGAGGTCCTGTCCCAACACGACCTGTACCTCAGCCCCACCCTAAAGACGAGGACACCCTGGTTCAGATGGCAGAACATATCCCTGCTGGGACTCGCACGCCCATGTGCGCCCACTGCAACATGGTCATCAGGTAAGTGAAGACTAAGGTGGCGAATAAACCAGTTTATTAACTCTAGAATGCTACTAGAGTCCTTCACTCAGCTGAACACACATCCATCTGTCCTTAAATTAACAACTGAGGGAGGAAAGCATGTCTTATCCTCAATTATTCAGTGCGCTCAGTTCTGCACTTAAATTAATTAACTTGGAAACATCACAAGTAAATTATCTTTGTATGAAACATTAGAGCTACAGTGATGTGACTGTAGTTTAGATAAGACCAAGGAGAATTAAGTTGCACTTGCAGTAAATCATACTGTAGAGTAGTATTGGTTGCATAGATACACTCAGTGCACACACACATGATAAGGTCATATCGACTGATGGCTGTCATCCAATGTCCTGTCTGAGCATCATAGTGTAAGCAACAGCTCAACAAAATATGAAGGGTTTCACTATTCTCTGTATGTTTTAACCAGTCGTTGAAAACATATTTGTACTAAAATACAGTATAATACATGTTTGGACTGAAGACATATCTTCATACAAGCATGTATACGTTTGTCTACCTGTCTTCATGTCTGGTAGCTGCTACTCGAGTGTTATCTTTCCGTTTGTGTCACCTTACAGTCCATATCGCTGAGGATATGGTTGCTCACATGTCAAGCCCCGGTCACTGTCAGAGTAAGCTCAGATAAGCACAGCTATTGAGAGGAGGAAATTAGTCTTCTTCGTCTTTCCCGTTTACCTGATCATAGAAGTGGATGTAGCAAAAGTGCTTTCTAAGTAGGAAACTTTCAGTGACACAGAATACCAGGTTTCTCATTTTGCTACTGAGAAATTTATAACCTGAAAATTAATCAATAAAATATTAACTGAGACCATAACTGTCAACATAGTGTAGCAATGCCACTCTTTTTTTCTGTATAGATGGATCCTTATAATCGTGAATATCCTAAGTAGACGTGTTGGAAAATATTGGTTCTGCAATATATCACAATATTTCATTTCACGATACTGTATCGATATTAAAAAGTACTATATTGATGTTTTTAGGTATTTATTCAAATCCAGATATTGGGTTTTGTTCTTCTTTTTTGTCTATATTTTATTTATTATTATTTAACACTGTTTTATTAAATAATGGTTATTCAAAGCATCCTAAAAGCACTTTTTACTGTCTGAGAGAGGCAGAAGTTCCTTTGTTGGGACTGCACAAAAATAATGTTATGATGTTAGTTATGAACTAATAGAAAATGAACATTTGAGCAGGATCTTAAACTGTAATGTCTGTAAAATATAATTTAAGTTTTAACTGAGGAAAATTTTGTGGGATAGCATCAGATCCTGTTGTGATCAAATAAAAATGTGTTTAGTATTTGTGCATATTTCAGGTGTAATTCAATTCTTCACAGAAATAATCATTTAAAAAAAAGAAACAAACAAAAAATTGCCTTTTTAAAAGTATATGATATATCACGATATATCGTATTGTGATCCTAGTATTGTTATTTGTATCATATTGCCAGATTCTTGCCAATACACACCCCTAATCCTAAATGACAATGAAAACAGATACAGAATCGCCAGTACACTGTGTATGTGATGGCATGTTTTGCTTGTTTCAGAGGACCGTTTTTGGTAGCGATGGGAAAATCATGGCACAAGGAAGAGTTTAACTGTGCCCACTGCCGTACGTCCTTGGCAGATATAGGCTTTGTGGAGGAGCAGGGATGTGTCTACTGTGAGCACTGTTATGAAGAGTTCTTCGCTCCAACATGTAGCCGCTGCAAGGCCAAGATACTGGGGGTGAGTTTACGTGGGAGACACTAATACAATGTGTTTGTGTGAATTTGTAAGCGAATAGAGGGAGGCTGGATTGCATCTCAGATTGAGACAGGATCCTTGTGTCTTTTTCGCTATGATCATTCAACAAAATATGTACATAAATCAAAAATGAAAATGAATAAAAGGTCGGCATCTCCTCATGTTTAACCATTTGTCTAAAGAGCCTCTATCTTACTGTACAGCTGTCTTAGATGTTGTGTGTGTGGTTGTTGGTCTTAAAATTCACCACCTGTTGTTTGGAGACTAAAAGAAACAATTGTTCATCTGTGGAATTCCGTGTAAGCCGGCCACACATACCAGTGTAATTTATTTAATGGTTTCAGCATTCCCTGTTACTTCAAAGCATCTGTTAATTATAATAGACCCTGTTAAAGTCCAATCCACCACATATTTTTTGATGAATGTATGTTTATTACTGTTAACAAAACATCAACTCTTTATATGTAACTCGTTTTTTTTGCCTATGATCAATTTGGGTGCATATGAACATGAATATAAGAGCATTTTTTATGTTTACATAATATCCAGGCCTCTTTTTATGTCCAAAGTCAAAATTTAAATTGTCTAATTTATATGTAAAGAGCCTATTTTCACCAGTGATCAGTTAAGACCAAATAATAAAGAAGAATAAAATGCATTGTTGCATTTTCAAAACCGACATTGACCTTTATCCTCCATCTCTTCTCCTTGGCTTACCAAATAAGTGTATTAGTAATAAACATAATAGGAAATTGTATTATTTTAACATTCTGTGCCTGAAAGAATATATTACTACACTGGACTTCTAATAAACCCCCTACTATTTCTGGATGAAGCTAATACTGGAGCACATTCCACTTGACTTTTTGACATGCTTGGCACATTCAAAGATCAACATATTCAACCGCATTTGGAAATCCTTCTTGGACTATACTGAAGGAAATGTGCCCTCAATTTGGTTTCGGGCTTTCATCTGCTCTTAAATGGACTCTTATTATATTATATAGATACGAATGTGATGGAAATCTGTCTCTGCTGACTGTAAATCTCTATTTCTGTTTTGACTGTGGTGCTGTTTTGTTTTGTTTTGAAAAATGAAAATTTAGTAAATATATTCTTTTAAAAAATGCATTGTTGCAGACAGCATTAGAAGTTCTGAATTAAAAGTGCTTGCTATCTGTCTCGCTGTATTTTCACCCCTGAAAAGACAGAGAAGAAACACACACTGTGGTTGAAAATCTGTAGGTTAAGGAATTTTCTTTAGTGACCGCCAGTGAAACTCAGGAATGTGGTATACGTTAGGGTGTTAGGAGAATTAAGCTTAGTGGTCTGGAGGCTGCAGGTGGAGCTTGAACCCACAGTGTCAGGAAGCTGAGGTCTCTGGTCTTGGAACAGCCCTGACATTCATCTCTCACGTGTTCTAACCTCTTTAGCCTCAATCCCTTTCAACCCTCCATTTCTCACACATCTTCAACCAGCTTATGGCTTCTTATTAACCTGTTTTCTCACCCCTCTCTCTTAATCTTTCTTTGGCCCACCAACTGATTCCCTTGTCATGTCTTGCAGTTTAAGGGTGGGAAAATGTCTCTTTTAAGCTGGGTCATGGGACCCCAGAAAAAAAAGTTGTATTTAAGTGCAATGTGAAATGAAGTGAACTCAAAGAAAGGCTGTGCATTTCATGTAAAACAAGTCTCAGATTGTTTTGATTGTTTTATTTTGTTTTTGGAAGGACTCAAAATAATTGCAATTCTGTGGTGCAATGTTGTTTGGGTGGTTTATTGTTTATTCCAGTGTGCAATGTGTGTTTTCTTCTGGTAATTTTTTAGTTTTCTTACCGCTGCTCGTTATTATTATCATTATTATTATTATAATATATCATTATGACTATTACTGTTACCACTTTATTATATATATGTATATATATATATATATATATATATATATATATATATATATATATATATACAACATAATTAGCTACTTATGCTATTGTTATTATTATTATTTTAAATTTTTTTTTTTTTTTTTTTTTTTTTTTATTATTATTACCACCTTGCTACTTGTTTCTACTAGTACTTTACAATGTGCAATTTGCCTGTTTTTTTCAACACTGTTTTCTTTTTTATAGTTATTGTTTTGCTGTACTATTTTTTGCAGTATTTATTGTTTCTATATTTGGTGTTGTGCTGCTATTGGAACCTCAATTTCCTGAAGGTTTTGCCCAAAGGATCAATAAAGTTTAATCTAATCTAATCTAATCTAATCTAAAAACAGAAATTTGGTTTTTGATCCCATTATATCTCAAAACACACAGGCGATATTAGAAGAGAAGAAGGTACTGTTAAATTATTAGCCATTCTGTCCTTTCAGTATTTCTGACAATGATAAATGCTCATACTATACTGATAAAACTAATAACTTTGCTTGTGAACCCAGGAGGTGATAAATGCCCTCAAACAGACCTGGCATGTCTACTGCTTCCTGTGTGCTTGCTGTCAGCAGCCAATCAGAAACAACACCTTTCACTTGGAGGATGGGGAGCCATACTGTGAACAAGGCAAGTGATGCAGACTTTGGGCAGTTTACTCATCCTACATTTGGCCAAACATCACAAAAGAGTCTACAGATGAAGAGCATTATACTGAAATGGCTCAATATTTTAAATGTGTTTTGGACCTTGATTTTTCAATAGAGTAAAGAAACAACTGATGCACCACCCTGTGCATATATGTACATATCTTTCATGTAACTGCTTTGAAAACATGGACACACTATTCTTGGAATGACACGTGATGTTTCTTTTGTCTCAACCATCCAATCATCTGTTTCAAACAGACTTCTACAATTTGTTCGGGACTAGCTGCCATGGCTGTGAGTTCCCCATCGAGGCTGGAGATACGTTTTTGGAGGCCCTTGGATACACCTGGCATGACACCTGCTTTGTCTGCGCTGTAAGGACACATTTACTGCACACACATACACCCATCAGCCATAACATTATGACCACTGACAGGAGGAGTTGTAATAATAGTGATTATTTCATTAAAATGGTATCATTCACTAGATTGGACACATTTAGTCCTCAAAGCTGATGTGTTGGAAGCAGCAAAATGAGCAACGTCAGGAACTGAGTGACTTTGACCAGGTCCACATTGTAACGGTGGTGACTGGGTCAGAGCATCTCCACAACTGCAGGTCTTATAGGATGTTTCTGGTCTACAGTGGTTAGCACCGACCAAAAATGGACTAAGTCTCAGGCCAGTTGATCATCTGTGGGAGGTTTTGGACAAATACATCTGATCCATGTAGGTCCATGTCTCCACCTCCAGGACTTCAGGGATCTCCTGATAATGTCTTAGTCCAGATACCACAGCACACCTTCAGAGGTCTGGTGGAGTCTAGGCCTCGGATCAGGGCTGTTTTTGTGGAAAAAGGGGAACCTACACAATATTAGACAGGTGGTAATAGTGGTCTTTTCCCACTGATGCTCGTTTGGCTGAGAACTAGTTGTTGTTCTTTAGATACGTTTGGTAAGTCCTAAACACTTTACACTGAGAATGAACAGAATCTGGAGATGTTCTGACCCAGTGATTTGACCATCACAATTTGTCCGTGGTCAAAGTTGTTCAGATCCCGTACTGTAAAGTTGGCTTGTGACTGAAGGGTCGCCGGTTCGATTCCACGGACTGGCAGAAATAGTTGTTGGCTGTTGTGCCCTTGAGCAAGGCACTTAACCCCCCATTTGCTCCCTGGGCACCTGATATGGCAAGCCCGATGCTCCTAGTCTGCAGTGTGTGGTGTGTTCCTGTATGTTCTTCTGATGGGTTTAAAGCAGAAGTTACATTTCAGTGTGTGGTGCATGTACTGTATACGGACAGTAAAGGATCTTAATCTAATCTTCTAGCACATCAACTTCGAGGTCTACATGTTCTACTGCTGCCTATTATATCCCACCCACTGACAGGTTCCATTGTAATGAGATAATTAAAAATGAAGACTACTTTTTTTCAGTCAGTGGTCACAGTGTTCTGGCTGATCGCTGTGCAGTAGTAGCATTTATGTCACTTTTCAGGATTTTGTCAAATTGTCTCAAAGTAATGTGAAAAATATACTGTATTTCCACATTCACAATATCCTGGACAATTTAACTTCTGCACCCTTTCATTTGATGTGTTTTGCTTCTTTTTTTAGGTGTGCTGCACCACCCTAGAGGGTCAAACGTTTTTCTCCAAGAAAGACAAGCCGCTTTGCAAGAAACATGCTCATACATTCAAGATATGAATCTTGGACTTGCTGCATACTTTTTGACCATATTTTATTTGTGACTGGTGTCAGAAAGACCATGTCAGAAGGCTTCACATCATAGTTAACTCATAAAGTAACAGTAATACCCAGTCATGTAGGTGGCAGCTCCTGCTGGTGGTTATAAGGGAAATAATGCTTTTTTCTTATTCTTTTGTCAAAATTAAAGTTCATTTCTACCCTAAAACACTAGAAAAAAAAATTAATTTTTTTATTCATTAATGGTGTTTACCAGAGTTACTTTAAAACAAGAAAGTAAAACATGGTGGCATTATTTGTAAGTCAGTCCAGTTGCTGTGGAAGACACCACCAGAATACTGTATCTGTGTATTATACTATTTTATGAGCAGGTGTTCATGTTTTTATAGCTGTAGTCAAAATAAAGCGTCTAGCCAGCACTTCCAAAGACAACTTCACAGGAACAGTAGCCATCCAATACCCCGTATCAAACTCTGTTATACTATGTTAGCGTATATTTTTGTGTGTGTGTGCGGTAACACACATTTGATAATATACATTTTACCTTATAACAGTAAGAGAGAGAAACATGTGGTCTTAATGTTATAGAGGACAGAATTACCCTTTCATATAAACTAAGTTAATGAATAATAATAAACAAATGTAATATATAGCAAAATAATAGAACGTCCATAAGGTTTGTTTATGGTTGATTCAGTTTTCCTGATTCATAAAGTTTAAAGCTCTTTGTAGCTTAAAATGTCAAACATGGGTGGAAATAAATGTTTAAACTCTGTATATTTGTAGTTCATATTTGGGAGAAATGCTGTATCAAACATTAGTATTCTATTGTGTGGGTAGTATTTTTTAGAGGCTTGTTTCATGGATTGGATGAGTGGTAGTTCATTCTCTGTAAGTGTATCCCCTAACTCCTCATGATAATAATACGGGGATATTTACAATTCACTTTGCATAGTGGGTTACTGAGATGTTCATATTGTTTTATGTTTAAGTCAACAGAATGAATTGCAAGAAAGTCCCTTTTTATCTTAAATCTGCAGTGCTTCATAGTTTTTTTTTTTTTAATGTTTGGTTTCAATAATGCAAACAGTTCAATGTAATGTAATTCATGTGGTCTGAGACAAAACAATTTTTCTGTTTTTTTTTTTTTTTTTTTTTTTGACCTGTTGAAAATGGATTGTGACTTGTACCCCTTTTCCACCAAAAAGAACCTGGTGATAGTTCAGTGCTGGTGCTAGAGCCAGTGCTTAACTGGTCCCAACCAAGGTTATTATTGTTAACGAAAACTAACGAAATGACGAAAACTAGAATTGTAAAAACATTTTCGTTAACTGAAATAAATAAAAACTATAATTAAAAGAAAAAAACGATAACTAACTGAAACTGTATTGTGTGCTTACAAAACTAACTAAAACTTATAAAAATTATGGATAAAATTCCCTTCGTTTTCATCTTTGTCAGTGTCGGACTGATATGAAATCGATTTATTTCCCTCCAGCAATTTTAGCTGCTGGCACAATATGATATTTAACGGTTCCTCACTTGTCATTTAGAGTCAGCTTTTCATCCCCACTCTACCTGGAAACATGGAGACTAAAGTTGGGAGAAAACAGCAGAGTCCTGTCTGGGATTTATTTGACTATGACTGCGAAGAAGATAAAAGATATAAAAAAAACTAAAACTAAACTAAAACTAGGCATTTCGAAAATAACAAAAACTAATAAAAACTAGCAAACCTGCTCTTAATACTAATTAAAACTAACTGAATTAGAGAAAAAAAAAAGTTGAACCTAAATAAAACTAAACTATAATGGAAATCCCAAACTATTATAACCTTGGTCCCAACCTGGTGCCTCCAAAGAACCGGTCCGTAACCCCCGCCCATCGATGACGCAGGGGTTTGCGTCATTGGTTCTCAGTCTGACCCCAGTTTAGCCCAGCTCAAAGTTGGTGCTTGCGTGGAACCTGTTTGGAACCACTTTGGAACCAGTTTGGCCAGTGCTTAGGCGGTGGACACACAAAGAACTGGCGCTAAGTCAGGTACTTGCTCCGAACCAGCCCTGGAACCAGTCTGGTGACAAAGGGGTATTAGTGGATTTTGGAGACAGAAGTTTTCATACAGGTTTTGGGTTTAATACATGGTTGACACTGTCCGATGTGACTCCACTGCTCTGCTTTCTGGTTCAACACAGAGGCCTATGAAAGCAGCGTAACTTTTCCACAGTGACATGAAACCATAACATGTTCATCTGTATTTATATTTATTTTCTTAATTTGGACCCAGAGGAGAAAGCTGCAGAAAGGAGGTGTGTGTTTTTAGATTCTGGTACCCCCCCACCCCCCATATTTCAGCTTAATGTCATATAATTATTCTTGAAAAGTTCTTGCGTTGTACAGTTCACCACATATCTTGCACCAAACGTGAGGAAGATGCGTAATTCTCACTTACAAAACTGGCAATTTTGTGCTCTATTATAATTAGTCCGAACTGTTTAATAAATGATGTACTTTCACCCCAACATTAACATCCTGTGTTTCTTTATATTTGTAATCATGCCTGTGTATGACATAGATACCTCACTTCTGTCATTACTTACAAAACCACATGGTTGTAGGCTACGTAAGCCTGACATAACCAGTGTAAAATGTAAAATTTAACACATTTCCACTCTGAGAAAGGTCACAAGAGTCCTACAGATAGTATCAGATACTGCTATGAGGAGATGAGCGTGTAGAAGAGTGAAGCCAGGGCAGGAATGTATGAAAAACTCAACAAGGTGGATTTGAGTCGAATCGTTTCTCATGGACACTTTCTCTTCTCATGCAAAAGTACTACACACAACATGTCACTATCAGCTGATATGCATTGATAAAGGTAATTATATGGGTATCAGGATTTCAGGCTTGACGATCTTGACACAGATTTCAACTGATAGGACTGGTTTTAAACTCTGCCATCACATCAGATTATTATGGCGGTCATACTACTAAATGCTGGCAATTACTAAACTATAAATAGATGTCTGTTATGAAATAATGCTCTAACTATGTATGTTTGTCATTTGGGGTCAGCACACTGACTCAGTAATTCAGTAGTAAGTTTGATTCCCTCTCGAGCCAAGACTTTTCTGTGCAAAGTTTGCATGTTTTCCTTATGCCAGGTGGACTTCCTCTGGGTTATTTGGCTTCTCATACCATCAAAAATATGTATGTTAGGTTAATTCTCCTGTGAGTGATGCTAATGGAGTTGGTTTCCAGCCCACTGGCAAGGATGGGTGAAATGCAAATTTGAACATCCCTCATGGACAGTAGTCACTTTTCCATTGGACATCTGCGCCAAACTTTACCGATATTTACTAAATGCCGAAAAAACAGAAGTGCGTAATGTCGGTTTTTCCTTTAAATCACAAATGCGATGATTTGTTTATTTATTATCGCGAGATGACACGAGAAGTCATTCCGTAAACATGGTGACAAATGTAAATATGGTGTTGATTACCTCCGCCAAGGAGGTTATGTTTTTGCCAGGGTTTGTTTGTTTGTCTGTTTGTCTGTCCGTGGGTGTGCAACATAACTCAAAAAGTTATGGACAGATTTTGATGAAATTTTCAGGGCTTGTTGGAAATGGGATAAGGAAGAAATGATTAAATTTTGGTGGTGATCGGGGGTGGGGGGGCCCATGGGGGGGGCCCATTTCCAACAAACCCTGAAAATTTCATCAAAATCTGTCCATAACTTTTTGAGTTATGTTGCACACTAACGGACAGACAAACAGACAAACAAACAAACCCTGGCAAAAACATAACCTCCTTGCCGTGGGGGGGCCCACAGGGGGGGCCACTGATCAGCCTTGGCGGAGGTCTGCGCTCTCCGAGTGCTTCTAGTTTACAGATATATTCATTATTATTATATATTACCCCTCTATCTCGTACTAAATTTAAAAATGATTGGGTTTCCTGGTGTGTCCACACATACCACCACATGTTTCTTCTTCTTCTGTGCTTTTTGTAATGTTTGTCAACATCTGTTTTTTTAATTCACCTGACTCTAGTTGTGAAAAAAGGTCTTTCCATTGCAGTTTTGCATGATATACCATTTGCGCGACTCCCGAAAAACTACCTCTTGCCAGCGCAAAAACTTTTAATCGAAAAATAAGACTTTTGGCGAAATTGTCATTTTTCCTTCAGGTAAATTTTTATGTGCAGGTTATATTTGTGCAATTTGAGGGTCAATGGAAAAGTGTCTAGTAAAAGTGAACTTTACAATATTTGGGTGAATTGAAAAAGGTATTTTGATGTTTTAAAACAATAGATGTTCGTTGTCTGTTGGATTTCCCTTAAGCTTTTGGAGAATCTAAGAGACAGATGTTTTAAAATTTACAGGAAAAAAAAGATTGACTTGTGCATCAGACAAAGTCCAGTTGTGTTCCTTCTTTGAGGCACTAATCACCCTTCATACATGGTGAATTTCAGTGGAGCAGAGTGGCTTCAGTGGGTGAGACTGTGAAAGTCTGCGTGAGCAAAGTTAGAGAAAAGAGCGAGCGGCAGGGGGAGAGAGAGCGAGAGAGAGAGGGAGCTGCTGGTGTGGTGTGAAAAACACAGACCGACTAGAATCTACACCAACAGCGCCGAGCACGACAAGCAACTTTAACTTTTCACCGAAATAAGACGAGAAGGCATCTACCGAGGTGAGTAAACCAAACCGTCCAGGAGCGTCTTTACGCACGCCGTGTGCGTCCTGCAGCCGTTTTCAGCTGCGTAAATCTAAAGTTTGACAGCCTCTTTTTGTTCACCCGTGGTGTTGACAGTTTTCCCGCACGCGTGATTGACTTTTAATAACATTGTAGATTGTTTGGGATGCGTTTACGTGACTGAAACATGTGACGGAGAAGTTTTAGATGATGGGAAAGAGCGTAAGAGTTGGATCACAGTTTTGTATCAGCAGCAGCAGCATGGTGTTTGTGTCGACCTGTGTCCACTATACACCGATAGAAAAGAGCAATCAGAAGATGGGTTTGGACAAATGGCCTGATTTTGTGTTTTCCAAGTGCATTCGATGTGAGTGAACTGTCTCCAAATTTTACAAAATCGTGATCAGTTGGAAAATATGATCCAAATGTGAACTTCTTTCACAGTGATGGGACTTCGATCATCACTGGGAGCTGAAAACACTTCTAGAGGTTGTGGAGTTTGCAAATTACTCTTATTTTACACTGCAATTCATATTTAAATATAACCTATGCTGTTTTGCATTGACTATATTTGAGTGAAACCTGTCACTGCATGGATTTCTCAAAGATATATATTAAGAAGATTAAGAGATACAGAGTTTAGTTTTTATACTTCTACAAACTACTACTACTACTACTACACATAGTAAGAAAAACAAAAGAAAATGAAAACCTGGTTGCTAATATTTTATTCCTTTGAGAATAATGTAAATACTAGTACCTTGACCTTTAAATTTCTGAGTAGCCCCCTTCTTCAGGGGCTCAGAAAGCACAAAAAAAAAAAAAAAAAAAAAAAATTAAAATGTACCTCCACACAGCCTCCAGCACTGAATAAGCCACAGCCCAGTATTCCACAGACATTGCACTAATACACACAGGCATGCACACAGTATGTAACTGCAGTAACTAGGTCCAGGTGTTTGTCAGTGTGCGTTATGACAAGGGTATATCTGTACATACTTGTGTATGTGTGTATATGAGAAGCGTGTGTGAATGTATATCCAGATGGCATAACAGTGTAGCTCCAAATCTTACCTCACCGCATGTGAGGGGTCCGGGGGCAGTAACACCAGGGGACCACGCAGGAAAACACTCAGCAAATATGAATGAGAGTAGCAGAGGTCCAGATGTGTGTGTGTGTTTATGGACAGTTTTCATTGTCTGTCCATCCAGGGAGTATCATGCAGTTGTTGCTGAGACTTTACAGGGAAGAGAAATGTTATTTAGGTCATGAACACATCACCCAAATCTAAGTAACGGGTGAGTTCTCAATTGGCTGTGTAATTGAGTTTCACGTAGCAGCTGTAAACACACCACTTCCCTCATTTTCTCCTCTTGTATGTGTGTGAGTAAAAGAGGCCGAGCAGTTGAGACACTTTAAGGTTTCAGACACCGCGTGATGTGAGACGAGGTGTCTGATACGGACTACTGGAAATTCAGATCACATTGCTCAAGCTTAATGTGGCTTCCAAGAATAGTAAATTTGCCCAAAACAAACTCAATTTCTGTCAGTCCACAATAAAATTTGAGTGGATCACTGAGAACAGGACAGAGTGTAAAGACCAAAGTATGCTTTCATGTGCACTAGCAAAAGCAGAGCCAGTGTAGTCTATCGTCTAATATATAAATCAGATTAATTTTATCATGTTAAGATTGAGATACATATAAATGCCAGTACAAATCACATTACAGCGCTCAGGTGCAGGTAAATCTACAGTCAGTATGGATTAAATGACAACAGCAAATTCAGCCTTGAAAATATTATGTTCAAATAGAGACAAAACAGTTCTTCATGTGAACCAGAGGACAGGTTTGCCAGTGTTATGTTTCTTTAATGTCCAATTTCCTCAAGTTAGAGATCATCTTGATAACAATCAAAAAGAGATAGGAGCCTGAAGCCTGAGGCCTTTTCCTCATACATCTAACTCTCTTTCTTAATTACAGTGTCAGTGTGATTTATAGAAACATTCCAGCATCTATCTCTATGTGAATCTGAATCCAGAGTGAAAAGTGTAGCTGCAGTATTTGACTTTTTATAACATGGCACCTAACAGGAGAGGTGTAGACATGACTGTGTTTTGCCAAAAATACAGACTGACTCTTTGTAGAATGGAGGTGGTTGTGATATTTCATAATTATGTGCATTACAGCAAGACACTAATAAAACATGTATTGTATTAAACTGTCATATTTGGAACTGTGATGCTAGATGTTTGTATTTACTGCATTGCAAGTAGTCTTTAACAGCTGAAACTGAAATGGTGAAACGTCACAGAATATTTCCACTCATACAGCTATACATACCTTGAAATAACTGCTATTGGACAATTATAGCAAAATAGAAAAGAAGTTCAACAGATGCTATTGTGGTTATAAAATTGTGTACTTTGGCTGTTGGTGTTTCTTGTACGTTAACCCATAAAGACCCAGTGCAACTTTTGTGGCAGTTCCCAAATGAATTTCTCTCTCTGTTTAACCTTTCTTAAGTGATTTATCACCATTCATTATGATATGTATTTTGTGTTCTTTCAGTGTAAATCAGGTATTTTCCTATATAGAATTTACTGACCATGTCAATGTTCATAAAAGCTTAGATTAAAGTTAACTGTTATATCAGAAACAGACAAAACTGAAGAAAAAGTTACTTTTTCAGCAAAATATATCATTAACTGAACATAAACCAAGTGTGTCCATCCACTGTCATTGATCCAACTCCATGGGTTTTAGCGGTGAATCAATGTTGTAGAAAATGATGGTGTTTTCATGTTCACTACGGAGCCTCTGGATGCCCAAATGGGTCATATTTGATGACCATGAAAAGATGACAAACTATATTTTACGCCAATTATTAGCATGTATTGACAGATTAGTGGATGTAGAAGCCAATAACAACCCATAACGTAATAAATTTGCCATTTTGCCAAATGTAATAGGCCAATAACATAATAACTGGCCAATAATGTAATAAAAGTCCTGAACCGATAACATAATAACTTTTGGCCAATAACGTAATAACTTATGAAGAATTTTTTTTTTTACCAGGCCAATAATGTAATAACTAACCGATAACGTAATCAGTTATTACGTTAGTGGCCAAAAGATATTACGTTATGGGTTCAGGACTTTTATTACGTTATTGGACAGTTATTACGTTATTGGCCTATTACATTTTAAAAATTGCAAATTTATTACGTTATGGGTCATTATTACATTATGGGTCATTATTACGTTATTGGCTTCTACAGCGGATCAACAGGTATTGAACAGTTTAGATCAGTAGTGGCTGTTTGGGTCTTTATGGGTTAAGAGAACATGTAGATATGTAGAGAAATGAAACAGGCAGCTTAGTGTTAAGTCAGGGGTGAAATTATAGATGCAAACTGATGTCAGTTATTTGGAAAAGTATGCAAATAGAACAGCAGATATCTTAAGTGACTGCTTCAGATTTGTAAACTTCTTCCAGTCATCTCCTCTGTGTTGCTGATCCCTGACCTCCTGATCCGTGTGCTGTGACGTCAACACTTTGTCTATACACTTACACAGCCGTCTGCAGCTCCAGAACCTAAACCAAACGTGTTTTTACATAAACATCCTTACTGCTTACCCTGAGATTTTTAATTTCAGTCAGATATTAGATTAAAAAAAAAAAAAAAGACTGAGAGATTGAGCAAGTACAATCACAACTGCGAGTATGTGTGTGTGCATGTGTATATGTGTGTGATCCCTTTGTCCTCACACATGGATTCCATCAGGTTCTTCTCCGTTGTCTTCTGATGCTGGCATGAGTTAAAATCTTTTTAACTTTTCAGATGGGAGTTGTGATCTATTGCCTGAGCTGCTTTGATATGTTCAAACAAGTATGCACTGACACATGCACCCTCACTAGGAGCAAACGTGCCTTTTCATTGTATGTCTGCAGATTTTTCTTACTGTATGTCACCAGGTCTCCTTATTTCATCTTTTGTTCCTGCCCTAGCTTCTGCGCTCCTCTAGTGAACATTGTACATCTTTTTTCTTTCTTTCATTCTTTCTTTTTTTGCAGAAAACAACACAGACGTTTACTCTAAAGATTGTATCAGTGTTACACTACCAACCCCATATGGTCACATCCAGTATTCTGAGTTAACATGTCATGATCTATTAAGATGGACTTCATGCTAAGACTAAACAGAATTTGTTTTTAATTTAAACTAATCATTTATACTATGTTTTTTTTACTAAAGCACCCCCATGTAAAAAGTTTTACGTTACTGTAGGGCATAAACTGCGGAGACGAGATAGGATCTGACAGGAAATTTTCCTACTAGGCTGAATGCAGCTGTTGTAGTTCATTGAGGAGGAAGCCACTGATAAAGGCATAGTTAGTCCACAGCGAAATCACAGTAGCTGCTGTGTGTGCATGTGTGTTAACCATTAAAGGCCAATAACATGCTGAAGTTGGGTTTTATGTGTGTGTGTGATTTTATAAAACCCAGCGTTGCATGCAAATAAGTGTGTGTATCTGTTATAGGGTCAAAACACAGTATTCGAAATCTCTCTAACGGGACATTTTAGAAACAATTTAACAGATTAGTGTTGCTAAATGACCCACATTTTTACTTTAAAATTCATTTTTGCTTTAGTTGGACCATAAGGGATTATCCAAAACAAGGTGCTACTTTATATTGAAATAAATGTTGGAATGGCAATCAATTAAAGTTGGCTCTCTGACGGGACATTACTGTGTTTGGACCCTATAGTGTTAAAGGTCTGTTATAGTAAAAGGTAGTGACTGGAAGAGTCTAATGTTTTTTGCACATGTGTAATGCACAGAGGCTGCATTTATAGCTTCAGTCGCCTTTATAAGGCTTCTTTTTCCAAACCAGATCATCCAGCGACACAGTCATTATCCAAATCTTCAGATGTATCATTTCCCTACTCCCCCTCAGGGTGGACACTCAAACACACCAGCTCTCCTGATGTCATGATTGAGTTATTCTGTCCCAGCGCTCTATAATTCACACAGGGCGCCCAGTTCAGCCACTCCTCTCCCGGTGTTCCCCGTTTTTTTTTCTTTTCTTTGAATGATGTGACGAAAAGTTGGCATCAGCACCGTCAGAAACAATACTTGACATTTTCCAGCCCTTTGTTTATTGAAGACAGCAGGACGCGGAGAGAGATCATAGTAATCAGCAAATTACTGTGACGAACCTTGTGGCTAAAGCGGAGCTGCTGCTGTGCTGTCAGCAGCACAGGCTGGTAGGCTGAAGCATGTTTAAATGGTGATTTATTGGCACGGTTAATAATCTACAGAATCAGTTTTGGCCTGTATCCCACTGGGCGGATGTTAAAACATACTACCAGCCAGTCTCTGATCTCATGATTTGGCTATTTTTTTCTCTCGCTGCTCTCTAATTCACACAGGTCGCACAGCTCAGCCACTCCTCTGGATGTTCTTTGCTCTGTTTTCTTGACATCTGAACATCTTGTGTGTTAGAATTGTACATTGCATTGTTTACCTGTTGTTTTAAGCAAGGCAAGGCAAATTCATACACAGGACAATTTACAGTGTTTTACAAAAATGGAAGAGACAGGTTAAAAAGACACAATTACAATTAAAACATAATCAGTAAAACATAAATAACTAGAAAAGCACTCGGAGAGCACAGACCTCCACCAAGGCAGATCAGTGCCCCCCCCCCCATCACCACCAAAATTTAAGCATTTGTTCCTTGTGCTAATATCAACATTTCCTGAAAAATTTCCTGAAAATCCATCCATAACTTTTTTGAGTTATCTTGCTAACAGACAAACAGACAGACAGACAGACAGACAAACCCTGATGAAAACATAACCACCACCATTTCACTTGGCGGAGGTAATAATAATCAACTACCAGCTCACACTGTTTTACTGCTTTCTGATAGTAAGTCATTTCTCTTATAAATGATAACAAACATTTGTAACCTAATAGAAAAGTGTATTGTTCGTACGATCAGCTCTCACAAATGTAAACAGGTTGAGCCCCGAGGATGCTTTAACTCATACAGATTTGCTTTGAACTGTGAAGCTGTTCTTTATTTAGCAGACCACAGCTCTGTCTTCTTATGTTTGGTTTGGCTCTTTCCTAACCAAAGTAATCACGGGGGCCGTAGTTCACTCAAAGGAAAAATCAAAAAGAGAAATGATGGAGTGATGAGTGGGGAGACTACGAAGAAAAATAAGAAAAAGGCAGAGCCCAGGGAGAGATAACCATCTGGAAGCACTTTGAGACAATTTCATCCCTCCTGCCCTTCAAACCCGAGACCCCCAATTTCCACGGTGCCTCCTTTTGAGGTGCCATTCCATCAGTGACGGGAGAAATATTTGCCTAAGAGCAAGTGTCATTGTTAAGTTTCAGGAAGTGCCTTCACCTCTCGGTCTAGACACCCCGTCACTACTTAAGGCTTTTATTATACCACTACTCGCTGATGTCCTAACTGTGCATTAATGTGGAGGGACTGAGTAAGTCAGTGAGTCAGTCGTTATAAATAGATTTATCAAACCTCGGTTTCACAGTTTAATTTTGGTTACGTTCAAAGAAAAACACGCAGACATTAATCACTTCATGGTTTAGCTGTTGTGTCTCAGAGGTTAAAGGTCAGATTGACTTGGTGGAAAACTCTAACCTTTTTTAAAAGACTGGCTCTGTGTAAAAGCCATGAGTATTTCAGTATGTTTGAAGTCGCGAAAAACATCAACCAGAATTCACCGTGGGCAGAAAAATTCACATCTCAACATAGTTTGCCTGAATGGAAATGTTTTTCTGAAAGGGGTAAAGTTTTAGTTGTAAACATAAGACGTACAAGATGTCACAAAGGACTGACTTAATGCAGTTTCAGAGTTTACACATGCAAAAAAATCGTTTTAACCTTTTCATGCATAGGGTTAATGAAGCTTCAGTTAAAACTAATATTTGCAATAATTACTCAATGGACAAACATTAAATTACTAAATGGATTTCTTGATTAATTAATATTTTTTTTCTACTTTATCAGATAATTGGAGTGTAACATGCACTACAGTTACATTTTAGATGAAATTTTGCTAAATAAATCAAATGTTATCTTTATGGAGAAAGGCTTTTAGACACTATACTGAAAAATGTATTTATCTGTTAAGTTGTGTTTAAGCAGTTTACTATAATGTTTGTATCCCACTAAAAATAATCCAATTGGACACATTTGTTTGGGTGTAATGATCCCAGTCATTGTTTCCTGTCCACACTAATGCAGATATTTTCCAGAAGAGATGTGTTTGGAACACTTGTGCACATGTAAACTGCATTTCAGGTTGCAAAAATAGTAAAAATTTTTAAAAACTCTGGTTTGTGTAGCCACACGGACAAGGAAAGCAGAAAAATTAGAAAATGATGGCATCACATCTCATTTTTCGCTCATGTCTGTTATTATTTTGTGTAATGAACCTGCACCTGAAACATCAAATCCAAGTGTATCACCTGCACTAGACTGACATCAGCACAACCTTTGGGAAACAGACTCCAAATCTACATCATGTAAAGAATACACTCAGACAACCTGAACCAACACTTAAGGTAACTTCAGTTTCTAACTTAACCAAGCTTCATGACAGGTTCTCTATGTCTGCTACGTCCAGTATTATACCACAGTTTAAACTCCATTAGAAACAAGCATCTGTGCCAGTTTTCAGGTGTTTTATGTTGTCACATAAGGCCTTTTCCAAAAAAAAAAAAAACAAGAAGAAAATATCCCTATGCATTAAATACAGAATGCTATAAAGGATTCCTTAATTCATAGTTAATATACTGAGTTTCTGAGAAGCTGAGAGCCATAGGAAAAAAGTGAGTTTCATGCCACTTGATTTGCCAGTGACAATTTTCAATGAGTATTATTCACAATATAGTCATTTACCATGTTGGTATGTTCCACTTTCATTACTACTGTTGGTAAGTGATTATTGTTGAAATATATTATTATAAGTTATGCAGACTATTATTTAGATTGTTACTAAGTGTGATATACTTCAGTTTTCCTAATCTGTTTTCTATCGGTTATTTACGACTCTAAACAGATGTTACTATATCATTAAGGAAGCAAAAATGATGTGTTATGTTGTATAAATGTGAGATGGGGGTGGGATTTAATACGTTTTCTTCTTCCCACTCCTTTTTGAGCAGTACATATTGAATTTATTTTGTTATTACTAGTGTACATGGCAATTGCTATTTTTTCTTGATCATCTCCATTCATTAATGTATTTGCTTGGATATTAGTTCCTTATTCACAAAAAATGTTTTTTTTTTTTTTCTTCTGCTCAAAACAAATAAATGAATGAATGAATATACAACATCAATTCAATTCAATTTTGTTTGTAGAACCCTATATCACAATAAGGTTGCCTCACAGGGCTTTACAGAATTAGTTGGATATGAAAACATCCAACATAGAACAAGTAATGATTGATCAAGTGCATTCAACATATGTTTCCTAGCCCTACATAGAGGTTTCAGATATGTTAAAAACACCCCATTATACTCATCGTTATTAATAAGCAGACATTTATACTTGTCTGTTTAAACCAACTGTCAAACAGACCAAGACAGGGCGAGCACGGCTTTAAAGAATGTCATTAAGGAGAAACTCCACTGTAACTATAGAGCTGACGGTATTATCTGGACGTCTCTAGGGTTTGTAATATGACTGTGTTTTGCACTTTTTCCGTCTCTGCCTTTGTTTCACCTCCACACACATTCATCTGGTCTGGAATGATAAATGGTCTTCTTTGATTTGCACAGATGTGTCTTTGGCAAAGGATGAAGTGTAATGAGTATAATCTCAGGAGCCACTAGTTGTTATTATTCTATTTCTCGGTGTCTCTTTCACAGTCTGCCTCGATGTCTGAAAGGCCACCGCTGACCTGCAGTGAACAGTAGTAAATGTGGTGCTGTAGATGTACTGTTTTGTGTCACATCATTGATACTCTTTTAAACATGAAATTGCATCCACATTGCCTGTGCAGACTCTGCCCTCCCATGAGACATAAATTCATGATGGCCTCGTCGATGTGTTTTCCGAAGTCATTATTCCACAGAAATTAAATCTGATCGATACCAAATCAAATCTTGTCCCTGCAATATTGAATCTGATGCATTTGAAATCAAATAATGTGGGGGCCTGTTTCTTCACTTACATGTCCGGTGGATTTATACACATCCATTTCACAAGGCAATTACTGCACAATGAGAAGCAGGCCTCTGGGAGTCTTTGCATTGTGTACTGTGCAACGGTGCAGTGCTTATCGAATCAGCTTATTGATAGGTTCAGCAGGGGGAAATCTGTTGATCGATTACTGACTACAGGTGACATTAACTTGAGTCAGATATTTTAAGTCATGTATGATGTGGAGTTTCTTTGGAGACAAATTATGAGGCTAATCAGTTCCCACATCACAGGAAGTAGATGCAGGAAATGTGTAGATGAGCTTGATAAAAGTTATATATCACATCAGGCTGTGAAGGATAACGGCTGTTTCCAGATTTAATTATACAGAGAAGTAGCACTGACCAGATGCCCAACACTGAATCAGTTCTGCCAGATCAGGGAGCCTGCAAGATCCAAAATGAGAGAAAAATAAAATCAAGAGTAAGAGAGTCCAAGAGAGACCAGATGTCTGAAGCAGGCCCCCGTATCATCCTAGCCAAACACCATCAAGCAAATGACTGCATATTAGGTCAGCATGACACACTCTAAGTGGCAAGTTGCCACTGTTTTATAAAGTCACACAGGAAACAAAGACATTCAAGAATGACTTTCAGCGTCGATAGTAGTTCCTCGCACTTGATCAAGTTATTGTTTCTAGAATTTTCAGCATCATACACAGTACTCTCGAGCTCACACGCTTCCCACTTCTCGCACAACGAACATACGCTACCTGCATCTATAGGTCTGTGACAGGTGTGAATGTGCATACACACAAATCTGCACCACATGCTCACCAGTTTTATATTTAATGTGATATGCTGGGAGCAATGTTTTTACAAGCCAAAACCCCTGAACCTTGTCCATGCAGCTTCCTGTTGGAAAAAAAAAGCCGTCCCAAAACCCACCCATGCTTCGGTGAAAGTTGTTAACATGTTAGTTTGTGGTTAAAATGGAAACAAAAAGTGGTAGAATGGAAGTAACGTCCAATTTTGGAGTCTAGTTCAGAGTTGAGATGTCACATGCTGTAGGCAGATGCTATGTTACAGGCTTCCGCCAGATGAGCTACTCTCAGCCTTGCCCTTGTGCATGAAGCTTTTAGCTCATAAAGTCAACAGTTATATCTTGTCTACAATATGGAAATCAAGAAAATAATCCTGAGTTTAGCTAGCTTTGCTATATAAGCAGCATACATAGACAAAGGAGAAACAGACATCAAAAATGTATTTATAAATCCACTGTGCAGGATTATTGGATCTGCTATCTTTAACATGTTTTAATCCGAATAAAAACAACAGGATATGCTGCAAAAACTGTAAAACAAACCTAAGTTTCTTTTTTAAAGCTGACTGAACGACAAGGGCAAATATTTTCTTGTTTGTTCTCTAAATCTTGCTCCTATAGATATTTTGTTCCTGCTGACCAGCTGGTGCAGGCACAGTAAGCAGGGAAAAATAATGATAGCAGTGGGTGTAGTGTGTTTTCGCACTGTGTCTGCATATGTGCGCTTGTGTGTGATCCTCCGAGGCATCTGTTACAGGTTTTAGGCACACATTGTGGGATTGAAGGATTGCCCATAACAAATAACCTCATGCACACTCCCTGCATGCTCATTGCTGCACACTAGTCACCACATAACATCCCACAACTACAATCCCAGACCACTGTACACATCCACACATGTTCTCCTGCTCTCAAATCTTAGGGTTTTCCCTCCCATTAAAAGACAGAGTCAAAGTGGCCTAAGCATTTTTACATAGTGCTTGAGCTGCAGGAATAATAAACCTAAACTGAGATTTTTAACATTGAGGAGTAGGGCTGCACGACTGATGATTAAAAGATCGCAATCTCGATTCACAGATGTACACGATCTCATTTCTAAACACTGACAATTCTTAAACATTTTATTTCATGGGCTGCGTTACAAACAAACGCCCACAAACGCAGAACCGCCTCCACCTCCTCCCTCAACCAATGGTAAAGCGTCTTTAAAACACCTGACCTTCTGCTGTCGGCTGCAGTTGAGTGAGGAAAGAGTGAATTACAGCGGAGGAACGTCTGCGGTAAAGAGAGTGAAATGGATGAAAACCTCAGTGGTAGTGGCGAGAGTCACCCACCCGAACTCGAGCCCAATAAAGGTTTTTATTCGGTAGTTAATCTCATGCCGGTCTTTTCTGTTGTCCAGATCCAAGTGTCTTTTCACTTTCACTCCTCTGACTTCTGCGCTGTTCTCCTTCTCCTTTTCTTTTCTTTGCCGGTGAGGATAACTCGGCCTTTAACCAAGAATCAAAAGTTTCACCCTCTCCAAAAATGTTATATTAAAAATATTCCATTGTGCCGGCTGGGGAGTTTATTTGCACTGCAAACTTTCACACATCAGCTGACGTCGCTTAGCAAATTGGGACCATAAGTGACTGGACTACTTGCGGAGTCATATGAAAGACGCGAATCAGAGGTAAAAGAACCCATTTTCCTTGACCACGGTGCAATAAACATTTTGTGAAAAAAATTGTGCCAGAGAATCGTGACCTCAATTCTAAGCAAAAAACATCATGATTCACATTTTTGCCAGAATCGTGCCGCCCTACTGGAGAATGAAAAGATACCATATAGTTTTTGTGGAAAGACGTTTATTATTCAGAAAACTGGAATATGAAAAATGTATTTGAGTTAATTTGAATCCAGCACCAGTATGCACCAGAGCATTGCATCATGGGACATTTGAAACATCAATGTTGCAAGGTTAAGGGTATATTAAATCCATTTATAGTGAGACTTTCATATATCAGCTCTAAAAGTGCTTCCACTTTAACCTGCAGGACTTTGTGTAACTACTCAACAAAAGAAAACCAGTTCTTGTAGCCAAAAAGTACATCAGTTATGGATGATGAGCTCAAGAAAACGGAGTGAAAAATGCAATCTGTCAGAAAATGATTGCGAAAGGATTGAAGGAGATGGTGGTGGCTGCAGATGTCTGGACAGTAAGTCATTTTACAGATGTTTTCTAACTGTCTATTGCTCTAATATAAGTCTGCAGCAAAATTTCCTGATGGAGGAACCCTAAATCCCTGAGCCAGCCAACCCCCCATCCACCGCCTAAGCCCTCCCGAAGCCCAGGAAAACCCGGAATCTTGTAAACTTCATTCCTCTCTTTAACTCTACTCCACTCTTTAGAAAGTTGGTGACAGCTGTGTTAAAGAAAATGTATCCTAGTTTCCTCGATGTTAGGGTTACATTAGTAAGAGATAAGGTAATAGGACAGGGAAAGCCAAGTCATCAGCGACTCCCTTTCTCTGTAAAGGAAACACAATAAGGAACACTGAGCTTTCCAGTGTTGCCCCTGGGTTCAGGTTCTAGCTAATCAACGGTGCACACAGCCGTGACTGTTCTGTTCCAGGGGACTGCAGATGGAGAGAGGGAGGGGGTGGACAGGATGAGGGTCCTGTTTGAAATGGGGGCATAAGTATAGGAGGAGGGAAAGACTGCAAGCAATGGTGAGATTGAGGTGGATGCATGTGTGTGTTTTTGAGAGTGTGTTCCTCGAGACTGTCTTTCTGCCTCCGTGAAACCTCCAGGGAATCTGTATGTGTGTGTCGGTTAATTCAACATGTAGGCTAGATGAGCAAATTATGTCAGTGGTACCACGATACTTAATAGTGGAGAGTTAAGTGAGTTGCGTTTCTGAGGCTGTGCTATAATCACTATCAGATGTCTGGGTGGAGCAGAGGGACATAGTAAAAAAAAAAAAAAAAAAAAAAAAAAAGAGAGAGAGAGGACCTGTGTATGAGAGTGTGTAAGTGTATGTAAATGAGAAAAAGGGAAGGAAGGAAGATAAAAATATAGAATAATAAATAAAGTTGGAGGAACAAAAGAGACAAAACAGCAATATGCTCCATATGTGCATGAGAAAGAATAGAAATATGACATGTGTTTAAAGATGTCATTCACAGCTTTTGAGTTATACTAGATTGTATGCGTCTCACATTTTTAGTCCTTTTAGCTCCTATTTTCTCCACTTTTCCACATCAGATATAACTAATTTTGCTCCAGCTGCAGCTTTTCTGGCATATGTTTAATTTTCACAGTCAGAACCCAGAATCATTTCTGATCTCTGATTTGTTTGCGGCATTTCTTCATAGTTTTCTTAAGTGTATGTTCACCAGTGTGTATCCATACGAGGAAATGAGGTATGTCTGTTCGTTTTAGTAAAGCTGGTACAGTAGATTGCCGTTCATAACTTCTGATTGGCGTCTCTAGCCTGAATCTCGAAACTTGTGGGTGGCATGTTTAGGTTAGCTGCATATAAAGGTGTGTTGCAGCAATTGAGTGTGCAGGCTCTACTTGTATTCAGTGAGGCCATGTCCTAATCATTGTCAGATGGTGGACAGAGTCCTCACGTCTGGAGCCATTTACGAGGCCTGTGGCCGCCTGGAGGGAGAAAGGGAAAAACTCTACCTAACTAGGCTGTCCTTTGTTGTCTGAGAACGTGTGAGATGGAAAATAGAGAGCAAATGATGGAGAATTAGTGGTCAGCCAGCAGATTTTTATGACAAACTAAAGTTCTGTTGATTTAGCAATGTCTCAATGTGCATATTGAATTAAAATTTCATTTTTGTGAATTCCCATATGTGCATAAATGAAAAATGAAATGAACACTACACAAAATATCCATTAAGCTAAGTGTAGTGGCCTTATGAAAAGTCTAGTGTTTCAAAATCTTTACATTTCAAGACTGAGGATGAGTTATTTGATGGGGAAAAAAAATAAAAGTGGCACTGTATGTAGTACGACTTAATAATTGTCAAATAAATCTTATAGGCCATGGTCTAAAAGGACAATCAAATTGATTTTTTTATCACTAACAAGTTCCACTTTGCTCACATATTGAACCATTTATGATATTGCAAGTTATTGTTAAGTATTCTGGTGCCAGGAATTTGACATTTTTACATATGTTGTTTGACATGTTGTCATTTCACTAAATCAGAAAAAAAAAAAAGCTCAGAAATCACGCACAAGTTCATGAAATAGCAAAACAATCCATTTGACCCGGCCCATGTTCTGTTTTAAGATTTAATAAGCTCAGACTGGCACAGACAAATGTGAGGGGCTCTGTTCGGTGAACCTAAACTCAGAGGTAGGGGAGAGTTGTCAAATAAAATATAAATGGAATATTTAACATGCAGCTGGTAAAACAATGAATGCTTAAAGAGAATTACTAAAATAGCCTGTGTTATAACAGTCACACTGTGCAGAGTCTTTGGGACATTTCCATACACTTTGTATTTCTAAGAGGTGTGGAGAATTACAGTGTACATACATACATTAAGCAGCCAGTGTTCAACAGAGCTCTGCTTAAAGCACTCATTCATCCCAGATAGCATAGGTAAGGGCTTTGCACGACTTCAGGCATTTTCAGTGGCTTGCACATTTTGTCTACCCAGGTTAGATCAGCAAAATAGTCTACATGTATCGCCTGCTCAAGTCTCAACTGTGCAAAACATGCTACATCAAGGCCCCAGACCTCCAGGGGTCCAGAAGCCCTAAGTCTACATGTCAGTTGTTTTTTTGGTGTTTTCATTAGTTGAAATTTGGTTTGGAGATTTGCACCACTTAAGCACAATATCCACTTATGCTATGCAGCTATGTAACTCTGAGAAGCCCTGTCTCAAAAATCTACTTCTGACATCTTTATTTATTTTATTTATATTGTGTTCACATGGTTCGGTTTCCTACCTAAAGTCATTTCTTATTAAGCAACCACAAAGTAAGTTACATACAGAAGACCTCAGGTCCAACATAAAGCTTGAATTTCTGTGCCAAGTGTAATGAAACTGCCATCTGTAGTGTGTAATGTCTGTGTAGGATAAGACCTTGGTGCCCAACTGCTGGTCTATTTTATACACAATGTAATTTAATTCAGAGATGGGGAATGAATGACATTTTACTAATGCATTTAGACTTGCTGTAGTTTTTAGGAGATTACTCACTATTTCTTTTGTAACATCTTGGCGAGTACAGTCTCTACAGTGCAGATCTCAAAACCTAAATCCAAACCTTATTCTGACCCTTTTGCAAATGTCTGTGATTAGGCAATGAAAACTTGTTTGCGCTGCACCATGGTCAGTCCTTCTGCTGCAGGAAATTGAGGATAATCTGGAGGCTGTGGAGGCTCTTTGTTGCCACAAGGCATTCTCAAGGTGAAGTGGCTCTGCTTTAAGATTTGTTTTTATCCTGAATGAATTAGTTTTGCGTGTTTCTGCTCTTACTCTGTCTTTCTCATTACTTTTCAGTGTAGTTTTGATTTTGCTTGTTGTCTGTAGTCTGCTTGTGTTCCCATCACCCCAAAAAAACCATCAAAACAAGGTTGAGAATCAACCCTGTTCCATTATTTACTAAATTGTACTCCCTTTATAGTTGCTATTTTTAGTTCCTGACTCTTTTTTATTCAATAGAATTATTTATATACAATAAAAAAAATGTGTTGTGTCAAAAAAGTTCTTCCTATCAGGTTAATAAATAGCTTTTTGTTTCTCTTTTCCTTGGGAAAGTTTTTAAAGTTTAGAAAGAATGAAGAATTTTATTGATTTTACATTACAAATATATGTGTCTGATACTTAAAACTGGATATGAGATCATTATGTGTATTTTATTTACATGTATGAAAAATATTATGCACTGTAACTACAAAAACCCCTCCTTTTCTTGTTTTACATCTGTGTATTGACTAGTTATTAACTGTAATCACATCAATATGTGTGTGTGAACATATAATATCCTCTATGGATAGGGTGTTTTTGGACAGAACACTGTGTCAAACATCCACCCATCCATTCTCCAAACAAACCTCCGAATCCAGCATAGGTTCATGGTAACAGTGAGAACAGACAGCCATGCCTCCTGGTCTTTTGTAACTTCCCCCAGCTCCTTTTGGAGGATTCCCAGCCTTTCCCAGGGGACATAATCCCTCTAGTGAGTCTTGGGTCTGTTATGGGGCCTCCTCTTACAGGGGCCCAGGTGGAATCCTTATGAAGAACCAGAACCTGAACTGGAGCCTTTAAAAATAGAGGAGCCGTAGGTCTGCTCCAAACTTAACCTCAGCCCCTTGTACTCACAGTCTAGTTCTGTCCGACATTAACTGGAGTTCCTGATCATTGGTGAGGGAAGGGATGTAGACTGGAAATAAAAAAATAAAAAAATTGTGTGTGTGGCTCAGGTGCCAGTTTCACAGGCAATGGATGGTAATAATAAGTAGGTCATTGTTTTCTGCTTGTTGGCTCAGTCACTGGTATATTTTAATTTACAAAGCAGTTTTGGGGAGACTTCCTTCTTATTATTTATGTTCACTGTTAACCTGGAATTATGGCAGTTTCAATCTCTGCTCAGTGAACATTTTGAAACGGTTTGTTCCAAAGATAAGGACTGAATTAAGACAAAAAAATCTTTTCGGTTTTCAGCTCCAGATGCCTGGAACAAGCTTCAGTCTGAGCTCCATCTACAAACACTGATTCCTTTGACTGATTTTAAAGAGAGCATTAAAATTCTGGAATGAAGACTGTTGGTCTGTAAATGTTTTGATTGATTGTATGTGTTGATCGCAAATGCTTTTATAAAGGGAATGCAGATACGTCACTTCCCCTCTGGGCCACGCCCCTCTAAGTCAGACTGAGTGGCAAAAACAAACCGGCTCAACATGGCAGAGCATAGCAGTAACTACAGCGAGACCAGGAAAAATGTGGAATATAACATGAAATTAAAGACAGTTGGACTCGACATGGATCCATACAACAACCAAACAACAAGTGGTCTACGAACATTG
Organism: Sphaeramia orbicularis; assembly: GCF_902148855.1. Lineage (NCBI taxonomy): Eukaryota > Metazoa > Chordata > Actinopteri > Kurtiformes > Apogonidae > Sphaeramia > Sphaeramia orbicularis. The sequence continues at coordinate 24,015,531 of NC_043965.1, forward strand.
ATATGTGGCCGGAAATCACCTGTCCTGACATTTATATGAACCTGATTTCAATGCCGGGAAAATCCACAATGCAAAGCCTGAAAGCATACAAAAGCTAAAGAGTTGTTGACATCCTCATCATCATTAATTAGAGGATTACAGCTGGTGAGTGCTTTCAGTTCAACATACTATTGTTTTTGAGGTTTTCTGTCTGTGAAGATATATTTTCTTGGCGGTGATGGCCAAGGTAAAGGCCCAGCAGTAGTGCTCACAGTTCACTACTGATTTACTGGAGTTGAACCCTTAGTACTGACCCAAGTGAGTGGATGATCTACTGGTACTGTGGAGATTTAAGTAGAGTTAACATCAAATACTGGATCCAACACAGCTACAACAGCTTTGTGCGAGAGTACCCCCTTATTTGGAAAACTAGGTTAGCCTCAGTTTACGCTAGTTTACAAATCATGTAGAGCACAAGGTTCAGAATCACACAATTAAAGACAAAAACGTTTCAGTTATCAAATATCGAACTAAATGACAGATGCTAACATTAAGAGGTTTACAAAGAAGTAACGTTAGCCAAAACGATATGTAATTTAAGGTATGATTTTATGCAAGAATACAGCATAAATTAATGTTACCTGACACGAATCCAGGTTTCGTTGCCTGGATTCCAGTTATTTCTACGAATTGCAGTGATCCATCTGCTTCTTCTGTCTTTGGCTTTCGGTCGCCGGTAAAACGATAGCTCCGAGTGCTTATTAAACCTGTTTGTGCAATCAATGACACAACAGCTCTTCCCCATTTTTTAGATTGTTCTAAAGTTTTTGCAGTATTCAAGCCAAAGCTGCTACTCATCTCCCTCTTTCTGCCACTCAGTGGACGTAACCGCGGTGACTTCCGCTAGCGGTGACGTCACGTGCATACCCTCTATTATTGTACAACTGTAATGATACGACTGTACTGCTGCCGTTTTGGCCAGGTCTCCCTCGAAAAAGAGATCCCCCATCTCAAAGGGACCAAACTGGTTGAATAAAGGTTAAATAAAGTACATAAATCTGCATACCACCTGACATCCCACCAGATCCAACTCGGAACTTTAACATGATACTAAATGTCTTCGAACCATCCAGTGTATTATATGATTTAACTGTAATGAAACACGTCATTGCTGATGAACAGGTTTAACATGCCACTTCCTGTTTTAAAATCTTATTCCCATTTTGATGCTGACAGAGTCAAACTTTTTGGGATCACTTTGTTAGCAAATGCATTTAGAAAATGCAATATTAAAGCCTTCTTTTCAGAGATGTGCAATCAGCCTGTCCTTCAGTGGGAGTCTGTGAACTGCTTTCATTTTCTACCTCTATTGCAGGGGTGTCCAATCCTGGTCCTCAAGGGCCGGTATTCTGCATGTTTTAGATGTGTCCCTCTTCCAACACACCTGATTCGAATGATCAGCCTATCATCCAGCTCTGCAGAAGCCTGATAATGACCGTCAGGTGTGCTGGAAGAGGGAAACATCTAAAACAAGTAGGATACCAGCCCTCGAGGACCAGAATTGGACACCCCTGCACTATAGTCTCTCTGTACCTATTCAAAGTGGATGTAGAATTGCTGTTGGATGTTAATAGATGAGTCTGGTTAATTTGACCACAGTTTCCTGAGAGAAAAGGTGATATGATGACAAGGTAAGTGTAAAAAGGTAGTGAAAATATATCAGATTTAGGTTATATATCTGTTGATAACTGTGTAACCTATTAACCACAGCTGCAGTCGGTCTGTCCGTCAGTAAAAAACACATTTCATCAAATAAGCAGAATCATCTACCTTTCAGTCAAAGCTTTCAACCTGAGATCTCAGAAATGGCCAACCATGTTTAGTATGAGACAGTTGAAATATGACGAATGACATGAAAATAACTCCTGGAAAACATTACTGACTTATTATTTCTAGAGAGAAGTTCAATATAACATCCATCAACAGTAAAACTTGAACATACTTCTGCATTGGCTTGATTTTGAAGCTGTATTATTGCCAGTTTTTAAAAGATCTTTTTACTCGTTTTATATGATCAGAGGCTTATTTAAACAAGTTTATTTTCCCATTACAAAGATGATGTCCAACCTCTGATATGAATCTATCCATATTTTATGACAGAACAAATTGATAGTGAATGTCTGTTTTGAAGTGCAACAGTAAATGTGATTTTCTTTTGGAAAACATTTCACTTTCTGGGTGATTTGAGACACAAGGACACAATTCTCTTGATTTACTCAGGAGGTGTAATTGATTTTGCACTGGATCTGGTTTACTGTGGTGTTTAGTTTGAGTCTATGTTTGTGTTGTTGGTGCAGAGAAAAAAAGGTGAGTAACAGATGTGTTGTATTAATTGTTTGAGTTATACTTTTCACATACTTTCAACCTCAGTCTTATTTTTGTTCTTCATAGCCAGAAAAATAAGTAAATAATAGAACAATACACCCAATTACGCTTGTTTTCAATGAGTATATTAGTAGACTTAGACTTAAACAGACTTTATTTGTCATTCCAGATTTTACATCAAAAATGACATTTTTGAAGATATAATGAATATGCATGAAAAAAAAAAACCTGTGTGAGTTTAAAAAAAAACTATGGCTCTCTAATAAAAAAAAAAAAATACAATAAAAAAACAATAAAATTATTTTCAGTACTGAATATCCTCCTGAAACCCAGGAAAGTGAAAGTTTTAGCTTTTTTTTTTTTTTTTTTTTTTTTTACACTAAATAGTTGTCTTGATTGGAAACTGCATTGCAACAGTCTTTTCAGATAAATTTTTAAATAATTTTTGTTTATTTAGTTATTTTTTAATGGAATGTCCTTTGCAATGGACGGAATTTTTTAAGTAAAACTGTTAAACTTTTGTCCCCTTCAAAGGACAAAAATGCATTGCCGGGTCTCAGGAGGATATTGCACAGTTATATTGCACGTTGGAACAGTCCTGTGTAGGTGAGGGTGGGTGTGTGAGGGAGGAGGGGGAATATTATGGTGGGGCGTTGCATTGGCTGGGAATGAGTCCTTATTTTGAGTCAATCAATGATTGACTTTAAGAATTGAGTGCATGATTTTTATTAATTTTTTCATCTTTATTGGGCAAAAAAAAATCCATAATCACCTTTTGGCTTTTTGTAATGCAAGAGGTCTGGCAGTAGATACGACTTCTGCACCTATGCTTGATTTAGGCTGGAGATAATCTATCTCATAACTGAAGGTTATGGGGTAAATTTTGGTCTGTGTGGCTAATCACAGGTGTTTTCATAGAGGTCAGGGGTTAAATATGTGATTGACAGTTTTAATTACTAATCACTGTTAAGATTTCCTCAAATTGGACTCTTTTTCCTCTTGTCAGGAAAACCTTGCTGTAAGCTAGAAGGCATTTGCTTTTCAATAGCTTCCATTTTACATATTAAACTATACAAGTTGGTTTTGCTCTCAACACATTTCAACATTGCAGTGTCGGGGCGAAAAAAGATTCCAGAGCGATCGGGCGGAAAACATTGGGTAAGCTGGAAGGTAAATAGATTTGTTCCTTGTTTTAAGCCTCCAGGTAGAGAAGGTACATACTGATGGTTTCACAGAGCCAGTAATGAGTCATATCCTTGTGACTGCTGCGTTCTATCTCAGCCACCTCTTAAAATTCACACTGCCATGACCATCAGACCCATATACATAAACATACAGACACATACAGTATGCTTTCTCTCTCTCTCTCTCTCTCTCTCTCTCTCTCTCTCTCTCTCTCTCTCTCTCTCTCTCTCTCTCTCTCTCTCTCAAACACACACTCCTCTAACCCGTTCATGACTCTGTACTGTACTTCACACCTCTGGGGGTGTTTTCTTCAGGAAACACATCACGTCAGTCACCAGCGTCAGGGTGTCAAAGTTGTGCAAACAGAGTGAATGTCGTCTGGCAGGTGTAGCCAGCAGGGGTGGTCTGGAGAAGTTTTGACTTAGAGGATTACATTTTCTGTGATGTTTTTCTGCAGTCTCTCATCAGGTATCAGAATAAATAAATAAATATATTAAATTGAAAAAAAGCAAAATGAAAATGGAAGTGTGACCACAGTGGGAATAGGACATGCAGCCTTGCAGATATTAGTTAATAGAAAATCTGAAATCTAGCTCTTGTGCTTGAAAAACAATAATACATCAAAGAAATTAGAGCGTTAACTGAGGTCAGACTACATGCAAAATATGTTTGTTTGAGTTTTATTAGAGTTGGCTGGAGTTTGCCTTACAGAATGAAAACACTGTGTTTTGTGCTGTTGGCATTTATACTGTCATTGTCTCATAAATATGTTGAATGTTTTTCATTAAAGAATATTACAAGAAACTAGAAAAGCACTTGGAGAGCACAGACCTCCGCCAAGCCCCCCCCCCCCCCCCCCCCCCCGGATCACCACCAAAATTTGTGTCAGTATCAACATTTCCAGAAAATTTCATCCAAATCCATCCATAACTTTTTGAGTTATCTTGCTAACAGACAGACAGACAGACAAACCCCGACTGAAAAACATTACCTCCGCCGTTACACTTGGCAGAGGTAAAAAAATCAAAATACAAAGATGAACATCCTTGACATTGCGTTCCACTTGGCGTAACTCTTCAAACTGCATGCGTACATGCACGCGCACACAGACAGCAGTTTTAATTTGACATGCAAATTAACTGAAGCATGTCTGTGTGTGAGATCTGTTGCGGAGCTGGATAAAACATACTGTGCTCCTTGTTAAAAATGATTAAAGTATCAGCCCTGTTCTCTGCTTCAGTGCACCTAGTCTCACTCCCCACTGTCTCTGTAAAAGTTTCTGTCTCTTATAGCGTCTTCTTCTTTAGGAAAATGTATGAGCAAGAAATTCCTTTGCTGTGATTGTAGTAGACAGATGAAGACATAACATAATAATTATGCAGTTAGAATTAGTCTGTAAGTTTCAAACAATTTTATAATGTGTTTTTTAATGTTGTCAAATTATATAACGGTAAAAATTTAGTTGTTTTCTATTTCACAACTTTTACATCATTACCTTTCATTACATTTTTTTTAACAACTTAATCATTTTTCCATAACAACATTGACACCATTAAGGCATTTCTTACAAAATTTGTACCTTTCATTACATTTTAATATTGTCTTGAATATACCCATATTTAGTTTTGAAGCTGTATTTTAGTTCAACCACGTCAGATTTGGATACCTTTCATGGGGGACTTTGTAGCCTGTAAATGAACTGGATGGTTTTCATTGTAATTGAATCCAGCCAGGTCACTGTAAATGCAATTATGAGGCTACCACTGGCTGTGGAATGGATGAGCATAGATAAAAACAGAGAAAACAAAGGATGAAACACATACACACACAAACCAGGTATCAGTTTGCCTTTCCAAAGCGATCATATTCAAATCACCTCCTTTATTTGGTAAAGATCATATATATGAAAAGGCCTGGGTTGTGAGTGTTAGACATACTGCTGGTTAGACATGCATCTTTTAGAATGATTACTGCTGAGCACTTTTACAATGTGGGTGGAGTGCATGTGTGTGTTCGAGTGTGTGTGTCCAGCTAACAGAGGTGCCTCAGAGCAGTAATGTGCGAGTGTGTGGTAAAAGACCAGGCTTGCTGAGTGATTGCCACATTACCCAAAAGTATGAATCAATCTTCTGTTCAAACAGTCAGCTATTTACAGACTCACATGAATTTGATCATGTGTTTTTCTTTTAATGGTTTTCTAGGATTTGCTAAAACCTTTAAGGCAGTTCTGTTTTACTGGAATGAGCGCAGATGGTGGAACACGGGTGGTATGTTGGCTTGCAAACTGCTGTCAGATCAAGATGGAGTTCTTGAGTGGAGTTAGAATATAAGTCAAGTGTTTGTGTGCCATTTGTTTTGTTTTTTTTTTCCCTATTCTCAATAGAAACCCTAGTGAAAATTAATGAACAGAATTCTGCAAGCCATTTTTGATTATTAGATGGTGGTCTCCCTCAATTATAAATCAAAGTCTCTGCATTTTATCTATTGCAATGCACATAGCACCTAGCATTAGCTTTAGGACTTAGCATTAGCACTTACCATTAGCACGTAGCACATTAGGACCAGTGAGCTGCAGGTGAAGGTGTTCAGGGACCAACTCCAGATCTTCATCAGCAACATGGTCAAGGGCACTGACACACTGCAAAAAATCTAAATCTTACCATGCATATTTTTCCTCATTTCTAGTCAAAATATCTCATCACACTTAAAATAAGACATAATCACCTAAAGAGTAACTTGTAAGTGAGATATAAGAACTTATTTTTAAACAATAGATCTTGAAAATCGTATTTCAAGAAATCTTACCAAATAATTTTCACTTGTTCCATTGGCAGATTTTTTTTGTTTGTTTCAAGATTTTTTTTGCTTAATTCAATAAGCAAATATTAATTAAACAATAGTTACTCTCATGTATTGTATTCTTTATGAAGTTATGATTTGAAAAAACACTATTTTTTATTTTTTTTTAGATTGCCCAGACATTAAGTGTATTTGTACAAAGTATCTGTATCGGATCGGTATCGCCGATACCAGCCTGAATTTTACTTGGTATCGGATCGGAAAGGAAATCTGTGTTATCGAACATCACTACTTGATATGTTCAGTCACTGAAAATGTAACTGCAGCTTTAAAATGACTGGGGATTTTCATCTGTTTTAATGCTGTTTCACCTCCACCTCTAAGATTGAAGTAAACTGTGCCTTGGCAGCAGTCGTTTTAGTGTTGATGACGTGTATCACATGAGCCAAGAGATGCAGACCATCCAGCCATATAATGCTAAACTAAATGTTTCTTTACAATCCTTGCCAAAAACCATGACTTTTTTTTGGTTTGAAATAATTTTTTGTGTGAATGGTGGCACAATTCACACAGGATCAAAAAATCCCTTGTGGTATTTTTCCCCAAAGTTTCATCCTATGGGGTATATTGAAATAGACAAGAAGTAGGTTCTCTATTTGCAAACACCAGTGCTGTCATTGAACAGATTACATAGCAAAGCTTGGCAGGACTGATGGAAGTAGCTGTGGCTATTAATAAAGGCTGGTTTATGAAAAGCCACAGATGAAGAGAGTGACAAGGTAATATGAAGTTAGCGTTAACATGTGGTACTTTAAAAATTCCACTTTGAAAGAGTGTTAGTTTGACTGTTTTGACTGTTTTGTTTTTAACTCAAGTGTTGTCTAACATGAGACAAGTGTTGACTTTACATAATAGTTACTGTATTGTGATATATGCCCTCAGTGTGATATAAAATTACATACTCGCCCATCCCTGAGGCATGCTTTGCAAACACCTTTTAGGGCAGGCATTGTGTGTGTATATCTCAGTGTTGCACCTGAGATTGAGACATGAAACCCAGATGGAGACCTCTTATCATAAGTTATGGCCAGGTATGTTTGTCTTGATTTGTTAAGTCGTATATTTGTGAACAGTACATCTATAAATATGAAGCATCAACTGGATGCAGTTAACTCAAATACAAGTAAAAAACAGGCAAATAGAGCAGAGTTATATCAGAAAAAGTACAATTGATAAGTAAAGATGAATGTTTTAGCAAATAAAATGAACAATACCATTGTATTTTATGTGAGTAATTATACAGACTCAAATCCAACTTTGTAAAAGTAGGTCTTTTGTATCTAAATGTGGCAACAGATGTGGAAGATCTTACTGTGAGGGCTAAACTTTTCCACAGTCTGGGAGTTGCAATGGAAAAAGCTCTATCACCTTTAGATTTGGACTGAGAGTGTGGAATAAGGATGAGTAACAGGTCAGAGCATCAGAGGATCTGGATGTATTAAATTATACAAACTGAGGAGATCAGAGACCCCAGTAGTAGACCATGCAGTGAGAGCTGAATTTAAAGAAAAATGTAAAAACACTCAAATACCACATATATCTTTTTAAATAACTACACAGCAGGTCTTCTTCTCAAAAATAGTTGCAGTGTTTCACAGTTTTTTCATGTCAGATAAAATTGTATTGCCTTTCAGTATATTGTAATTGAAGTGATCTGACAAGAAACAAGAATTCTACCCAACCATTTGGACTGTAGAAAACTGACCATGTGACATGGTCTTTGGGTAATTACAGATATTGTCAGGCAGGTAGAGGGGTTCAATAGGTGATTGACAGCTGAGATCAGATTCAGATGTAGTCAGCTGGTACTCTACTGTTGTACTCCTTTGAAGAAGCAGCATCTCTTTTCCACAGTAGCATGAAACCACATTGAGTTGTCTGTATCTGTATTAGGCTTTTCATTTGGACTAAGAGGAGAGAGCTGTTGAGGGAAGGTGTGTATAGCCTAATTAAAAGCACTTATGGATTGCTTTTAATGTTTACTTTTGATGTTTAATGGTTGTATATTCATATACTTGCCTTTTGCACCTGCTGTTTATCTGTTTTTAATGTGTTTGGCTTCTGTTTTGTCTGCTGTATGTATAGTGTCTTTGAGTTCCATGAAAAGTGCTATACAAATAAAATGTATTATTATTATTATTATTATTATTATTATTATTATTATTATTATTATTATTATTATTATTTTCTCCCCCTTCACCTTCAGGCTTGCGTTGTGTCGCTGGTTCATGGTCACATTGTCATAGCCTAATCCATAAAGACCCAAACATCCACTGACAACCAAGAATATTTACTGATATAAAAAGTTTAATACCTGTTAATCCACTAATTCTATCAATACATGTAAATAATTGCTGTAAAATGTAGTTTGTCATCTTTTCATGGTCATCGGATATGACCCATTTGGACGTTCAGAGGCTCTGTAATGTACATGGAAGCACTGTCATCTTCTACAACATTGATTCACCAGTAAAACTCATGGAGTTTGACAAATGACAATGGATGGAGTAACTTGTTTTATGTTCAATTAATTATATATTTTACTGAAAAAGTCACTTTTTCTTCCATTTTCTCTGTTTTTGATATAATTACCCTCATCTTTAATTTGAGCTTTTATGAACGTTTACATGATCAATGAATTAAATATAGGGAAATACCTGATTACCTCTTAAAAATGCAAAACTACAGTGCATAATATTAGAATAAATGTTGATAAAAACACTCAAGAAAGGCTAAAAATAGAGGAAAAAAACATTTGGGAACTACCACAAAAGTAGCAGTGGGTCTTTATGGATTAAACGATGACAACTTTATTGTTGTTAGTAACAATTGTGCTTGTTCTGTTAACAAGTCAAAATGCCTATTATCATATCAGACTTTACATCTGATCATTGAATTATCTCCAGATACACAAACAGATACAGAACGTTTATTGAACCCCAGGGGAAAATTTACTCTTCCATTAGCTCAAGAACAACAAAGAAATCAACCAAAAACAAAATGAACCAAGAAATCATCAGTCTGTCAGTCATCAGACTAAGATATTACAGTTTGATGGCAGTGGGGGTGAAGGATCTTCTGTAACATTTCGTTTCTGTATCTTAGGTGGGTTGTCCACAGCAGCTGCTTCTCTGGTTAGTTAGAATGGGATGATCTGGATAGTCCAAGATGTCCTATACCTTATTCAGTATACATCTGTCCTCCAGTAGATGTGACAGACTACATATATATACTGATATATCAGTCTGGTGATATATCAGTTATCTCTAATGTGTATGGAAGTAATGTTCATTCAATTCATTATCTATACATAATTTAAAAAAACAAAACAAAAAAACAAAACAAAGAAAAACACATATGTTTTCCTCCAACTTTGAATCCAGATACTTATTCTGTGCATCTCTTACTGCTGGTGACATCATGTAACACAGTGTACTTCTGTGTACTTATGTCTGTCTGTCTAATACTACATGTTTCCTCTGCAGGCTACTTCTTATCTCAGTCATCCTACCTGTCACTGTTTTCATTGGCTATTGTGAAGCAAAAGGAGAAATGACAGTTTGTAGAAATCCACTGAAAGAAGGGATTTAGGCAGTAATCTGCTTCACTGATCCTTTTTGAAACAACCAACTGTCTGGCACACCGCCGAGCCCTCGCCACGACACGCCTGCTTTTGATACCTGAAGCCTGGACTGTAAACTGACACCCACAGTGGCGTTTTGTGCTTCCTACATATCTCAGATCAGACCTAGAGTAGATTGAAGTTTTTTTTTTTTTTTTCATAAATGGAAAAATGACTGGTTTTCTGCTGTTCTGATGAGCTGAGCTGATGCGTACCTCAGGGTTTATGTCTAAGTCAGTGAATTTTGATATAAACGTACTTTGACGCTATTTTACTACTTCTGTCACCTTTTGGCAGTGCAGGTCACAGAAGTTGTTTATTTCTAATGATGGAATTTTTGTGTTAATTGAATGGTTCTTTATTCAGGTAAAACACACACCACTTAATTCAAGATTTAAGGATCAGTATTCAGTGACCTGCGCTGAATGGATGTTGTGTAGCTCTGCCATTTTGCACCTTAAGATCTCCATTGTCTGTTTAATTTAGTATTTCATATTTTTGTTTTGTGTATTTTTACAGGTTATATTTATCGTTCCAGGATCTGTATGTCTGTTGTCCTGTGTGTTTTTAACACCAACAGAGATGTACAAATAATTTCGTTGTCTGTCTGGCTTACAAAGACAATAATTCTATTCTATTCTATTCTATTCTATTCTATTCTGATTTGGCATATAAACATACATACATTATAATATTTGAACTATATGTACTGTGCATGTGTATAATGTTGAACCACAAACTCTCTATTCTATTCTATTCTATTCTATTCTATTCTATTCTATTCTATTCTATTCTATTCTATTCTATTCTATTCTATTCTATTCACAATAGGTAATGGTTTGATGATTTCTTGTTGTATCTTGAATAAAAAAGGCTGTTTAAGTACATAACCACGGGATGTGGGCAGTTGTAATAGGCATTATTTTCTAATACTTTTCTGATAATGAAAGTAATTGTTTTTTGAGGCTCTTCTGGCAAGCTTTTATTGATAATTTGACATTTGATATTGGTAAGTTGGTGGCGCCCTGACTAGTTGCGGCTGCGCAGGTTCACGATTGTGCAATAGCTGTTTATTTGTGCAATAACTACTTAATTATTCCCTGGTTTTTATACTTATTTACTTATTTATTGTATTCACTGCACTACCATGTCAGTATTTTATGACTTATTTTATCACAGGTGTTTTTAATTAGGCCTATGTGTGTTTTTATTGTTGACCCTGCATTGTCATTTCGTTCTGCGGTGCATCTCTGATGTAATTTGCCTGAATGACAATAAAAGTGATCTGAATCTGAATCTGAATTTGCAAATAATCTCAAATTCAGGTCGATTATATACATTTTTTCTTCTATTTTAATATAAGAATTAGCTGAGTTATAATTAAATATGCTCAGCTATGTTCTTTTCAGGGTTAATTTTCACCTTCATTGTTCAGGTTAGGTCTTCAAAAAAAAAAGTAGGAAATTTCTGATTGGAATATGGATTTTGTTTGTTTTACACTTTTTGTTGATGATGGGTGTTTGCCAAGTAGATGACTTTGAGCAGTTGATTTAGCTCCATCATAAATCCTCTTTATCTTTAAACCTAAGTTGAATCATCATCTCTGACATGTAATGATCCTACTTATTTTTCTTTCATCTGTCACTCATCCAAAAAAAAGGGTGGAAATGACATTTTTTCTTTCTTTTGCAGTCGAGAATAACCACTAGCTATTTCAACTTGTGTCACATTTTAAAGCCTGAATATAATGGACATCTATGCTGGTAATGGTGATTTAACAGTGGTGAGCTTAGGTCTAACTTAAAACTGTATGTTTGCTAAAAGAGATATTATTCTGACCTTAAAGTAATTACTAAATGTTTCTGTGAAGTGAAATGAATGGCACCTCTATTTAAGTAAAGTCAGTAATTTTAATTTCTTTTTCCACTGGTGTGGTTTGGGAGATTTATAAAGTTTGTAGCTTTGATTTATGGACAATCTGGACTTTTTAACACCTAATATGAATTGACCTCTTTGTCTAATGCCGGTTCTGACTATGGGGGATAACACATGCAGAAAAGGCAGCAGACAGACACACAAAGCAGACGAACAGACCCACACTGTCTAATACACACATATAAGGCCTGAGTGGTTTATAGGGTGGCAATAAAATGAAACGTTGTGTGAAATGAATCCAGTGTGAGTTACAGTGGTTCGGAGGCTGTGTTTTCTTAGAGATGAAATGGACCTGCTCACAGTGTTATGTTTATGCAACAAATTTTATTTGAGTTTAATTTTCCAACTCTACAGGTGGGAATGTGTATGACCTGACCATCCAATTGCAAAATCTAATAAAATGTACGATCCATGACATACAACCTGTGACATAAAACAGCATATTATAATGTGCATTAAATAATGGAGGTTATTTACTGCATGTTGTAGTTCTGTATGTTAATGCATTACTATGTGTGTTTGTGTGTGCATTTGCAGGGATTGGAGATCTGCGGGGCTTGACTCATCCATAAAAGTGGCTGAAAACCCTTAAAACACAGGTAAAAGCACAAAATAGCTTCGTTACACTATCAAGCTGACCTTATATGATGAATGATCTTTAGCCATAATCTAGAGAAGATGTTGTAGTGTGAATGTTGATAGATTAATGTGCACATAAAGTACAATACATGTACAAAAAATGTTTGAGGAAAGTGCTGAATATGTGTTCCAGTGCTGATGTCAGATCAGTATGTCTGGAAAACAGCTTTAAAACCTTTTTATTATAATGTTTGTTATTTATAGGCATTGGAGCATGCGGAGTAACTGTAGTAATTTATAAAGACAGACCAGATAATCTAGGTCCATTGTAACTGTCCTGAAAATACTTTTGAAGCCATTTGTGCCATCAAAATATCCCACACCACAGGATGGTTGTGAAGTGCTCCAGTCTCATGTTGCACGTTCTCTGGAATCCAGACTCGCCAAGAGTAACATAAAGGCAGTGATACTATATCCTTCATAAATTACTTTATATTTGATGTGTCTTTAAATATATATCTAGGGCTAACTTGAGCTTTACAGGCGAGGAGAGAATTTTATAGTCAGGTGCAGCATTTGTAACGTACACATCCATGATCTTACACAGGGATAGTCTACATTTGACCATCTGTGATACATAATCACATGGTTTTTCAGGCAAACTTTTGTTGGTGAGACCAGAGGCTTTTGTCAGAGAGCAGAGACATGTGCAGCCTGCATTAGGATTTATTGTCCTAGATTCAGTTTCTATATTAGACGGCACTATAGGATGGTGTAGAGAAGCTAAGGCTACGTTCAGACTACAGGCAAATGTGGCCCATATGTGACCTGTATCCAATCTGTTACAGACACTTTGAAGAGCACAATTCCGATTTTTTTCAAATCCGACCCAGGCCACTTTCATATGTGTTCCTAAATCCGATATGTATCTGATATTTTCCAATGTGATTTCAGTCTGAACGGCCAGGTCGTATTTATCTGACCTTTACGTCATTGAAATGTGACAAATGTCTCAATTCTGCATCCCAGGAGGATGAGCGCCGGGAAAAACGTACTTACTTCCATAAACACAGTGTGTGCCTGCATGGTCACGTGTTACGTCAGGACCTCTTTTACACATGCGGGTCACTTCAAGGTCACATTCAATTCATACTCAAAACTGATAGAAGTTGCATTTAATGTGTATCATGAACGAGCACACAAAAAAAAATCAGATTTCACCAAAAGATCCAAATTGTGCATTAACCTTTTCATGCATGAACTATGACAACCTTCATCAAGATTTTTTTCTTGAGTGTTTTTATTCCTCCTTAGGCATGAAAAAAACAATGTGATTGAGGTTTTTTTTTTCTTTTCATGGAGTTACATAATGTCCATGCATTTAATTTTTGAAGTAAAGAAACGTGTTTAAAACCCAATATCAGAAACTGAGATGAAAACAATGAAATAAAAACATTTTTAATGCAACTAATCTGATGTTTTCTCACATTTTAACATATTCTAATGCTAGTTATTACTCACTTCATGTAGATAATATGCAAAAAAAAAAAAAAAACTTTTTGTCTAATAAATAACAACTGATTTACACTCAAGCATGTTACTGCAGATCAGGTTTATCAAGAACAGCAAAGGTACAGTAATGGACTGAATGTCAGTGTATGTGATGATGCATAAGCGTCCACTGTGTTGGCTGATATGGAACTAAAACAACTAAACCCATGAATATACAAGAGAACAGCTGGAGAAGAACTGTCCACTGGAGTGACCACTGTGCATGAAAGGGTTAAGACCTGCTGTCTGAATGTAGTCTAAGTGAAAGTGGCCTTTGCATGTACAAGGTCTTGATGCACCACTAACCTCTAGTCATCCACATTTTTAGTAATTCTCTACATTGCCGTAATCACTCAAATTACATTTAACGTATTAGCTTCTCTTTAGGTGAGGTGACCTCTGCCCACCGGACTCACAAGTGTTGAGGAAACTGCGGTGTAGTAAACTGCAACCATTGAGTGGGAGACACATGTTTCAGCAGGGCCATTACTGCTGAAACATGAGAAAGTGTTTTCACATGCGCTGATCTACACCTGCACATTTACTGTACACACACACACACACACACGCACACACACACACACACAAAAGGACATGTACACGTGAACCAGTGTGTTCACACAGATGTGTTGGCAAGAACATCTTTCGACATGGCAGGACTCTACCTGAGGAGCATGCTGCAGGTCGGAGGGTGTGTGTGAGAGTGTGTAGATGTACAGTGTGATTGTGTGTGAAATCATGTGAGTTTAAGTGAAGAGTGAAGTGGCTCTTGGTGAGGTCATGAACTTGTAAAAGGAAAAAAAAAAAAACAAGCTTCCTCTTACTTTTCCATTACATTTCACTCCAAGGATTTCTGTTGTGTTGTGTTTGTCGTAGATACCAACCAGATTATGTATATTCTCCTCCACAGATTAATGCTCCTGTTCATGTTATTTCCCTTGAGAGGCATTGTAAAATACATGGGTTTCCATTCTAGTTTTTGGCATACTGATTGTAAGGATTTCCAATAAATGATGCATATTGGCATTTGTGTGGCTGTGGTGGATTAGTGAAATGATTATTGAACAACAGCCTTCAAATTCGTGGCAGCTATTTTTATTTGTTATGTTGTCTGGTATAATGGGTGAGTAAACAACCGTGAATGTGTGTCTTTTATCCCCAAGGGGGCACCATACTTTTAGTTTATTCCTCACTTGCATCTCATGGAAAAACAAGACCATTTGTAAGTTTTTAAGACTTTTTTGTGTCAGTTTTGCAGGTCTGTATACTCTTCACATTAGGTTAAAGCAGACCACGTACTGCACTGTAGTTAAGGCATGTAGTAAATATATTATGAAGTTCCATTCAGTTCAAGCCAAGATTTAATCAGTTACATCTCAAGTGGTGCTCATGTGAGCTGCTGTGTTTATTGCTGTTCTCACTTACACCTATAGTCTTTCTTTCGCATTATCTTAGTTTCTCATTGTCTTTTCTTTGTCTCACTTTTTATGTACTCACGCATATAAACAGCTGTCCATGTGCTTCAGCCACCCAGCAGCCTTCAGCAGCAGCAACAGAAGCAGAAAGTACTTAGTGGTCTAAAAGAGGCAGCAGTGGGCTTTGTCATAATCCCTGTTTGGGTTAGAACACACTCCTAAATAAACAGCTGCAATGGGACACCACTGTTTACCAGCAGTCAGATGACTGTAGTCAAAGTGTAGCACTGTTGTCTCTGCACTCAACCAGCTGTGATGAGTAAAAACAGACATAAAAACTGACTGCTGTGTACGCTGCAACAAAGAGAGAGGGGGGAAAACACACAGAAGTGGACTTCTTCACAGATGCATAAAATTTAAGTTGATGTTTACAGTCATTCTAGTAGTGAAAAGTGACTGGTTGTAGTTTGTAGTAGTATAGTATAGTTTTGACCAACTCTTTATGTAAAGTGTCATGAGATAACTTTTGTTGTGATTTGGCGCTATATAAATAAAATTTAATTGATTGATTGGTTTGATTGGTTTTCCCCTGTAAGAATCTGCCAAATGCCTAAATGTAAATGTAATGTAAATGTAGTTATTAAGAAATAAACTGCTGTACCGCAACATGGCTGTGCAGATCTGTGGGTGCAAAATACACCCCTCATAAATGCAATGTTATCATACACTGTTGCCAATATAAAATATTTTTATCCATTCTCATGAAATAATTGTGGCAATATGGTTTATTCTTGATAGATGAAGTGTAACTGCGACTCAGTATGTAATAATTGCACCAAGTCAAAAATGATTATTTATTTATACGAGAAGGAATAAAAAGAGGAATGTGTCTAAAAACATTATTACAACTTTATGGGCTTTATTGTTTATCATAGTAAAAGACTTTTCTCTGTATAAGTGATATTTGTCATTATTAAGGTCTGCTATACAAATAAGGTCATTATTATGAATATTTTCAATACATCACTAGAGACTAATACAGATCAAAATTAACAAATAAAAAAGAGAAAATTTTTCAATAATTATATACTTTATTCTTAATCAATGTATAATTCTTAATTTTTCCACTATGTTGCAAAGACTTGTGATTTCTAGGAAAAATAGCTGCTGCTGGAAAAATCCAAAACTGTTAGAGTTCATAACTAAAACACCCCCACAGATCTGGGGCATCCGACCCTCTCATACATGTGCTCACACCAAAAGTTAGAACATACACACACCCCGACCTTGAGGGTGTTAGTGGTGTTGACGTTTGTTTGGACGGCGCTTCAATTCCTCAGACTGCTGCGAGGTCACATGGCTTGACATCAAAGAAAAGAATTTCTTCCTGGGCGACACTGAGAGCTCTGGTGTTTATTCTAAAAGTCTGTCTGTCTCTCTGTCTTTTCTGTCTGGACGTGGCTGCTCTCATGGCTGTTACCTGCATTAGCATAATTCTCTTCTTCTGGTGTTATTATGTTGTATCTTTCCCGCGCTGTATTCTAAATTAAAAGTCATACTGCATGGTTTAAGAAATATGGACTATGCCCTACAATGCAAAACCATTTGTCCGGTGCCATGCATATTATGTTTTCACCCCCCCTGCCTGGGAATGTGGACAGACTGGATTTGGCCTCTTCTTCTGAGGTTTTTACTCCAGCACCGTTTAGCATAAATTGGTAATTGCTCCATTTCAAACAAATTGTGTTTTGTTTAGCAGTGCTCTTTCAAACCGCAGCCAGCTGATTTATGGACAAGAAACACATAGTTGTTCTGTGTGGTTTGGTGTGTTTTCCACCTGACTTTTATAACTCTGTGTGTTCATCTTCACACTACCAGTCTGGGTTGAGAAGAAATAATTTGTTATTTATTTTTTTGATAAAGATCGACTTGTTAAAAGAGGACTCACAATGGGAGACGAGTATTGTAAATAGATAATATGACCTACATTAGCACCAGTGAAAATGCATTTAATACCCCACAGTGGAATCACTCTGTTCCCTCTACAAAAGAAAGTTAAAGATTATAGTTTTACGTGTTTTGTGTCCTGGAGGCTTCGAAGCAACAGGCCATGTCTTCACTGCAGAGTAATTCCTCTGTGTGCTTGGTTAGATGTGAGGTTTTTTCTCCCCCCGGGGCTGTGTTTTGTTCCGATGTCCTCCACTGCAGACAGATGAATGGCCACATGGAGAGCAGGGAGGGGGAGAAGGAACCTTTGGACATGTTAAAGGACACCTGTGGGGCATTGGGGGGCCTCCAGATGATGGACAGGGTTCCGCTTCAGGTGGCAGTAATTTCTCTAAGCCATGGGGAGGGGCAGCAGGGTCGGATTTGGTGTGTTTTTGCGACAGAGAGAGAGTGTGTATCAGTGTGTGAGAGCCTTTACATGGAAAACACATATCTGTCACAGTTAAACAAAACCAAATCATAGTGCGTTAGCGTCTGTTTTCTTATGATTAGTTCAAATAATGATCTGTGGTGTTGATAATGTGCAAATGCATGTGTTTGTGTGTTTGTGTGTGCACATGTGCATATCTCTCGGACAGTAATTGCTTGCCTCTAATACCATCTGGAGTACCACACAGACCGTGACAGAGTCTCACCCACAGCTAATGATTATGTAAATACGATAACCATCTGAAGACATGATTGTGTGTGTGGGTGTCCTGCCTAATATACTTTTATCTCTTATCATATGGAGATCAGCTGTCAGACAAATGTGGCATTGTTAGAGGCAGAGGCTGAGCCGTATGTGCATGCATGATGTGTGTTTGACTCGCTTTGCTATTTCAAGGCCTCATCTGTTCTCTACACCTGATACTGAGCTGGATCAATGTACCTGAAGAGCTCCAGGTATTTTAGATGAGAAAACAAGAGCTGGTTATTAAATGTCACAGGCTGATGTTCTAGAATATCCAATAATCTTCCAATGACTCTCTAAGGCCTACACACACAAACACACACACACACACCTCAACCTAACTCGAACGGTAAAACCAGCCATTATGACCTCCATTTTGCTCCACGCCGGTGATTGTGGAAACAGATTTTCATCCCTTTAACATGTGCAACACATGTGAGTTCCTTTACCTGATTGTATTTTTATGACTTTTTTGATCCGTACAGCATGAACAATTATTAATAAGTATTTTATCTCTGAAATAAAAAAGAACAGAAGTAGTAAAAGACAAGGGAACCCCAGTGACCTGTTTCATATATAAGAGGGTGCAGAATGGGTCAGTGGGGGTTTATTTTTTTCCATAGATCCTCTCCCACGCCTGATAAAACTCACACCACAGATTTAGATCATTATAACCCTTATTTGTCAGACTTTAAATGTAGTAATATGGTTTTTCAGTTCGGTGGTTTTTCCTGAAGGACATACCAATTTATCCTCAGGATACACCACATCAAGGGTCTTTTGTGCTCTACAGGGAGCAATCACAAGATTGAGTTACACTGAATGACTTGTGCTGTTGTTGATGAGTTAGTAAGAGTAACTGCATGTTCCCTTAGTGTACCCTTGACCTTGATTACATCAAGCAACGTATCAAGAAAATATTACGAGCCAGTAATACGTGGCTGACAGAAATTCTTTGTGATTTTGAGGGATTTGTTCATAAAATCTGGTAAGTCATTAGCAACTTAAAAACCCTTTTACATGTACACTGAATATAACACAGAGGGGTTTTTAATTTTTTCTGCAGTATTTTTTCTTTTTTTTTTTTTTTTAACTGGGGAACTCTGCAACAAATATATATGTCGGTGCTGCTTCTCTCACTCTGAGGGTTTGCCCAAAAAGTAAAAAAATAGAAGCTAAACAATAAACAGGTCAATACAAATCTTGATTTTTTTTATCTGTGTTTTCATTGACCTGCTATTCGTGATGCCAGGTTCCTGGTTCCACCTTAGTGATTTTGTTAGAACGGTGCTAAATGCAATGTGACTGCAGCTGAAGGAATGTATAAACTTACGTGTATGTTTAAAGACAGAGAAATAAACTTCTTTTAAAAGTAACAAGACAATGCCAAAAACCTCAAACAAAACAGTACCGCTTTGTTACACTGGATCAGTCAGCTTTAGCACTGACAAGGAAAGACAAAGATAGGATCTGAGGTTATCTGGGAGTGTAGCACCGTTTGCACCATATGACAGCATGTGGAATCAATAAGTGGATTTCAGCTAATGTGGAATGTCCTCCAAATCTTTGAACAAACACTACATTTTGGACACTAACGAATGCATACATGCATTCATATACACACGCAAACACACAAATTATCCAATTAGACAGAGTCTTGCAATATTTTTGCTCAGGCATGCGCTTCCAGTCAAAGGGAAATTCAATTACACAGTTTTAACACAAGTTGTTGTGTTTGCACAGATGAAAAGTGAAGGACTAGAAAGGGATGTTTTTGTTCTTTTTCTTTTTTTAATTATCCAGAATAGTACAGGCTGCATAATTGTATTACTTTTGCATAACAGGATGAAGTACAGTTGTATAGTATCAAAAAGTTAATAATTTACAATATAACAAAGGTCTTTTTTAAAGAATGATGTGCTAATTAGGTGCAGAGAAAAACAGTGTGTTAGTCATCAGTACATGGATTAAAAAACAGTCTCATTGCCATTTGTTAAACAGGCATGCAATTGATGTTCAGATCAGATGGTTCATTGCGGTCATTTGATGATAGGATTCCTTTTGCTGTCATTTGATTTTGTTTTGTTTCCCACCAAGAATTATGAGTTATCATGTTCTGAACAAGAGCTATTGTGAATGAATAAGTGGTAGGTTAAATTCACACTGAATATCTGTACGTTATATATATATATATATATATAGTCACGGAAAAAGAATTTGACCACCCTTGTTTTCTTCAATTTCTTGTTCATTTTAATGCCTGGTACAACTAAAGGTACATTTGTTTGGACAAATATAATGATAACAACAAAAATAGCTCATAAGAGTTTAATTTAACACCTGATATCTATCCATTTTCCATGTTTTCTTGATAATAACCAAAACCACTTCATTTCTTACATCAATAGCTGTGGCATTGTACTGACAAAAACAGTGCTTTTAGGCATTCCATGTTTTCTTTTCTGTCTGTTTTAGTCACATGATACACACAGGAGTTAGTACTTGATTGCATAACCGTTGCTTTTGGTGACTTTTGATGGTCTAAGGATTTTTTCCGCGGCAGTATATATTTTATTTGGATTGAAATGAATTGTAAATAAAAACCATTGTCATCTCAGTATTTGTTCTAGAATGTGTGAGCTGCAAAACTCACAGATACTTAATGTGTAAGTGTCCTTGTTAATTGTGGTAAAGGATTAGAAAAGGCTTCTGTTTGTAAATATAAACTTTTTTACAAGCATTGCAGACGCATTCCCTCGCTGCCGATTCACAGCCAGCGGAGGTAAAGACGATCAGTTTGCGCTTTGCACATGCAACAAATGCACACCCGCATGCATACAGGCATGTATCTACGTGTCGGGCCGTTAGCCTGGGGTGCAAAGGTCACTCCGAGGGGTCAAAGTAGCAGTCTTATGTTTCAGCTAGAGAAGGCTCCTCTTTTACACACTGAATGGACACTGTGAATAGTGTCTGCGGAGAGATAGCGAGACATGGTGAGAGCGAGGAAAGCAGGGGAAACAGAAGAAGAGAAACAGGAAAAAAGTTGGTGTGGTTGAAGGGTTGGGGGCAAGAGAGGAAGTGAGCATTTATTTTTGCAAACAACAGGGTGATAACATTGTGTTAGGGCAGATGTAACACACATGGATATGTCTAAGACTGTGTGAGAGTGTGTGTCTCCCAGTACTTAGATGCAGCCCATACATTCATTTGCATATGTATGCTGTAGGGGAATACTTGTGTTGGATCTGTGTGCAGTGTTGAACGTATGAATGCGTGTTTTGTGTGTCAGGTATGTCTCTTTTGCTTCAGTACATAAAGGGTTCATGGTGTTCATACAAGAGCCTGCGGTGAACTTAAGGATCCCCTAATAGTAGATGCTCTATATTTGGGAGTTGGAGCGAGGCTGCTGACCCTTACGTTGACCCCACACCTGCCCTGTGCATGTGTGTGTGTGAATGTGTACACGAAAAGGTTGTATAAAGCAAGAATATGCACGGAAGTGTGTGTGTGTGTGTGTATGTGTGTGTGTGTGTGTGTGTGTGTGTGTGTTGTGTGCATTGCATGTCTCCACCATACCTTTATGCATGTGTGTTGGAGTCGACACTAGTATTGGGTCTCTATTACCTGTTCACACTGAGTTAAAATATTTTCTCTAAGTCTGTTTTTTTGTTTGTTTGTTTGTTTGTTCAGTTTTTTTTTTGTTTTTTTTTACCTCTGCCAAGTGAAATGGCTGAGGTTATGTTTTCATCAGGGTTTGTCGGTCTGTCTGTCTGTTTGTTCATCTGTCTGTGCAAGATAACTCAAAAAGTTATGGATGGATTTGGATGAAATTTTCAGGAAATGTTGATACTGGCACAAGGAACAAATGATTACATTTTGGGGGTGATGGAGGGGTGGCGGATCTGCCTTGGCGGAGGTCTGTGTTCTCCGAGTGTTTTTCTAGTTTTGTTTTATTTTTTTTTTGTTTGTTCAGTTTTTGTTCTGTTTTTTTCCTAAGCCCGCCACCATCACCCCTCTTCGGAGGACATCTTTATTTTTACTTACAGCTCGTGTTTAAGTAACAATCTCCAACTTCCTATTCACATGTTCATTCATTCCTTGCTTTTATTCATATACATAGAGGGAGGGCTCACATAGACAGAAGTGTACAGGGACAGGATGGGACAAGCCAGTAAGTCTGCTAAAAGAAGCACTTTTCATTATTGCTTCAGCTATTCAATGTCATTTTACCTCTTAAATGTAAGTATAGGTGGCCCTCAATAGCGTGTGTGCAATCACTGTCAGCAAATGCGTGACCGGTTCTTGTTCCGTATTTAGGTCTCGGGGATCAGGGGTCACAGGGGTCGAGAGGCGGTATGAATGACTGCCTGTTATCAAGTGGCAAACAAGAGTGCATATGTGTGTGTGTGTGTGTGTGTGTGTGTGTGGGCATGCATGTGTTTAAGAGTGAAAAACAGGAAACAAAAGTTGACAGTGACAGAAGGAAAGATTGGAAGTCAGAGCAATAATGGTGGAAGTTTTAAACAAAGGCAGACGACAGTAAGATAAAAGTAAAGATCACACAGAGAAACTTATTTGTTTACGTCAGATTTCACTGTCTCATCTTCTTTCACTTATTATGACACTCTGCTTCTGTGTTTTTTTTTCTGTCGTATATGGGAACTTCCCCTTATTTTGCAGACATTCTTTTCACCATCATTACCCCTTTACTTGCTTTCATTCAAAATAAAGCAGTAAAATACCCTGAAATAAATTCTGGAGTTCCATGTCAAATGTTTTAAGACCTTTTATTATTATTATTTTTTTCTTTCTACTTTTGTGTTCGTTCGAGGTACTGTTACTTTCACACGAAGCCAGGCTAAATATTTCCCCTGTGTTCAGTCTGTGTGCTAAGCTAAACTAACTGACTCCTGGTTAGTGAGGCTCATAACCTTTATATTCTCTGGACAGATATGAGCAGTACTGGACTTCTTATGTAACACTGTGCAGGAAACCAAACAGGCATATTTTCCAGATTGCACAGCCAAGTACATCACTTCTAAAACGGAGACAATAGTGTCCAATTTGTTGTTGTTATCATTTCAATCATGCTGTTATTGTACAACTTAAGAATTCATCATAGTGAGTGAAAATTAAATCTATTACTGTTTGCGCTTCTTGTAAAATGTTGTTACTATTGAAAAAACTTTAGAAATACAGTAACTGAGCCTGTACCAGTTCCGCGCCTGCTTTCTGACCTTTTGCCCCCAACATACTCTGTCTGTTTTGTCCTTTTTCATATTCTCATCTCAACTTTTACTCATATTAGTCTTTTTTAATCTTCTTTTTTATATCTCGCTACCACTTCCCTCGTCCTCTCTCCGTCTCCTCTCCTATCTCCTAACCCCTTCACCCCCCTGTCGTCTGTTTTTCCCCCTCATTTCTTTCTTTTCCCTGCTAATTGCCACCTCGTTGTAGCATCCCGGGAGCCGGGAGCTCATTAATTGGTGAAGAGGAGACAGGTGGCGCCACTATGTTGTGATGCTTCTTGTTAGTTGTGTGTCAGTTTTTGTTCATGTTTGCTTGTATGAGCTTGTGTGTGTGTGTGTGTGTGTGTGTGCATTTTTTTGTTTTTTGCTTGTGTACACTTTACGCTCATGTGTGAGTGCGTGCACGGCTGCTATAGGCATGTGGATGTGTGTGTGTGCGCGTGTGTGTCCATGTTTAAGTGTGTATGTGTGGTGCCTCTGCTTGTTAGCTGTGCGGAGCCCCTTCTCACTGTAATCTCTTTGTTTATGCAGTGCGAAAGGGCCTGGCGGGGGCATGAACTCCCCACGCTCTTATCCCACTGCGCCACTCACCCCTAGCAGACCCCCATGCCCCCCCGCCACCCTTCCGACACCCAACTTTGCTCCCATCACCTCCTGTATCCGACTAAACTCCTGCCCAAACTCCTCTCCTCCCTCCCCGTGTCCTGTTGTCCCTCCTTTCTGTCGAGCTTCGTCAACATCAAAAATTGAAGCTTAAGTGCATTCGGGTGGAGGTCAGTAAGGGCCTGCGGTACAGCGTGTTCCTAGTGTAACATGATGAGTTTTTCCTCGATCAATATCGTCTTCGGCAGTGGTCATAGACCTGCTGGCTCTGAAGCACATAGAGAAATTCGATTTATTGTATTTAAAGTTAGATTTAATTCATTTCAATTGGTCACGCTTCTTTAAGATCTCTAAATTCAATAAGATAACTGATAAATCAAACTAAATAAATGAAAACTACAGAAGATAATCAAACAATGCCCTATATTAAAACATATTCCATAAGCATTTCATATATTAATATATTATTCGGATTTGTCTTGCATTCTTGGTCTTTATTCCTCCCTACATCCCTCCTCTCTCCGTCCTTTCCAGCCCCCTTTTTCCTCTAACCTCTCTCACGTATAGCCCTCTTTGAAGTCTTCAGTAAATCGCTCTTTTCAGTTCCTGGCACTATTTATGTGGTTGTTTGGTAAAGTCTATGAAAAAGAACAATTACAAAGCACTAGTGTTTTGCCTAACAGATGGTATTATCAGTCGGTCAAATGGCGGCCTTTTGGCAGGTCCAGAGGAGCTGGTGTCGTGGGCAATGATCTGTGAATAAAGACGGTGTGTGTTTGTATGTCTGAGTGTGTGTGTGTGTGTGTGTGTGTGTGTGTGTGTGTGTGTGGGTGGGTGGGGGGGGCGTCTGTGTGTTCCTGCAGGTGTGAGGGATACATGCAGTTTGTAGGTCAGTTCCCTGCCCCGGGTGTCACCTTGCTCTGTTTGGCCCCAAACAACCACCATAACAAGACCTCCTTTTCTTTTCCTCTTCTCTTCTCTTCTCTTCTCTTCTCTTCTCTTCTCTTCTCTTCTCTTCTCTTCTCTTCTCTTCTCTTCTCTTCTCTTCTCTTCTCTTCTCTTCTCTTCTCTTCTCTTCTCTTCTCTTCTCCTTTTCCTCTTTTCCTCCTTTCTTCTTTTCCTCTTCTATTCCTCTAATTTTTCCTTTCTTCTTTTCTCTTCGCTTCTCCTCTCTTCTTTTCTCTTCTCTTCTTTTCATCCTTTCTTCTTTTCCTCTTCTTTTCTTTTCCTCCTCTTCTCTTCTCTTCTGTTCTTTTCTCTTCTCTCTCTTGTTATTCTTCCTCTTCTTTTTCCTCTGTTTTTTCTTCTTCAGTTTCTTCGTCTTTTCCTTCTACTTCCTTTCCTTTTAACTTCCTTTTCTTCTTCTTTTCCCCTCCTATTTTTTCACTTTCAATCTCTTCTTCCTCTTCCTCATTGCTTTCTTTTCCTTTTTTCCTTTTCCTCTCCTCTTCTCCTTTCTTTCCTTTTTTCTTCTTCGTCCTCTTTTCTGTAGATAACTTTGTTATTGCCTTCAATTCAATTAGTTATCTTTCTGATAATCAGCGAGCTTATGTTTTCAAATCATTTGCTTGTGCTTCATATCTGTAAAAGTCTTCACAGTCAATTACTCAATCAGAAAAGTGTTGGTTTTTTTTATTTCAGAATGGAAGTTTTGCCTTTAAACTTTGTGTTTGTGTGTTTGTGAGACAGATGGGCATGGATTGAGAGCTGTGGAGAGAGAGGTTTTATTCTACTCAACCCTATTCTTGGCTGGAGGAACAGTTGTCATTGACCGTAGAAACACATGTACCTCTTTTATTAGTGTAAGCTGCCACTTTAGGTGGTCCTCCTCACCCTTTTAGACTAGAATGACTTAGTTTTACAAGTTTAATTACAATCAGAAAACCTCATTGCCTGTAAATCACTGCTCTTTGTAGAACACTGCACAATACGGAACAAAAATATGAAAGAAGCAGAATAAACAAGCATTTTATAGCAGTGTCAATTGTTTGTTTGCATATCTAAACACAGTGTTATGGCACATAAGCTGTTAAACAGCTTGAATGTGTAGCCTATTGCTTCAAACTGTCGCTGTGACAGGCTCAACAAAAACACTGGAATCTTGCAATTATTTTACCACATGACAGGCATGTGCCTCCTATGCAGCTGATTGAACTCCTGTTGAACTTTTTGGTGTTGCTGTGTTCAGAAATCTTAAGCTCCTCTTTTAATGCTTCACATTGTTTGATAGCACTCACATTAAGTAAAAATTATAGTAAACACACCGGCCGCCCACAATTTAGGCTACAATCTCTGGCCAGTTTAGCAACAAAAAAAAACAAAAAAAAAAACATTATATGCTTCTTGGCACAGTTTTAAAATGCCAAAATGAATCACTGAGATCCGTCTTCAGTCTAACAAGCAGAGTTAAAATATTGTATGTAACACACAAGCAGAAAAAACACCACCCCCTTTAAAGTCACAGCAAACTCCAGTGAGTTTTTTTTTTTTTAGATGCTGTGACAGATGGACCAACAGGCGAGGGCCAAACATACTGTGGGGGACAAAAACTGAACGTGGGCGGCTGCAAATCGTGATCCTCAGTTATTCACATTGCTGTTGCGTATTTATGAATCAGAAAAGTAGGCAGGCACGGATCCCACAGAGCAGGTGGGACATCTCTCTCAGCTCCCACTCAGGAAAAAGCTGCCACACGACTCCTCTGCCTTCTATGTGCTATTAACTTACCTTAATGGTACATTTTTTAAATTCCACCCTTTTGGGCAGTCGGTGCCTTCTTTAACAACCCTACACCCTGTTCTTCACGGGGGGGGGGGGGGTAGGTCGGTTTGGCTTCTCCCACATTTACAAAGGTGAACTCAAAAAGTGAACTTATTTTCACTTGTCAAAAGTGCACAAGTAGTTTAATCTTATTCAGACACTAATCCCTTGAACGTTGATATGCTCCACTTCAAAGTTTATTTACGACACTGTGATCACTAAAAGTTAATTTGAGCTTTTAAAGTCTGGTTCTATTTACTGTATTTTTATATGTGCCTCGGAGCAGGGTAACAGGATATCAGTCCTATTGAAATTGTGTAGAAAGCACGGTATTTTCTAAATGACTTGAGGGAAAATTCAAGTCATTCACTTTAGATACACGTTACAGTAAGGCAATTTAGAATAATTGAAATATTTATGATATCATGATTACAGAGAGGGGTTTTCTGATACTCCTCCTCAGTTTTGTTGTACCTCGCCCTAACCACACCTATGCCTGTCAATGATTTTATGGTGGTTGTAAATTGATACACTGAGTGGTTTCACAATGACAATAACAAGCTGTAAAAGTCATTCCCAGTCTATCATTAGGCCGTCATTAACTTTAAATGGCTTGACACCTACCTCTCTCCGGCTTGCTCACTTTGTGCATGTGCGTATTTACATTCGGAAAAAAATATTGGGAAGAAAAGACAAAAACGAGGAAGAGAATACTTTACTTTTGATGAAGTCATTATCTGTGTAGCAGGTGTACACAGTTATAGTCTAATATGTCAATGATCACACTGTTAGTAGAAAACACAACCTTGTACAAATATGTACATAAATCATTTTGAGTTTTTTTCTAAAATCACACAGCGGCTCTTTATGTTTATATGGTCTCTACATTCCAAAAATATATATAAAGCATACATCTACTTCCCTATAAAGCTATACTTGGTGTACAAATATAAGATAAGATACGATATCATTCTGGAAATTATCTGCTTCAGTTAAAATGTGGACATACTTTGATAGGATGAAGTAGAAAACAAATGACAATATATACTATTTGGCTCATGTTTTCAAGATACATCATAAAGTTTTAGTACTTATATACATCGATTTGTGTGCATTTTTGTAATAGATTCATAAATATTACACTACAAGCACACTGAAATGTACTTATGGGTTCATTTTTTGAAGTCTCAAACCTTTTGCTAGCGAGCCCATGTTATCTATAATGAATCTGTTGTCATATTTAGATGTATCTATACCTGTATTTATATGAATCAATATTTTATACAGTTCTATGATCTGACTGGTTGTTTAATGACATGGTCTAACTCCATTGATAAGCTAATGGTTGTATCCATTGCCTTCATCCATGAAAAATATTTAGAATTTACTGATATTTATGTAGAAGACTTGGGTTGTTGTTCCAGATTATAAGTGTGTACAACAGTAGCTATGATTATCTTAGGAAAGGAGTCTGTAAATATATAAAATATATTAAAAATCAATCAATCAGTCAAAGTTTATCTATATAGCACTTTACAACAACATGAAGAAGACCAAAGTGCTTTACATCCAAAAGCATGATTAAATTATAAGACAGAAAAACATGTACATGTACAAATTTTGCCTCCTTTTTACCTTTTGAATTTCAGATTGGATACAAAACTGCATACTTTATTTGAGTACTTATACTTCCAGAACAGTAAATTTAAATCTATTACAATAATAACTAGTATGTTCATGTGGGTAGTTTGATCTATCTTGTACTATATTTTCAAGCCAAGAAAGAATAATGCTGTTCAACTTGAGTTTTAGGCCATGTCTACACGAAACAGCATCTTTTCTAATCCGATCTTTTTCTTTGTCGTTTTCAAAAAAGTGGTCCATAAACACGAAGTCGTTTCAGGAAATATTTGCATTCCCACGAAACCACTGAAAACGATGTAATACAAATGCCAGGCCTGTATGTGGTGTTGTAATGCTCTCACAAAAAAAAAAAAAAAATGGAGAGGAAGACGTGGAGCATGCGCATTAAGCTTGCTTGGTTCTGATCTAAAATTTCCTTCTTGTTGCCCCTTTCTGCGGTAGATCCAAGAGCATGTAGTGAATATTGTTAGCTATAGTTGTTTGTTGCTCATTGTAATGAAAGAGTAGCCAAAGATTTTGATTCAATATTTCCATTAAGATCAATAGAAGTGGCTTCTTGCTTTCGGGATGAAAAGTTAGAGAGGTGGGGCTTCGACATCATCGTTTTAGAAAAGTTTTAGTTTGGTTGTACAGACGAAGACGCGAAATCAACATTTTCAAATTTATCCACTCTAGGACCTGGTTTCATGTGGATGAAACTCCTATCTGATACAAAACTTTTGCGGATACGACCGAAATCGTCTTCGTATGGACAGGGCCTGAATGTTTTCTCCGTTTACTGCTTATGTGTCTGTTCTTTCATGCATTTTATGCTTTGACTCTAAAAAAGGATTTTCTGGCAGGGGTGCAGAGGGATTATCCCTAAAGGTGAAAGGTCAATTAAGAACAAATCAGTGCTGAGGTCAGAGGTAGATGTGATAGGCCTCTTTTGTCACTGCGTCATCATTGTGCTCTTCATTTGAACTCATTCTTCTTATTTCTTTACTAACTTCCTTTTGTGGTTCGATCTACGACGGTGATAAAGTCGATGAAAGTTATGACACGCGACAAAGTGACTTGTGGCTGAAGTTGTTGTTACTAAAGGTGAAAAGGTTTTACTTTGGTCGTACACAGCTCATTTATTCTTCGTCATCACCCTGTTTTTCTTGTTTGCTCCACCCCTTATACATTCCCTTGTGGACCAGCTTTTCATCCACTCCCTACAGTATTTGCTTCCATCCATAAATCTTTTTACACCAACTCCCTTAATCTCCGTTTGACTTTCTTCACAAAGACTTTTTTTGGAGTGGCAAAACTACTTTAAGCTGTACTCTGAATGGGTTTTTGGCTTGCGTACTTCTGGAATCAGGCACATTTAGAATTAAAAAAAAAAAAAAAAAAAATCAGCTGCATCAATTGAGCATATATACACATTTCACCCAAATCTACAACCCCGCACCAATGCAGAATACATGTTTTCTCACTGCCGTCTCCCTCCGTGTCTCTCTCTTTATAGCCCATTCAGGCGTAAAGGATTGCTATGTAAATGCACCAGTGAATAGGAGTGAATGGACAGGCTTAAAGCAGATTATGTTAAACTGCTTGTTAGTTTAAAGACATGCTGAAGTGAATGCATGGGGATTAGCAGATGTGCTGCTGTGCCAGGGAGGTGTTTCCCTAAAATGGACTTAATCCCCTGTCTGTTAGTCAGTTCACACATGAAATAAAGGGATAAATGCTTCTAAAAGTGAACCAGGAAAAGGTAAGGTGCTCTTTAAATCCTCTGGAGCAGATGGAAATCCCTAAGCAGCGAGATGTATTTGAATAACACATATGTGTGTATATTAAGCCAGCCAAGTCCATTTATATATATTTTTGGAATGTAGAGACCGTATAAACATAAAGAGCCGCTGTGTGATTTTAGAAAAAAACTCAAAATGATGGAAAAGAGTATGCGTGCAAGAATAAGGTATCTCATCTTACATTAAAAGAATTTTTTTTTTTCATTGATTTAGCTCAAAACATGCTTAAGATCAGATATGTAACTGTAATTTTTGGCCCCAGTGAAGTAAAGTAAATGCTTTTTCACAGTTAAGTGTCTTTAGCGCTGAAAGATGTTGACATGTGATGTTCTTGTGTTATGACAGCCTGTCAAAAATCCTGAGAGGCTCGATGCTGAATAGAGCACCCACTGACCCCCGCTAAAGTCGACTCGAACAGCATTAGCATTTGAAAGTCACGAAAAGAAAAAAAAAAAAAAGATGTGTTGCCTTCTTTGGTTGACTTACAAATTAGTTTTCAACAACTTAAACTGAGATTTTGTTTGCGTTTTGTCTTCTTTTATCTCTGTTTGATGCTCACTGTCCATCACCCCGTCCTTTCCCTCCCATGCATATTTTTTGCTCTTTCCTCTGAAGTTGTTCTATGCAAATGATCGCCATGTTTCATTTATTATCCCACAACTCTTCAGAAATCGTCTTTCAAAACGCCTCAGACAAGCATCTCTCTTCTCTGATCTCGCCTTTTGTTTTTCATGTCAGCAGCCTTTTCTTTGCTCCTCTTTCTCTTTCAATTTTACTGCTCAGCCTTCGCTTGTGACAGTCTCTGCCATTCATCATAGGCCCAGCATGAGGGTGACACTGTGGAAGAATAGAGTGTGTGACTGTGTGTGTATGTGTGTGTGGGACGGTGTGACTCATGGGGCACCGATCGACAATACCTTAAAGTAACTGTTCTTGAAGGGGTCGTTCCCCGATGCATATGATAACCTGTCCTCTAGCAATTCTCTGCAGACATTCATAGGAATCACACACACACACACACACCTACACACACCTACACACACATATACACACGTACAGCTTCACAGCTAGTGGGGACTGGGGGCAAATGCTGTCACAGTTTTTAAAAGGCTTCCTGTGGTTAGACATGCTTGAAATGACATTCTGGTTCACTGGAGGAACGGAGTGGGGGAGTGGGGGGGTGAGGGAGTGGTGGGGGAGGGCAGTTTGTTAAGTTACGATTAATTTAAAGAGGTGTAGAAACAATACGAGATAGCCGAGTGATACGGTAGGGCAGGAAACCAGTCAGTCAGTGAATGAAATGATATTTAACCCTTATGAAGCAATTCATGGCAAATGACAGAACAATGTGCAGCACACAACACATATTATAATTCTGTGCAATAGAACGTGCAATAAATTGTATCTCTGTTCAACCAGTAGCATGATCAACATACGCACAACTGTAAATATATTTTTGTAACTTTTTCGATTTGTCTTTATTCTTTGATTTTGCACTTCTTCTGCTCTTGTGTATTTTTTGTGCTTTGCTGCTATAACCTGGAATTTCCCCTTGTGGGACAAATAAAGGCATATCTTATCTTATCTTATCTTATCTTATCTTATCTTATCTTATCTTATCTTATCTTATCTTATCTTATCTTATCTCATCTTATCTTATAACAACACCAGTATCTATAAAAGTGCAAAATATGAGTCAATACATACGTAAGTTAACAAAGTAGAAAAAACAGAAAAAGTGGTTGGAGTACTTCCCACCCCTCTTATTTAACAGTGTTATGACATCAATTGTTTTTACTTATTCTAAATACTTGCTGTCGTGCAGTTTCACACAGTTTCATAATTTTGCATAATTTTGTACTTGTATTGCAAGCCAACAATAAGAAGTTTACAAATGCTTGATCTTTATTTTAGAAAAAAACAACAACTCAGTGATGGAAAAAAGTGTGCATGTAAGAACAAGGTGTTTCATCTTACATGAAAAGAATCTTTCTTAATCTTTCATTGATGTAGTGAAGTCCTTAACATCAGATACTCTAATATTTGGCCTAAGCAATTAAATGCTTTTTCACTTAATTTTCATCATTAAAAAAATGTTAGCAACCAGTCAAATGTCAAATAAAATTCATTTCACAATTCCATAAATTATAAAATAATATCACTCCTTTGAACATGTGTGCTTTTTATAAAAATCCCAATAATGGACTCCATTCACCATCAGAATCAAGAGAAATATTGGTAATGTGGGAATGAGACTTCACAGAAAAGTGGGTATGAGAGGGTGGTGGGGGGATGGAGGACGAATAGGGCAGGACTGTTTATTTATGAAGTGATTTTTCCTCTCATCTAGGAGCGAGGGAGCCAGGCTGCCTATTGTTCATCACTAATGAACAACGTGAACGAGTGTGAGAAAGAAAAGAAGTGCAAAGAACAGCGGCGGCTACAAACGAGACAGATTAACATGAAAACAAAAACAGTTCGCCCCGTCTATTTAACGTCAAAATCTGTGTTTTGTGTTGGGAGATAAAGCTGTTCATTTTGTATGTATTTCACGGCTGTGTTCTCAGCTCACATGTAGACAGTTGTGCCTACAATAAAGGCCTTACTTGCAAGAGGATAGCTCTGGAAAGGAAATGGTCTATTAGATTGTCTCAACCCATTTATTTATTAGTCTTAAAAGCTCCAGGCTGGGGTGATGTCATCTTTAACAGTGTCTCTGCCAGCTACCTGCTTTGTTAACACACAACTCAATGAAGAAGAGTTGGAATAGGTTTACAGGCATTTTATGAAATTATTTGGAATTCATTTGCATTTTACTCAACATGAAGTAATTGTGTTGAGTATTGATTTTTCCGTAATTCATAAAGACCCAAATATCCACTGTTGATCAAAAGTATCTACTGATCTAAAATGTTAGTAATTTTAGACCCATTAATCCTATCAATACGTTGATATTATTTGGGTAACATGCAGTTTGTCATCTTTTCATGGTCATCAGATATGACCCATTTGGACGTTCAGAGGCTCCATAGTGAACATGGAAACATCGTCATCTTCTACAACATTGATTTACCAGTAAAACCCATGGAGTTTGATAAATAGTTACTTTTACACAGAGATCCCAGAAGAAAGGCGAGATATTGATCCCACGTTTTTTTTTTTTTTTTTACCATTGACAGATTTACACAACAAGCCAAATGAGTAACAGAGGTGAGACAGGCATGGACTTTTACACAGCGGACCTGCATTCTGGAATCAAAGGGGCGGTGAAGTAGTGCAGCGTATAGTGTGATGTATAACTTCCATAAAGGAAATACCCCGAACATAGCGGTGTTGCTAACCTCTCCAGAGTCGGCCCGTCTTTCATCGTTCCACAAATGTTAGCATGGATAGAGTCCTCCGCCTGAAGTGACAACAGCTCACTGATCTCGACGTCTCCCCAGTTCGACATCTTTCCGGTCGTGTTGATATGTTTGTTTACTGTACACGGCTCACGGTCATTTGCACAGCGGTTGCACTTGCAATACCTCAGCAAAACGACACCTTGGTTGCTGAACGAGAGGTGTTCCTTTTACATAGCGTTCTGGAATCATGTTTCCACCTTTATCACGGCTCTGTTACTACCTCCAGAGTCATTACAAAGCCGCGATAAAGGTGGAACAAAATGATCCCACCATTTTGTTTACACAGACATCGTTCTGGAATAAAGGCAAAATATTCCTGTAACGGAAGTGCTGTGTAAAAGGGGGTAGTGATAGTGGCTGGAGATGCTTGTTTTTAAGTTCAGTTAATGTTAGATTTTACTGAAAAAGTCACCTTTTCTTCAGTTTTCTCTGTTTTAAATATAATAACCCTCAAATGTGATCTTAGCATGATGATTAAAATACATGATCTGTAATTTTTTTTTACCTTTTATATTTCACTTTTATTAAGTTATTTATCACCATTTGCCATTGTGTATTTTGTGTGTGTGTGGGGGGGTTTCAGTAAAATCAGGCATTTTTCTGTATTTTATTTACTGATCATGTGGATTTTCATAAAAGCTCAGATTAAAGTTGAGGGTTATGTAAAAAAAAATAGAGATAACTCAGGAAAAAGTTACTTTTTCAGTAAATATATCAATAACTGAACATAAAACAAGTGTCTCCATCCACTGTCACTGATCCAACTCCATGGGTCTTACCGGTGAATCAATGTTGTAGAAGATGACGGTGTTTCCACATTCACTACGGAGCCTCTGAACGTCCAAATGGGTCATATGTGATGACCATGAAAAGGTGACAAACTGCATTTTACACCAGTTATTGATGGGATTGATAGGATTAGTGGATCAACAGGTATTAAACAGTTTACAGCAGTAGATGGTTTTTTGTGAACGGTGGATGTTTGGGTCTTTATGGGTTAGTTTGGGAACTGCCACAAAAGTTGCACTGGGTTAACTTCATGGATTGATTCATAAAGACCCAAAGAGCCAGTGGTGACCAAAAGCATCTACTGATCTAAAATGTATGATAACTTCTGTTCCACTAATCCTATCAATACATGTAAATAATTGATGTAAAATACAGTTTGTCATCTTTTCATGGTCATCAGATATGACCCATCTGGACATTCAGAGGCTCCGTAGTGAATGTGGAACCACCGTCATCTTCTACAACATTGATTCTCCAGTAAAAGCCAGGGAGTTGGATCAATGACAGTAGATGGAGACACTTGGTTTCTGTTCAGTTAATGATATATTTGATGAAAAAGTCACAGTTTCTTCATTTTTCTCTGTTCCTGACATAACAACCCTCAATTTTGATCTGAGGATTTATGAACATCTACATGATCAGTAAATTAAATACAGGAAAATGCATGATTTTCACTGAAAAAAATGCAAAATACAGAGGATAATTTTATAATAAATGGAGATAAATTACCTAATTCATTTGGAAACTGCCACAAAAGTAGCACTGGGTTGACTTCATGAGTTAAATACATTTCATATAATGCCCATACATACTCTTCTAAAATATAGAAAAAAATACTGTTTTTGTGTGTAACGTCATCCCACTGAAACCTGTTTATTCCACTTTTACCTTGTAGAAAATGAAAAGTGAAAACAGTTATCTCTAATCTGTTAAAGGCTTTGAATCCCACTGATCCCACTGCTTGTTTTTAATATCCTCCTCACCCTCCTACTACTTTTTTTTTTTTTCTAAAACCCCTTCTTGCTCCTGTCTGCTCCCTGCCCCCGTTTTTCTTTCCACCCATGTCCTCCCTCCCTGTGTGTGAGTGGGTAGCCCTCCCTACTAGGCAGAGTGAAGTAAACTCCCCTTTTCTCTCTCTCTCTCTCTCTCCCTCTCTCACTCTCTCTCTCTCTCCCTCTCTCTCAGCTGGCTGCTACTGTCAGACCGCATTGGAGGACAATCAACTACAACTGCTGCTGCCGCTGCTGGTGTGTTTTGTGTGGTGTGGACTTTCTCACATTGCGGTGGACACACATACGGGAGCTTGCATGCTCAGTTGTGACCCCCCCTCCCCTCCTACCTCTCTGGCCGGCACATACGTACGAGCACTGAGAGGGAGAGGCGGTTTGTGAGTGGCCGATCCTGTCCTGTGGAGCGAACTGAAGAGGGGAGAAGAGACGAGTGGAGCTGCAGACTCTACCATGCCAGTGCAGGGAGAAAGGCTGAAGCGCTGTCTCTCTCTCTGTCTCTGGAGCCGGAGTCCTCTGCTGTTGCTTGGACTGTTCTCTCTGCACGGACAAGCACACGGTAAGTTGGTGCAAAGTTGTTGTTTTTTTTTGTTTGTTTTTTTTTACCCTGATTTGCGCTGAACTTGTTCCACACATATATAAAACAGATTTCTGCAGTTCTTCTTACTTGCTCATACTTTTTGTGCATCTTTTCATTCTTGTGATGTTTGCTACAGCCATGGCTGAACTCCTTTCACTTTGGTATTAACTACAACGCAAGGCAACTGATGTAAATGACACATATATGAAGTTATTTTACATTTTAAGTAGCTGCTATGACAATATAATCTGATGGTTTACATTTTATTTTTCAGTCAAAGTGATCAGTGTTTTTTTTTTTTAATTTTTTATTGGAGACAAGAAGTATCTCAAAGAGTGTCACAGTACATTAGTCAGATATATTAAAGAAACATCAATCTCTGTAACCCTTTATAGTGCGCTCATTGAAATACTCTGAAATTCAAAATTTCAACCTTAGTGTGTTATTGAAGGACATAAGAAGACTTTATTACTTTTGTGAAATGTTTCTAAATTTTTTGTTGTTATGTAGAAAATCAAGGTCAATGAAGTTACCATATTTGGTTCCTTACCTTTGAGTGACAAAAAAAAAAACAAGTAGATTTAAAACATACAACAAAAATGTGAAAAAAAACATGTATTTTAAAACATTAGAGCATCACTTTTAGAACATTAGAGCAACATAAATGCTGATCCAGACACCTGTCCACATCCACATTCTCCCTTTGAACATCATTCGTTACATTAGTACCATTACTTCATGGTACCTAACAAAGCAGGTACACTCACTGTTCATGCATAGATGGACCTTATAGACCCTGTAGACCACATTGGACCTGAGATTGTTGCCACAATGTTACTGTTGCTGTCACTCTCTTGTAATGCATGTGGAAATGACCAAAAATAGTCACTTGACCGATAAAGGGTTAAGAAAACAGGTGGCCTCGTATCACCTTGTATTGGCATTTCATTGACTATCTGCAGATGCTCTGCTCCTAGAGTTCTGTTATTGTTCCATTGCTGTTACTCAAACAGACAGTGAGATATATTGTCATGGTCCAACATTGTTTCTGTTTGACACATGAGTCGCTTTGTCTGTGACCATGTTTGGTATCTGGAGTGTGATTGGCGGGGTGTTACCAAAAGAACGTGTCAGATTTACTAGTCTGTTATGTTTAGGGCTGTAATGTGTATCATTACGGTCTCACTCTGTGCCTCCGGTGTTTCTCTTACATGTGCTTTTAGCCACACCGCCTCAGTCCTGTAGATTATCTTCACAGTCAGCGGTTGATAAAATCACTATTGAAATAACAGAAATGATATGGGTATAGGGCTGCTGTTGTTCAGAATTTAGCCTTGGATTGTGTTTCTTCTTATGTTGGTGTCTGCACATGTTTTTCTTTGCTTCTTTTATTGTTGGTCTATTTAAAGTCATCAGGGATTGTTTCAGCTGGGAGCCCTGAAGTTAAGCCAGCAAAGGCTCTGCGCTGAGGTCGTCCTGTGACCTTTGGCTGCGTGTCATCCCATCTTTCTCGTTCATCTTCCCTGTCATTGTGACTGGTCGAGTCGGCTTTCCTAGAGCCCATGCTGTGCTGCTGCTTCTTTTGATTTACTCTCTTTGCTCTTAACCCTACCAGACACTTAGTCTTTTGAAAGCAAACCTCGCATCGATATTCGTACATATACATATATTTGTGAAAGAGCATTTAAACATTTGCACTGCACACATGAGCACACACATGGACACAAACATAAAAATCGCCTGAATGTTTTAGATTCATGGCAACACTGACTTCTCTGTCCAAGATGTACAGAGCAGCTGCTAAAGAAGAAGACATATGTGAAATCTGACATGAAGTTGGATGCCGACCAAGTTTTTTTCTTGTTTGTGTTAAACGTGTAGCAAGTCATTCACACTATTCCTTCACTCGACTATAGATAGGGCTGGGAGAGATGAAAAAAAAAAAAAGTGTTTTCAGATGTTGCTGCAGCACCTACAGGAGTGTGAAACTGATTTATTGTCCTTGAAATCTTTAGGATTAAAGCAGAAAACAGAGCATTTCAGGGATTTTCCTTCATCCTTTATCCCCATTTCCCCAAATTCTATCTTCATTTTTTCATTGATCTTAAAAGAAACTAACAAAGTAAAAAATGTCGCTCTCATTTCCTAATTTAAAGCTTGCCCCAAGTTTCTGGTTGGTCAGAGTTTTGTAAGAGTGTACTTTTTTCCTGTCAACTCACCAAGCTAAGCATCAGTAAAATGCCCTAATTGTGATTAAAAGCTTAAACAGAACGAGTGTGTCATGTTATTTTGTAATTCCGTGTTTTTAGTCGTTAAAGTTGAATCAGGTTTGCTCAAGCCGTTCCAGATTACTGACGCTGTATTTAAATAACGTTTTGCCGGCGGCCTATTCGTAACAGCCTCATTCATTGGGTGACATCTAGATGATTTATTGTCTGGCGCTAGAGTCTGCCGTGAATCAACGTGCAAATATTTGCTTCGACAAATAGTGAAAAAATATGGAACATATAGGGATTTTTATTTATCTGATTACTCCTCTATCTTTCTTTCTGTATTCTTTTCTCTCATTTCTTCCCATTTTAAACAGCACATAGATGCTCGGTTGACTGAATGGAGGTCTAGACTTGGTCTGCTGTTGTTTCTGGATCTTGTAGCCACAGGTGAATTGGAGCGGTTACAAGTTTTGGACAGGTACTAGACAGCTTCAGTGTACTGTATACAGAAAGGTCACAGTTTGCCCTACAGCATGTCAAGGCTATTGTCTCTGCAGCAAACAAATACAGGCTGGTGTGTTCATATACTTCAAGGAGAAATGAGAGCAGAGGGAATGCACACACTTATGTATACTGAGTAAATCACACACACTGATTCTGTGACCTTCCACCTACGCCAGGCTACAGCCATCCATGTGAGTTCTGGGAAGTGAGGAGTGAGCGTGATAGCTTACATTTCATTGTCCTTGGTGGAAATAAGCACTGCTGTATCAGTTTTCAGAGTCAAAGCTCTGCCAGTTGCTTTGCTTTTGTCACTGCCCGCTAATGAGACTCTGTTGCTCTCTCCAGAATTTCAGCATTTTGTTTTAGCGGTCCAAAAAACACCTCCACGGTATTTAGCCAAAATAATCACTTCACACATGTTGTTGTTTGACGCTGTTCTCCAAGCACCGAGAGTGTTCTGTACTACGTTTCATCTCACAGTTCAAAATGATCTGTTTTTAGTTTTCATAAAGTTTTTTGGCAAGATCTGAGTGCTTTATCCCTCTCTCTCACTCTCTCTCTGTCACTGAACACCTGCTTAATGATTTCAGGTTTCAGTGAGTTGATGTTTTCTTCACTCAAGGACAGCTTTACTCTAAACTGTTTTCCCAGAGTCGGAGCTAGACCAAATGTGCAGTTTAACTTGGACCGTCATACTTTAGCTTGCATCTTTTAGTTTTTTTTCAAGAGGTCGTTTCGATAATTGACTGCATGCTCTATTTGCGTTTATTGTAACCTATGATTATATGGAGGAAAATGGAGTGTGAAATAACAAAACAGTGGGCTGTGGGCTGTGAGCCTTGATACTTGTACTTGACGGGGTCATTGATAAAAGTATCATGCTGAGTAAGATAATTTTCTGAGTAAGGAGCCGAGACAGAAGGCATACGAGCTGACTCATTGTAGCAAACTGCTTGTAAGCCTTTCTGCTTCTCAGTCTCAGGGCTTCCTGACAGGATGTGTTGGGTTCCCTCACTGGAAACTGATATCTCATTAGAACTACTGATCTGCTGGCTGTGAATCTGAAATGGAGAGCTGAGGTGTTCCTGCCGGTAGTTCAAAACAAATTACAGGTGTTCCAAAGAAAACACCTTACATACAGCCTTTTTTATTTTCATTGCTGTTGTAATCTATTCTTCAGCACAGGTGGAGTCACAATGATCTGCCCAGGGAGTCTGTGAACAGGGAGAGGACTAATCTGGTGGCAGGAGCTGAAGAAGTAAGGCTTAAGTAACAAAACAATGACAAAAAATGGGATACCATGCAATACATCTGGTACTTACATAAGTTGTGTGCTTGGAAAAAAAACAAAAAAGATGTTGAAATGACCTCTGAAGGGTGAAGGTAAAGGGAAGGAGCAGAGTTTGGGACGGTGGGGTATTACATCCTGTAATGGATACAGATCCAGTAACTTCTATCCCAGTCAGATTACCGGTCTGGCCCTGACTTCTTAAGACACAGCTGGAGCAGGGGAAGTTGTGTGTGTCTGTGTGTGTATACGCATGAGAGAGAGAGAGAGAGATACCCTTTTTTTCTTCTTTATTTTTTTTTTTTTACATATTTGCATGTATGTTGCATTATTTTAAATTCATTCAAGCATGTTTAGCTAAATTACTTCACTGTCTCTGACTTTATTTTGTCTGTTCTGCTGATGCTAAAGTTCACAGATGAGACTTTTATATGGACCACTGGAATATTTTTACTTCAATGTGTTTTGCGCATACCTAAATTTTGATCTTTAAGTGTTGAACTATTGTGGGTGAGTTCTGCCACTCCAATTGTTTGAGCTGAGAGCTCTCAGTTCAGTACAACACAATGCAGTGATGGACAGATAACAGGTGAAGTGGAGCAAAGCAGGGCAAAGCTGGCTGTTACGGCCACAGTGCGCTGGGACTAGAAGGGCTTAGGATTTTCCATGCACTTGCACTACCCCCATAATACCAACCCTCTTAGACCCTGGAACAATTTTTTTGGATGGAGAAGAGCAGAAGGGGAAATGTGACAAGTAGAGGGCCACTGACTCGCCGTTGAGGGATATCAGATGAAAGTGTTTGGGAAAAATGAGGAGGAACGGCGATATAGAGGATGAGGGAGGGTGGGTCAGATGCATGCTGGGAATTGACAAGACAGAATAAGTGAACATTATGGATTTTGGAGGAAATGCAGTTTTTCTGTGATGTATTCAGTTACACCTCACTGCCCAAAAAAGTACTATGACATGATAATCTGGTTTATTTAATTTGAGGATTGAGTTACACACCCTTTTTTTTTAAACTAATGCTCATCCATATAGATGTGCTTTCCTCAGCAGAAAATTTTGTGCAGGAACTCTAAAAAAATATAAATTGTAATAATTTTAAATGTGACTGGTTGAAGCCCGCCCTACCTTGTGCAAGGAAACGGTTAAAATAGAAAGTTTGGTTTAACCCCTTGACGCCTACTGTTGCAAATTTGCACCAAACTCTTTTTATTACGGAATCATCTGGGATAATGGATGTATTCCCCCAAGACTGGTTCAGACATATTTGAAATGTACTTATAATTTTGTGGCATCAATAAAACCATCTCTGTCCCCTGAAACGGGAAAATCTGTTTTATTACTTTTTCATTACTATTGAACATTATACCCAAATTTCTATCTATTTTACCTACTATAGTCAGATTAATGTAGAATCTGCTTAATATACTTGTATATAAATTCAGGCATTAAGGGGATAAAGATAATAAAGTACCATGGTATGTTGGAAAAATATAGAAATATAGCTGCCAGCATCCAACTATTGCTTTTTATTCATATTGAGACAATCATCACAGCCTGTCCTCGGTGCAACAAGTGGAGAAATTGTTCTTAAATTCATCCATAATCATCTTCAAAAGGTCTTAAATTGAATTAATTTAACTGATAAAGTTATAATATGTTGGTCCAATCACCAAAGAGCAGTGACATATGAAAAAAAGAAGAAAAAAAAATCAGCTAATGT
Organism: Sphaeramia orbicularis; assembly: GCF_902148855.1. Classification (NCBI taxonomy): domain Eukaryota; kingdom Metazoa; phylum Chordata; class Actinopteri; order Kurtiformes; family Apogonidae; genus Sphaeramia; species Sphaeramia orbicularis. Next base: position 24,057,275 of record NC_043965.1, read on the forward strand.
AGATGTGGCAGTAAAAAAAAAAAAAATAAAACGAATAAATCCACTCTGTAATTCAAAACGCTCTTTTAACCAAATGGCTTTGCAATAGAGACAATCATCATACGCTGTGATAGGTGCCTAATGGGTGTCCAGATGGGAGTGGATGTTGGACATACGAGTGTGTGTTTGAATATCTGTGTGTGTGCGATTGGGTCGAGCCGACAGCGTGTTTGTCCAGTGAGATAGTACAGAGGAGGCCTGGAGCCAGCGATGGGTGATATGTGACTTAGTTAATGGGAAGCTAATCACACAGAGGAGACAGTGGGACGCATACGACTGTAAACACATGTACACTTACACAAACACAGTCACGAAGCACAGACACACACACACACACACACACACACACATATACAGATTACAAGTACAGATCACTGGTATGTCTCAGTGACATGGATGTCACACAAATACACACTAATGTCTTCGTTCCACACATTATCCACACATTAATAGGAAATACATTAATATCTTCCCACAGCATTCACACATTCACATTTAATGTCCACACACACACACCTACGTACATGCTGTAAATGGATGGAAAGTGATTGCTTAAGCCTGTGGAGATGACTGAGACGCCACAGACCAGAACTCTGGGAAATAAACACATGGCAGCTGTAATGTTAACACCATTGGCCCCCCTCCTCACATGAAAATCTCCACACACACAGTCACACTAATGCAACTTCACAAGCACACACAGAGAAGCGTTCACCTACACACAGATATACCTTTAAGGCTCAGATTCAGACTGCTAATTCATCGTCGAGTCCATGCAGTCGTTGCCAGGGGCCGTTAGTTCTACTACAGTATTATGGTGTATTTACTTGTCATTATGTGTGTGTTTGTGTGTATGTGTGTGAGACATGTTTTGCCCACTGACAAATCCTGTTTTGATTGCCCTAGCTGTGGGTTAGATGTGCCTTTAAAGTGAAATTATAGTTTCTGGTATCTTATTACATCCTGTTTGTGTGTGTGTGTGTTCCTTGTTCTTCTGTCATGGTAGGGGCTTTGACCTGAATGCACACTGATCCATGGGGACATTTGTTACTGTAGGGACAAAAGTTGCATAGTCCATGGGTGGAGTTTGCTTTTTGAAGGTTAAAGGTTGAATACATGTTGTTTAGTGATACTTACGATGCCCGCAAAAAACATGGAAGTCCCTCAGCATGTATGTTTTGTCCACTTTGGGATTTTTAGCCAAGGGGGAATTAGTTCAAGTCCACTGATGGTAACCTTAACACTTTGTTTTATTAATTTCTTTAAATTTCAATAATTTCCCATTGGGATTAATAAAGTATTCTGATTCTGATTTTGATGATAACACTGGACGACATGTCAAAAAAGAAGAGGCTGCCACTTCAGTGCAAACTACTGAAGATGCAATTCGGAATATTATATCCCATTTCATTAATTTTATCCTCCTGAGTCATATAAACTGGTTCTTTAACAGATGGTTTGGGCTTAGAGTTAAAGGAGTGATATTTTGCTTTTTTAAATGGAATTATGCATTTTAAAACATTTCCCTGTGGTCTACATAAACTGTAAATGCTATACTTTAGTCTGAATTCTTCATTAATTCAACTCCACAGGTCCATCTTCAACCCTATTTCTGAGTAATGACACAAGAAATGTCGTTTTGAGCGCTGGCCCTTTAAATGCAAATGAGCCACTTCACAACCCACCTCCTCCAGGTTGTTGACTGTGCTGCTCTGTCCCGTTCAGCCACTTGTGTTCGTTAATCAACCAACAACTGAACATTTTAGGTTGAAGTTTGGACATATTTTCAGTATAGACTACAACCGCTGCTGCTGACAATTACGGCGTAATCGGATAAATGTTCATCGGAAGTCTTGACCTTATATGTGCAAATGTCATGATGTAACTAGTTATAAAACGTAACAAATTAAGAAGGAATTAAAACAGGTTGTAGAAATTCACTGGATTTTTGCCAAAATGAATATGAAGAAATAAATAATAATAAATAAATGAACCAAAGACTAATAAAAGTGGGAATAGCTAAATATGACCCCTTTAAATTAGGGTCATAGTGAGTTCACCCATTGGTTTCTGAACTTCTAAAGCCAGTGGTTTTTGATTCAGTCATTTCCATGTTGGATTTTTGAAGTGACCATATTTGGACAAAGATGATAAGTGCTAGCTTACTAACTTGGTAAAATGTTGAACTTCATTAAACAGTGACCAACAAAGTTATTTTGCTGTGTTGTTAGTTTAACTTGTCAACTATAAGTATATATGAGCTGTCAAGACAAAAAAATCAAACCAAGACGCTGCCTCATGTGGTGACTGTCAGTAAAAGCTCATTACTAATCCACTGCGAAAGTCTGTTTTATTCAGGTCATCGCAACTCTGGAATAATTTGCCAAAAGACTGAGGGACTCACCTAATTTACATGTATTTAAAAGTTTACTAAAATCTAGGGTGTACCATATATGAAAGTTGTACTTATTGGATGTGTTAGCTGTTATTTATTGCTACTTTATTGTCACTGTATTTATTGCGAATGATGTATAAATTTTTGATGTCTTTTTAACTGGGACCCCAGGAAGACTAGCAACCACTACAATGGACGCTAATGGGGACCCCAATAAACAATAAACAATCAACAATCATGGCAGACATCAATGCCTTCTATTTGATTTGACATGTGATTAATGGGGAAAACATTTTTAAAATACACCACTAGATTACTGTTTAGAGGCTGAAACCAGAATTAAGTCCTGAATAAAAACAGGTGGCTTATTATTTCCAGAGACTAGTTCAGTGTGAATCTATGGAAGTCAGGGTTTTTTGTAGCCATCAGCAGTTTTACAACTTTAAGGTGCTTCACTTTTGGAGCCGAGGTCCTTGGCTCTTGGTTGGGGTTAACTTTAAGGCCTAACAGAGCTACACAAAAATACAAAATACTTTCCTGCAGATATTAACATCAAAACTGTTCACACCAACGGCGATGCACATTTGCAATATTTGCAATTCATGTTCAACAAAAGGTCAGAATAGATTTGCACCAGCTTGGTCCTCTGAAAAAAATATGGATCCATTCTCACTTGGAGCAACCTTATAAAAATATATATCATTTAATTCTCTTTTGCACTTTGCCTTAGTTTGGATTGTCTTTCAGTGCCCAGGTAAAAAAAAATACAACAACAACAACAACAAAGTCTACATGTCTGAAAATATGTTGATATATGAATTAATTAAAACCCTGGTGCATAAAAACTGTTAAATGTTGTGGTTAAGATTAAGATAAGGATGTCTTCAGGGCTATAGAGCAATAAATATGAGTGTATATCAGTGGAGCCTTTAGTTATGCTGTATTGTTTTACTCTGTGTTTCACTGCCACTGTCGAGTAACACTGTAATTCCATGATATGAATCCAGTCAAGATTGTCTCGTCAAGGTTTAAGCCCTTTAAAGCAACAAGAACAAACATTTGTGTTTGGTGCTGTGGTCTCTGCTCCTGTGATGCACCAGAACAAATCTGCACAAGCTTCAGACAGACTTGACTTTAAGCCTGTGAATCCCTTGGCAGAACCTGGCATCCAGAACAGTTAAATGAAAATGAACCCGTGCTGCCTGAATAAACAGTCTAAATTTACAGAAATGCCTGCGCTTGAGATGGTTCATAAGCAGCCAGGAGAAATTTCTGTACAATAAGCAGTAATATGTTCAAGTACGCAGTGCAGAGAACTGGTTCAGTCAAAACAAGAGGAGCAGTTTCTTTAAATTACTTGCTTATTAAAGTGAGATAACTCTGAGTAGGAAACATTCATTTTCTAATAAAGTGATTTTTTAAAAGCACCCCAGGCCAGTTTTATCAACTATTTGTGTTAGTTAATAGAAAATGTCACTTCAGTCCACAAGGAGAGCCTAGTTAGTGGCATCTGGACCAACTGGCAGATTTTTTACCACTTCTGTGTGATTTTATTTCCTCTAGATTACAGTTGTCAAACATAGGGCCAAAACCAGCCCGCCAAAGGATCCAATCCGGCCCGTGGGATGAATTTGTGAAATGCAAAAATGACCCTGAATATATTAACAATCAAGGGTGTCAAAATCATTTTAGTTCAGGTTCCACATTCAGACCAATTTGATCTGAAGTGGGTCCGACCAGTAAAATACTATCATAATCTAGAAAGAGGAGCGCCACTACTAATTATGGGCCCCATAAAAGCATAATCGTTGTGGACACTTCTTAAATTGAGTATCTTCTCAATCTATCGGACCATGGGGGGGCATGAATAATGTCACTTGCGTTAGTGTGAAACAAAACTGAAACTTATCATGCTTTCAGTGTCCAACTCCTGACTTCTATGCCTCTCTTATACAGCGGATCGTACACATAATTTCCACATCTTCTAACCTGTATCCACTGGACCCCCTCCACTGCTCTATGGGCCCCCCACAAATACTGGGCCCCATGAGTTTGTCATGTTTACCCCCCTTATCGGCACCCCAGCCAAGATATAATGACAATTCCACATTTTTTCCTTTGTTTTAGTATTAAAAAGTTAAATCACGTGAAAATATTTACATTTAGAAACTATCCTTTCATAAAAAATCTAAATAACCTGAACAAATATGAACAGCCTGAAATGTCTTAAGAGAAATGTTATCAATATTCTGCCTGTTACTAAATGTTTTGCGTCTTTGTAAATTCATTGTGATCTGTATGTTGTAATGTACATGTGTAAATGATAAACTGAGGCATATTTTTGTTAAAATTGCACTTATATTTCTTAAGACATCTCAGGTTGTTCATGTTATTAACATTTTTAATGAAACTTTGTAGATGTAAACGTTTTCATAATGTAATTGTGATGTAAATGAGTTTGACACCCCTGATCTAGATGGTCCTTGACACAGTACCATAGAGTTAAGACACACAGTAATTCTTCAGGTTTCCATATTGTCCATATATCTTGCATTATTCTATATTTAGTGTCGAAACATTCAAATCTGAGGTTTAATCCTAACCCTCAAAGACCTAAACAGCCGCTGGTGAACAAAAGCATCTACTGATCTAAAGTGTTTAATAATAGCATCATCTGATATGACACATGTGGACGTTCAGAGGCTCCGTAGTGAACGTGTAAACACTGTCATCTTCTGCAACAGCGATTCACCAGTAAAACCCATGTAGTACAACAAATGATAGTGGTTATAGACAGTTATTTACCTTAAGTTAATGGTATATTTTGCTGTAAAAGTGTTTTTTTCCCATTTTTTTTCTGTTTTGATTTAGATAAGGTATAGATAAATACTAGATTTTCAGTGAAATGCAAAAGGCAGAGGAAACTATTATAATAAAATGGATATAAATCACTTAGTCAGGGTTGCATGTAGAAAAAGTTAATTGTAATAACACTGTTTATGTGGCGACTAGTTCAATAAAAGGAAACACTAAACCTGTTGCATTGTTTTTCTTATTGAGCCATTAAGGTTATCAAAATGCCAGACACACATAAAACCTTTTAAAATGTCATTTAATTCCCATATTAGTCTGCTAAAAAAAACTTCTCTTTTCTTCGTCTTGCTACTTTTGCACTATAATTCATCTTTCACCCACTGTCTACACTGAATTCTTCTGTATCTTATGCTTTTCTCTGCGATTTCCTGTGCATTTGAAGTTTGTATATTACTTTGAGCATTTATTTATTTAAAATGCACAGTATGTTTTTAAGTAGAGCAATTTCTCAGCTTGCCAGGGAGAAAAGAAGTATATGTGTGTATGTGCTAGGATGTTGTGTTGATGAACCGATGAGCAGCTGTTGAGTATCACAGTGTTTATTTAAGAAAAGAGGGAAGTTTTGATTAACTTATAGCTCTCATTTTAAACTAAACATCCCGTTTAAGGGTGTTTGGTTATCATTAAAGTGTGGCAGCCAAAAGAAAACACAGGAAAAGAAGAAAAAGGAGCTGATTAAGTCATAAAATCTATTAGAAAAGATGCATTCGGACAGGTCTGAGACATGAGAAAACCATGGAGTGGCATTATAAGTATGTCAGTGTTGTTTTAAGTGGACTGATTTCTGATAGCTGTTAAGTTTTCTAAACATTTTCATGTCTGCTGTAAAAAATGTGACATCATATGACTTGATCTCATACCTGCTGTATCAAACTGCACAGGATTTCATCACGCAAAAATGCACAGTCTCCCTCCTGTGCTGTTGTCATCCTCCTCTGCCCAAACACCTTTAGCTCGTGTATGTGAGTTTTGCCTAATAGTGCGTCTTTATGTGTTTTTAATGGCTCTGTTCAGCGCAGTGTGGGTACGAGCAACACATTCCTCCAATTCTAAACTTGGGCTGTTATATTCGTCATGGCCAAGTATCGACTTGGCCGGTGCGCGGCTATTGTTTATCAGTTTATAGGCATGATTTTTGCATACCACCATGATGGAACAATGAGTCACATGACAATATCACGGGAATAGCATATCCAATGTGTTAAAAATAGCTGCCAAGTTTGAATGAACTGGGCGAGTGTGTATACTGTAACCCAATGTAGTTATCTTACTCAATGATGGCTGTGTATTAGAGTCTATTATAGTCCAGGTATTTTATGTTTGGTGAAAAAAAACAGATTTCCGTTATATAGATTAAGTATGCATTTAAAACATATATCTCTTTCTTTATTTCTTATCCTTAATGTATATAGTTTTGTTTTGTATGATGTTTAATTGGGAGTTGCATATAAAGAATGGCTTTATTGCACAAGGAAATCATTATTAAGGTTTGTTTCCAACATCAAAGCCATATGTTTCATGAAAACATGTTCATACCCACCCACAATGTGAATAAACAGCAGGAGATTCAACGCCTCAAGAAACCTTCAATTGAACTTGTTTGGTGTCAGCTTTGGTTGTTTTTTCTATCATAACACAACAAATTTAATGAACCCATTGGGACAAGTCGATGTATTAACATCACCGTTGATGACAGAGTAAACAGTTTTCAAGTCTTTTTTGTGTATATAGTGGTGTGTTTTGTGTTGCAATAGAGTATGTTCTGCACAACTACACTGATACACTCATTTAGTGTTAGGCACAGTGTGTGCCGTTTCTCTGTATATGCTCTTACATGCGGTAAAACATTCCACTGTGACAGACACATTTGTCTGATGGTAGTAAAGAGCAGCTGCTTTCACGGATCTGGAGGAGATCAGTTCATTCATCTTCAATAAGAATTATTTGAAAAGAGATGTGGGAGGATGTCATCCATCTTCTTTGCATAAATTCTGAAATGCAAAAATTCTGTGTGAACTTTAATGTAAATTCCTTTTTAATCAGTAGACATTTTTGATGGTTATGCTTGCATTAGTACATTTACAGGATCCTCAATGCAGATGTGAATTTTAATTAAGGAATGTCAACTTGAGTTATGTTGTGTTTCACTACTCTAACATATAGGTTCTTATAACGTATGTTTCAGTAAAACTCATAAATAATCCCAATAGGTGGAAGTTTCTGTTTTTATTATATGAGGTCATTTGGTCCCAAAAACATAAAAAAAATCTTTATATCCAAGGTTTCCAGCATGTGATTTTTGCTGACTTTTGAAGCATTTTGTACACATCTTCCTCTGTTCAGTTGCTTGACCCTTTACGTTGTGCCCGGTATAAACTTTCTGACAAATTACCCTTACGTTGTGGCATGTGTTCCTATCAGTAAAGTTTTCATGCAGATTTGAACCATCCGCTTTGTAAGTGCAGATGCAGCCATAGCTCCTTGATCCCGCCGGATGCCCAGTGTCTGTGAATTAATGTGGGCTGTTTTGTGATGAGTAGGAGCCTGCAGATGGCCATGAGAAGGAGCAAAGGAGCGTTTGATGAAGAGACCAGCTGGTCTCTCTTTATCTTTGCTTTGCTCTCTGTCCTTCTCTCTCACACCTCCTTAAAGGACCTTTTCATCATTTCCGTGTATTCCGGAGGGAGCGCTGAGGGCCTTCTGGAATGAACTCAGAGATCCGGCATCCTTGTGTACCTGTCACTCATCCATGGCAAAGAGACGCACACAACCACACACACACATACACACACACCGCTGATTGCAGCATGAAGCTGGCAGATGACAGCTGTATAACCAAAGACTGGCACTGGCTCATTACTGCATCATTCATCAGTGTGACATAATGAAGGAATGGTTTAAAAAGCGTTGATGATGTCTTTGTGTTGGAGGAATGACCGGCTCTATGCAGCTCCAGCAGGACTGAAAACAGACTGTTGTTAGAAAGAAACTTTTTCCCTTTTGTCTCCTTTCTTTACCCCTTACTCTCACTACTTCTGTTGTACCTCCAAAATCCATTCATCTTAGAAGCTTTTTCTGTCACTCTGGCATTCACGAGCCTCAGCCATAGTTTGTACAGTGAAAAAGAAAATGGTGGCTGGAATTTTAGTTGTCCCTGTGACTCAAAATAGTGTCAGTTTATCATGGTCAAATATGGCAATTAGGATGAGAATACTGTGAGAAACAAAAGCATGGTCACTCAACTCAAAGACACAACATTCTGTTTTACAGTGAATTTTTGCCATCCTCAGCCTCCCAGCATCCAGTCTCTGCATCACAAATATGGTTCATTAAGACATTCCTGCACATGTGGGATGGCTCGTCTTGTCTCAGCGGTGACAGGAAGAAAGTTGAGATAAGACCAGACATCGAAAGTACATGGAAATATGGAAAGAGAGAGAGAGAGAGGGGGGAAAAATGTACGAGAGGGAGAAAATGACAGCAGAAAACCTTTCACCCTCCATGTTTCTCCAGCTGTACAGACGGCACTGTCAAACACCAGGAAGATGAACTGCTACTTAGGGGAGAAGGGAGAGAAGGAAGGGGGGAAAGGGAGCAGTTTTGTCAAATGAGTGTGTCTTAAGTGGAGGGGGGAGGCGGGTAGTGTTTACACGGGCTCGGTGAAAGGGCTTTTCTAGTAGGCCTTGTTTGACATGGCCAGGATAACTAATGAATATGTTCTCCCGCTCTCTGTTATTCTGTCTGTCTTTCTATCTTTCTTTGAATCTCTGCTCTTTATCCTTCTATCACAAGCACAATATCCCTCTCCCTCATCTCTGTCCCCGCTGCTGCCTATCTTAATATATGTGCTCTTCTTTCTTTTCTGTTGTAGTTTGTACAAAGCGGCATCTGTTGAAAAGACTCCTTTTAGGTTTTTTTTTTTTTGGAGGGGGGGGGGGGGGGGGGGGGGTTCATGGGGCCACAGTTGTTAATTGCGTGTTGACAGTGGCCCCTATATCCTGCCATCAAGCTTCAAATACCCTGTAGGGGAGACCTGAAAGCTCATACCAGTATCTGAAAGGCCATTTTCCTGAAAGAGCTTGAAACAATTATGGTGTCAGTGAAGTGCCTGGAAATTCGGCCAGTTTAAGGACACAAATTGTTTGACTTGTGGTATGTTTTGACATAAGTGATACTCGGAGAGGTTTGGACTGAATCCCCGTTGGTCAGTGAAAGGTTTTAGAGAATCTGGACCTAAGATGTAGAATAACAACATTTTCTTATTCTTTCTGTTTACTGTGTTATTATTGTATATTCTAGGTCACAGGTGTCAAACATGTGGCCCGGGGGCCAAAACCGGCCCACAAAAGGTTCCAATCCAGCCCGTGGGATGAATTTGCAAGTAAAATAAAGGCATAATAACCTAAAAATAATGACTCAAAATATTATTTTTGGTTTAATGTGAAAAAATAATATTATATTATACCTGTAAATAATGACAACTTCAATTTTGTTTATTTATTGTAGTATAATAAATAATGTTAAATTAAGAAAATGTTTACATTTACAAACTAGCTGATGGTGAAACGTGAATAACCTGAACAAATATGAACAACCTGAATTGTCTAAAGAAAATTAAGTACATTTTTAACAATATTTTGCCTGTTACTAAATGTTTTGTGCCTTTGTAGATCTGATCTGACATGTATAAATGAGAAGCTGAGGCAATATATCATGAAAATTGCACTTATTCTAGTTTTTTCAGGGTATTCATGTCTTTTGTGTTCAGATAGTTTGTAAATCTAAAAATATTTTTATTATTTAATATGTTTTTTTGCACTAAAACAAAAAGAAAAGTTTGGAGTTGTCATTATTTATAGGTTTTGATGCTATTATTTTAATGGTTTGGCCCGCTTCAGATCAAATTTGGCTTAATGTGGCCCCTGAACTAAAATGAGTTGGACACCCCTGTTCTAGGTCATTGATGCAGCCTTAAGGTATTTTTTGGCTGCATGTTACACCATGAAATTGCTAGTTTTCTGCACAGTGTTAAATAAATATAACACTTTTCACACTATAACATCTCTGTCAGACATTCGTGTTTCAATTAAAGCTGCAGGAGCTGGAATAAGAAGGGAAAACACAAGAATTAAACATACTTAACATAAAAATAAGGAGGCATAATAGAAAAGTGAACCCCCTTTTCCACATTTCTACTTCCAGACACATCTGATAAACTCTGTAATGATCAGTAACTACATATTTAACCCTTACCTGTCTGAAAACACCACTGATTATCAAAGTCTGCATCACATTTTCTACAGCCTGAAAGCAAAAGTATCAATTGCAGAAGTCTCATGTCCTCTCAGACCACTTGAGACAATATGCTGCAGGGTAATCATGTTTTTTTTGTTCAGTGTCATAAAAAACTACCAAGCACTGCAGCTTTAAAATAAAATAAAAAAAAGCAAATCTTCCAAACTCCATATCGCCTAACCTTGTTTCTTATGCTTGAAGATAAGATGTGAGGAACATGCAGGGTCAGAGCCTTCCTGCTTTGTCAGAAAACAAAATATTTGACCTTGCTCCTTCTCCCTCCCACGGATGAATGCAGCATGTGTAAAAACTACCTCGTACAAGTGAAATATTTCGAAGTACTTGGAAAAAAGAGTGAAACATAGTAGTTAAAGATGGAAAGTAAGAAGGAAAAAAAAAAACTTTAATGCAAAAATTACTCGGTTCGAGATAGAGATACAGATAAAGATAAAGATTCAGAGAAGTGGGATTCCTTCACATGCTTGACAAGAACGGAGAGAGCTCTAAGGCAGATTGTGAATTATGATCAAGTAATTTGTCTGATGAAGTGTAGAGATGTGTGAAATGTACGACAGTTTAAACGGGGTAATACTTATTCATGCACATATCTTTTATTAGTGCAACTTTGGAATTGATGGGATTGCATTTTTGCACTGCTCCTACCTCACCATATATGTTTAATTGAATTTGGGATGCAAAAAAAAAGTAGTGTGTATATATCTAATGTGCATTCTGCGATTCTGTTTTATTACCTCTGCCAAGGAACAATGGAGGTTATGTTTTCATCAGGGTTTGTCTGTCTGTTTGTCTGTTTGTTTGTCTGTCTGTTTGTTTGTTTGTTTGTTTGTTTGTTTGTTTGTTTGTCTCTTTGTTTGTCTCTTTGTTTTTGTCTGTTAGCAAGATAACTCAAAAAGTTTTGGAAGGATTTTGATGAAATTTTCAGGAAATGTTGATACTGGCACAAGGAACAAATGATTACATTTTGGTGGTGATTTGGAGGGGGGGGGGGGGGACTGATCTGCTTTGGCAGAGGTCTATGCTCTCTGAGTGCTTTTCCAGTCTACTGATGTTGTTACTTAAATCCATTTGTAAGTAAAGAGTCAGTCACTTGGATTGTAGAAGTATTGTTAAACTTCATTCTACTGTGCAGTTTCTGTTTATTCCGTCCGTTTCTCAAGACGCTCATACGTGCAGACACTCACACAGAGCAAATAGCCAGGGATCGCAGGTGCTGGATGGATGTGAAAGGCTTGTGTGTTTTGTCAACAGCACAGCAGCACCTCACATGACTATGCACCGGACTCACATAGAGAGGACAAAGCAAAGAAAGTGGAAGATGAGAAGAGGAAGAGGGTGGGGTACAAGTAGATAGGGAGACTAAAGGAGTAAAGGGGGGCACAAAAAGGAGGGGAAAAAAAACAGTTTGAATGGGGAACAAAAAGGATGTGAAGTTTAGTTTCTTTAGGAGGATAGAGGGAGGAGAGAGGAGAGGAGGTTAAGAAAGAAACAGGACACACAGAGGTGGGCAGTGAGTGAGCACAAAGTGAGTGAGCATTAGTGAGTAGGGGGGGGGAGAGTGAGAGAAAGGTTGGAAAAGGCCGGTGGCCTCTGCTCTGTCCCCTCTGTGTGCCGCTAAACTGCCCACCCGTTCCCCGCAGCTCTGTCACTTCTTGTTTGTTAATCCCCCTTTCTTCTCCCCCTCCTACTCTTCCTCACTCCCTTTCTCTCAAATCAGTCAATTGTTAATGTGACCCCTTTAAACCCGCCCGTCCCTCTTTTCCAGTATTGTCAACACATTATCAGTGTGTACAAGAGAGACATTTAGAGAAGGAAGTGCACGATGAAAAGTAAATTCAGTGAATTCCTGTTTCAGCTAAGGCATGGATTATTCTTTTACTGGTAGTTTTAAACACAAATAAGGCACAAACTGTTCATATGAACCTACTGTAATGAGGGTAAGAGTGGCTACAATATGAAACATGCACTGATTTTTTTAAATTTTGTGCACAAAACTAGTAGATGCTTTTAAATTGTTGGTTTTCACTCACTTTAATTGCAGGAAATGAAGCTTTTCATCCATTAAACAGCCGGTATTTAGAAGAAACTGTCTCATTATTACTATACAATTGAATCTTTCTGGTAACATTAGAGTCCTGTAATCAGTATCACATAAGCCTCATTATTTCAGAAATACAGATTATTAAAGATCAAACAATGTATAACAGACAGTAAAACACATAAGATGGAAAACATGATCTCCACATGGAGAAGACATGATGTAATTACTTGTAGATAATATTCAATCAGTCGGTACACTCAGTCAAATGTCATAAATATTGATGCAGTCATTCATGAGTTATGGTAGTCATAGACAGAGAGGATGCTCATCAGAGTAACAAATTAAAGGAAAAGAATAGCAATAAAAATGTAACTGGTGCAACACTGATGATGTGTAGAAAGTGTCTGCAGACATGATGCAGAACTGATCCAAAACCATCACATCTCCTTATGTTACATGGACGTTACATCTATGTCGTTGTATGTGACATGATAATGGAGCATAACAAGATGGCAGATGTTACAAACACCATACAATATAATGGCTAACAGCTAATATAGCCAGGACTTAACACAAGATAATCTCTGCTATTGTCAGATGAAAATGATTACACACCTCCGAGTTCCACAGACCTTCCTGATAAACACAAAGTTACAATGTTAGCTTGACCAGTATGGGATGTACTGTGAGGGAATAGTGTTTTTTCAGTATTCATACTCCTGTAATATGACAAAAGTGAAATGTAACTCTACAGTTCTCACATAGTTGGCAGCATTAAACTGGTTTATGAAACAGATTAATGTGTTTTTTATGATGTGGCAAACAGAGCATTGCAAAAATCAAAATATTATCAAGTGTATTTTTCTCATTTCTAGTCAAAATATCTCATCACACTTAAAATAAGACACAGTCACCTAAATAGTAACTTTTCAGTGAGATATAAGAACTTATTTTTTGACAATAGAGCTTGAAAATCTTGTTTCAACCAATTTTACCAAGATAATTTTCACTTGTTCCATTGGCAGATTTTTCTGCTTAATTTTGCTAAATTTTGGAAAAAGTCCAGGGCCTTTTTTCAGTCTCAGTCTGTCCCTGCCCATGGAGTTGAATCAATGACAGTGGATGGAGACTTGATGTTCAGTTAATGATGTATTTTACAAAAAAAAACAGTCGCTTTTTCCACAGTTTTCTCTGTTTGTGATATAATAACCTCTGAATTTACTCTGAGCTTGTATGAACATCTACATGATCAGTGAATTAAATATAGGAAAATACATGATTTACACACTGCAAAAATCAAAAATCTTACTACTCTCTTGAATTAAGCAAAACAATCTTGAATTAAGCCAAAAAAAAAAAAAAAAGTCTGCCAATGGAACAAGTGAAAATTATCTTGGTAAGATTTCTTGAAATAAAGATTTTCAAGATCTATTGTCTAAAAATAATTTGTTATATCTCACTGAAAAATTACTCTTTAGGTGATTGTGTCTTATTTTAAGTGTGATGAGATATTTTGAGTAGAAATGAGAAAAATACAGTTGGTAAGATTTAGATTTTGCAGTGAGGCCAGAAGACAGTATATCCTTAAACTAGATGCAAGAAAAATTACCGGTTTACATAATCCTTAGTCACTGTAGAGTTGTGGTTTATGTGTTCATTGGTGACTTATGGTTGTCACACTCAGACTCAGACGTGGTCGAAATTAATACCCTGTTCGCCCTCGGCACTCAGAGTGGCATTGGTTTCTTTGAGTAAAAATGTGTATGTACTAGTGTATATCTATGTCCTTGTGCTTTTAAGTCCATTAAAGAGGTTTAACCATTTTTCCCCAGAGGAAGTACTTTGATGTAGTGAAAGACAGCTGAGCACAGATGAAAGAGAAGATAATACCTATTATCTGACATTTGACTGACAGTCTGTAACCACCCTGAAAATATATAGCACATTTTAAAGTTTCCTTCTCATCCAAGATGGTTTTACTGAAGTAGTAGTAGTAGTAGTAGTACTAGATTGGTGATGAGACGATGAAAAAATCAGTATAAATATGTGGAATGCAGATGTTTCCACACAGGTACATGCTCTGTATCATGTATAAAAACCCAGTTGGAGGAGGAGATTTGAATGGCTCTGAAATAGGGATCATTATTGGGGCACAGATGGCAGCAGCTTCAGTCACAAAGACTGCTTAGCTCTAGTGTTTTAATAGGAATAGAGACAAAAGTGACATCTGCACGTAAATCTATAGAAGGAGCATCAGTAAATAAAGTGTGAACCGTGGTATTTTCATGTCTGCGGCGCTCATGTGATGATGTGTGATATGGAAGGGAAAACAGATGAGGCATCTTTGACTGTATTCTGCGAGAAGTGCACGTGTAGATGATTAGGGCTCAGGCCTGAATGCACCTCCTACAGTCAGGGGGTTTAGCGGTTCTGCTATGCTCTGGGGGGGTATTTACTGGCATAGTATGAGCCCATTTGTCTCCTTAGAGGGAAATGTCACTGAGCTTCTGATTGATCACCTTTATCTTATGATGAACAGTTCTACTCTGATGGGTGGTTTTGTTCTACAGTGACAATGCCCCCCTACCCAGAGGGCATGGGGGCTCACTGAATGGCTTGTTGAGCATGAAAATGATCTGAATCATGTGCCATGGCCTATGCATCCAATACATCTCATCGTGAATTGACATGTTTAAAAGCATACTCACTGTCATCACCATCGTCAAAACCAAATATGTGCAGAATTAAGGCCTCAGCACACTGAAAATGTTGGAGCATCTCATGGTGGACAAACATATCCCATATTCCTCCTGTGGTTGCTCCTATTACTCTGCACTGACCACTATTCCTGATGCAGTATCTACTCAGCCTCTTACTTCCTGTGAACAGCTCTCACGTGCCATTAGGAGAAAGAAAACCTCAGTTCCACCTAGTAGAATGTCTTTTATTTCCACCATATTCTGATTAGTTAGATTTCTAATGGTGATACCCAATCTGTGTAAGAACAGACTTTGATGTCTCTGGTAACAGGCTCTTCTGTGTAACACACTCAACAAAATTGAAGAGTTGGATGTGGTTCAGTGGTGAGTTTGAAGTAATCACACTTAATGCTTTCATAAAGTTTTGACTTCAGACTTAGACTTTAGTAGAGTTCACAGCTGTGCAGACTGAAGCAAAAATACGCAATAACAAAACACAAGGACAAAGAAGTGACGTGCTGCAGTTTTTGGCCACGACTTCAGATAAATATGACCAAGAGACATTTTAGTTTTTACTCCAGATGGTTCTTAAGCTTAGAACTGGGTGCTTCTATGAAACTGGGTACATTTTGGTACCTGGCACTTTGCCAGCTTTTTACACCCAATAATAAAAGAGAAATTTAGACATATATCCCCCCAGGATGTACCTAATGACAACCTTAGATAAATGCAAAAAAAAATAATGCTCTTGCTCTGAGCCATCCCAAAATTAAGGAATTTCGAATCAAATATTGGGGCCAAAAATAGGACCAAAATTGGGACATGAAAAGCTACTGAGGTGTCAGTGCATTTGATCAGGAAAACATGGCTGTAAATGGTCTTATATGCTATAAATAAAAATACTGTGTTAAATGTGATGATCCTAGTGTTTTTTTTTATCAAGACATGTCGGTTTTTCGTGAATCTCAGTCTCATTCCAGGTTTCATGTGTAGCCCATCGTGTCCACTTGTGTTACAAGCGGAACCTGCCCATTTAAACATAAATAAATCATGAGGGATTTTGCAACAGTGGTCATTTTTGTGAAACACTCTGCCTTGCAAAATTAGTTCAATTCCCAAAATGTACCCATGAAAGAATAAAAAGATGTTTTAAAAAAAATAGAGCGTAATTTTTGTGTCCTTTGTACCGTGTTCCATGCTGATTTTTGTGTAAAAAATCATATTAAAAAATATAAAAATGTGTTTTATCTTAAAAATAGTTTCCCTTTTATCTCAGTAAATATTTATTTTTAAAAAAAACTAAAAAAACAAAGTGCTTCCAAACTTTCTTCATAACATTAGTCTACATCTGGTTTGAATTTTTAGCCCCATGTCCTGTTTTTAGGGACCAGTTTCACTGACGCACCCAACTATATTACAAAAAACCTCAACATTTTTGTGACAATTAAGCATTCATCCTACCACCAGAAAATGCAAATTAAGATTATTTCTATTTTCTGGCATCTTCTTTTTATGTAATTTTTCTTTTTCTCATTTAGAAAATAGGTATTTCTTGATTTTACAAATATTCGCTCTAATATACTATAGATACTGGAGAGAAAATCAAAGCACATAACACATTCATGTTTCTCAGTTTCTTCTATAACATGACAGATGAACTAATTCTCCTCCACCTGTGTGAGAAGAATTTACTGAAAACGGAATCTGAACGTGAGAAAGAAGTGATAAGGCGGAAGAAAGATAGCAAAGTCGAGGTACAGATGCTGTATCTGCTGTTGGTTTAATTCCGAGAGGAAGGACTTGTGCTGATTTTGGACCATCTCTGCTCACAGCTGTTAGGCATCTGGTCCCAATGATCATGCTGGAATGAATGAAAGTCTTAAAAGCCATGAAGTAAAGACACTTCCGTGATCGCTTTTTTTCCCCCTCAAGTGACAAACAGGTGCCCCTTTGAAATAGGATAAGTAGCCAGTACAAGAGCTTCGTTCCAGATCTTAAGGGCTGTATCAGTTGTAAGGCTGAAGAAATAACAGTGGTGAATGAACACGTTACAGTGTCAGGTGTTGGGGCTTAACGTTAGCTTTTCCTAATTTATATCCCACATGTATTTGTTTATCGAGTTTCACTTCGGTTCGATTTTATTTTCTATATGACAAATACCATAATTTGTTTCTGTATCAACAGGATTTTCTTTGTGTTTTTCACTTATATTGGGGTTTCTACTACTTAAAAAAGAAGAAAATATGCAAACACAGATTGGTGTGAAGTGAATATGATGAAAAAAAAAGGTGTCAGACGTTAAATATAGGATCCAAATATATAGCCTATCATCAGATATTTACCATGTTGAAGTGAAATAGCACTAACCTAAGCATGTAAATAAATGAAAAGATTGTGAAGCTATGCACAGTCCTATTCAGATGAAATAATTATCTATAATTATCAGTATAAAGATGAAGGTTTGTGTAGAGTAGCATCTACCATTTACATCCATACACCGCTCATCAAATATTCAGTCCACACATTTGTACATTTTTGTGTTGCAAAATGTCACATTTTCACTCATGACTAAATTTCTCCTGTTTTCTCCTTCTCGTCTTGTTTCATAGGCAACATATTGGACAGTATGCTGCTAAGAGCATCCAATAAGGAGGCAGTAGAGAGTGGGAAGGAGATCAGTGGCAGCATAGCTCCTGCTTCATCCTCCCAAAGGCTACTGTGGTGTCACTGTAATCACCACTGCCCTGAAGATTCAACCAATAACACATGCAGGTACTGGAAGGAGGACACAAAACCAACAAATGCAACAGTTGTGCAGCCTTTCATTATTTTTTTTCTTCTGCATTTTGATATTTACTTACTATATGTTTATTTATGGTGATATGCAACAGTTGTGCAACCTTTCATTATTTTTTCTTGTGCATTTTAATATTTACTTACTATATTTTTATTAATGGTGATATAACAACTGTCTTCTGTACGGACATAATAATGATAGTAGTTTGAAAAAACAAGAATCCACTGAATTCAAATTAAAATGTCCATGCCAGACATAATAAGAGCAGATCAGTGAATGCTTTTCTTAAAATGATGATATATTGTGATATATTACGGTGTAGCTTGTTACTCATCATAGATAAATCTTCTCTTAGGACGGACGGCTACTGTTTTACCATGGTAGAAGAGGAGGGAGGGGTCCCGGTCCTAACTGCAGGATGCTTAGGGCTGGTCGGATCAGAGTTTCAGTGTCGGGTGAGTCACTGCAAAATGTTATTTGTCTATAATCCAAAGCTTTTCACTTTATAATGAAGAAGGAAAGTAGTGGAAACCTTGAAATATTCACATTTCTTTTAGTATTTATTACTACAGCGACTGGTCTGTAAGTAAAATACTCCCAGAATAAAAGTTTGAATCACTAATAAAGTCAAAAATGCTGGTTTGGTTGTAGTTTCCAACATACATTCGTGGGTCAAAATGTGAAATTGTGAGAATTAATGAGAGAATGGGTTTGGCTCAACAGGAATATTTAAATCAGAGCTACCACATCTACTTCAAAACACTGTTACATATTTGAATACATTCACTTTTTAGGTTCTTTCTAGTGGAAGATTTATACATCTATTGTATAAATGTACATAAACTAATATATATATGACTGATAACACTTTATCATATTTATATCAGCAACAGCTAACCAGCACTTTAGCCATTTATTTTTCAATTCATCAATGTATGGAAGAATTAGCATATTTAATCTCTGAGGCAGATGATTTATAAAAAAAAATTATAGACCCGTGCAGTTAACTAATTAATGAAATGGTAGATTGATTATCTGACAATTTATTGGTTTAATCCATAAAGACCTAAACATCTGCTGATGTAACTGTTTAACATACATGTTGATCCATTAATCCTATCAATCCATGTAAATAATTGGTGTAAAATGCAGTTTGGACATTTGGACATTCAGAGGCTCTGTAGTTACCATGGAAACACTGTCATCTTCTACAACATTGATTCACCAGTAAAACCCATGGAGTTGGATCAATGACAGTGGATGGAGAAACTTGATTTATGTTCAGTTAATGATAGATTTTACTGAAAAAAAATCACTTTTTCTTCAGTTTTCTCTGTTTTTGATATAATAACCCTCAATTTTAATCTGAGCTTTTATGAACATCTACATGATCATTGAATTAAATATAGGAAAATACATGCTTTACACTGACAAAACACAAAATATAGAGGATAATATAATAATAAATGGTGATAAATCACTTAAGAAAAGTCAAATATAGAGAAAAAAAAAAAAAAAAAGTAGCACTGGGTCTTTATGGGTTAATAAAGTAGATGTACCAGTCTTGTTTTATTTAGAAGTAAATATGCACTTTCTGTTTTGCAGGACACATCAAACTCTCGTCAGAGGCGATCCCTAGAATGTTGTACAGACCAAGATTACTGTAACAGAAACCTGCATCCTACACTGCCACCCCTCAAACCACCTAGTAAGTCCGTCTCCTTTCAGCCCCCTTTAACCCTTTTTCGCTAATGAAACACAAGAACAGTTTTAAAGAGCCACTTGTTCCGTACTTGGCAGGTGACAGTGACATAGACAGGGCCAAAAGCTGTGAGTGATGGTGTTATGGCACCCACTATTACAGATATCACATATCGATATCATGACAATGTCAGGGAGTCAAAGGCGTTTAAAGTGGCCGAGACAGTGGAAGTTACTGTCAAACTGTCCTGAACGGAGCTGGGTGTCAAGAGAATACCGAGGTCTCTACTGTGTACAACACTATACTCTATGTGTGTGTGAGGAGGAGTCTTTTTGTGTATTTGAGAGACAGTAAACCTAGATTCCCAGGGAAATCTCGAGCCCCAGCAGACACCCAGGGCAGAGTCATCAATCTGAAACCCTATCATAGGGGATCAGGAAGAGAATTCATCGACTAGGCTGAGGGCTTCCTCTGGCTGTTGACTGGGGCCTTAAGGGAAGGGGCTTTGTGCCAGAAGAAAATGAAAAATTGATGAGTGAAATATGATTTGTACTTGATTTACAGTACATGGGTTCTTTCAAGTGCCGCGTAAGGATGACTGATTTCTTGGTGTCATTTTCCACGATTTTAGAGTAATTTTCTTTTTTTTTTTTTTTTTTTTTTTTTTTTTCATAGAGAGCTGTGTTACATTCAGTTTTATTAGCAAAAGTAACAAAAGCATTTTCACTCACTAACGTTTACTTCATACTCTTATCCTTTACTGGGTTCTTTCAAGCACTGTGTAAGGATGACTGATTTCTTGGTGTCATTTTCCACGATTTTAGAGTAATTTTCTTTTCTTTTTTTTTTTTCTTTTTTTTTTATTAGTTACAGGTTTTTTTGGGGTTTTTTTTGAGTAAAAATATCTCCTGCTGCATTTTTCATAGAAAGTTGTGTTCCATTCAATTTTATTAACAAAAGCAACAAAAGCATTTTCCCTCACTAACATTTACGTCATACTATTACCCTTTACTGTTTTCTACTTTTCGTTTGTTCTTTTTTCCACCATTTCATTCAACTCTTCTACTCTGCCTCCTCCCTTCTCCAGTCTACGTAGATGGAAAGATCCACCACATGGCTTTGCTGATCTCAGTCACTGTTTGCAGCATAATACTGGCTCTCATTATCATCTTCTGCTACTTCAGGTAATTTTGACCCAACAACATACAAGTAACAAACCTCTGTCACCTACAGAAACACTCGACTATATAGAACTACAACATTTTTTCTGCTTTCATTACATAATGTATTAAAAAAATGTGTTTTTCAGGTATAAGCGTCAAGAGTCTCGTCCACGTTACAGTATTGGACTGGAGCAGGACGAGACCTACATTCCCCCAGGAGAGTCTCTGAAGGACCTCATAGAGCAGTCGCAAAGCTCAGGCTCAGGCTCAGGGCTCCCTCTATTGGTGAGATACCTACATTACATTTAATAAAGAAATGTTTCATGAAGTGGCCGAACCAGCGTCAGTCTTGTTTATATATACAGGGTGGGGAAGCAAAATTTACAATATTTTGAGGCAGGGATTGAAAGACAGTGTATGACCAATTAGTTTACTGAAAGTCATGAGAATTTATTTGCCACAAGAAAATTTACATAATAGAAAATGTTTTTATTCTATGTGTCCTCCTTCTTTCTCAATAACTGCCTTCACACGCTTCCTGAAACTTGTGCAAGTGTTCCTCAAATATTCGGGTGACAGCTTCTCCCATTCTTCTTTAATAGTATCTTCCAGACTTTCTCGTAATAGTTTTGCTCATAGTCATTCTCTTCTTTACATTATAAACAGTCTTTATGGACACTCCAACTATTTTTGAAATCTCCTTTGGTGTGACGAGTGCGTTCAGCAAATCACACACTCTTTGACGTTTGCTTTCCTGATTACTCATATGGGCAAAAGTTTCTGAAAAGGTATGGATAATAGTGCTAGGTATGATTATGACATCAATATATGTTTGGTTTCAAAACAATTGACGTAGTGCCTGCTGAGAAAAAACAACTAAATGTTCATTGTAAATTTTGCTTCCCCACCCTGTATATATATATATATATATATATATATATATATATATATATATATATATATATATATATATGTGCCGAAGGAGCTCCTATCACCATAGTAGGAGCATTAATACTGAGTTACTGATTTTTACAAACAAAAAATGACAAATGTGTTTCAAGAAAAAAAAAATGATGTAAAGTTTAATAGAAACCCTTTCTCACTATTTGCTGTACAGGTGCAGAGAACAATAGCCAAGCAGATTCAGATGGTGAAGCAGATCGGAAAGGGGAGGTACGGCGAGGTGTGGATGGGCAGGTGGAGGGGAGAAAAAGTTGCCGTTAAAGTATTCTTTACCACAGAGGAGGCCAGCTGGTTCAGAGAGACCGAGATCTACCAGACTGTCCTGATGAGACATGAGAACATACTGGGTAAGATGTCCTGCCTCTGCTCCCCTTGTTTTTCTTTCACTCTTATATTATAATAAGTTAACTTTTAACTTTTAACTTTTAACTTTTAACTTTTAACCATTAACTTAACATATTATGTTAAGTTAATGGAGAGGATAATATCTATGAATGAATGAATTTATTTTTGGTTTGTACATTAATCATTGCACTTAGTACAGTAATTATAATAAACATACAAACCAAAAAACAGAATAGGCGAGAGGCAAAAGTTTATTTTTTTGCCTATCCTTTTCACCTGATACACTGCTTATACTAACCCTTTCATGCATGGTGGTCACTACAGTGGACAGTTATTTTACAGCTGTTCTATTGTATATTCATGGATTTTGTGGTTTTAGTTCCATATTAGCCAACACAGTGGACACTTATGCATCATCCTATACACTGACATTCAGACCATTACTGAAACTTTGCTGTTTTTGATCAACCTGATCTGCAGAAACATGTTTGAGTGTAAATCAATTGTGATTTCTTACACAAAATCAGGGTTGTTTTTTTTTTTGCATATTATCTCCATGAAGTGAGTAATAACTAGCATTAGAATATGTTAAAATGAGAGAAAACATCAGATTAGCAGCATTAAAAATGTTATTATTTCATTGTTTTTATATCACTTTCTGATATTGGGTTTTAAACATGTTTCTTTACTTCAAAAATTAAATGCATGGACATTTTTGTAACTCCATTAAAAAAAAAAACTTGATTGCATTGTTTTTTCATGCCTAAGGAGGAATAAAAACACTCAAGAAAAAAAATCTTGACTAAGGTTCTCATAATTCATGCATGAAAGGGTTAAATTAAATGTGTACAGCATCGAGTATTCACACCTAAAAAAAAAAAAAATCAACAACAAAAACATATCTACCATCTCAATTCAATATTCCTAAATGATTTTAAACTTAAGGCTTTTTTTTTTTTTAACATTGTCAAAGGAGTGAATAACTTAAATTCATGATCAGGTCCATTCCATAAAGTCCATCTAGACTTCACATTTGTCCTCAGTTTAATCTATTCACTCATATAAAGATCTCTGAAGTCATAATTACTCTCTCTTAATTCAAAGAAATGATGAAAGGTGTTTGGGACAATACTATTTTTATCCCTCATCTTCCATATACCTATTTAGAAATCATTTATCATATTTCTTTTTAAATATTTAAGATACATAGGAGGAGTCATACTAAACTACTGATGAAAGATTAATGATTGTGACAAATCAATGTAATCACAGTTATACATTTGGCAGCAAAAATACTGAAATCTTGACATTAAAAAAAAAACAAAAAACGTCATCACTGCTTAAGAATACCCTGTAAATGGATTTGGCCTGTGTCCATGTTTATCTATGCTGCACCACACTGCACTTAGTGCCAAAACAGATCAATTATAGCCAAGAGAATACACACCACAGCAAATTAAAACGTAGACAACAATAGACTGCAAAGCCAATCTTGCATAATTAAACACCACAAGTTGCATAGCAATTAAGTACTAGGGCAAAAGATCACTCGCCAGTAAACCAGAAAACAAAGAAGATGCTGCAGTGCACATTGGTGCCTTCTATTGTTGATAATACACACTTCATTTTGACTACAACACTAGCAATGTTGATGATTAAAAAAATGTTTGTCATTAAATCCATCAAAGCAGACAATTTCTAAGATGAATGTATTAATTATAAGGTCAAAGCATCTTAAAAACAAAGTTAAAGGTTGAATTTTCTGCATGATTTTTTTTTCCTCTATTGTTTTGTGGACGTCATTAAAACATGGTTCAAGATTCAAACTAAAAAGTTCTTTCTCTCTTAATGTTTTTTTTTTTTCTCTTTCCATTGTGCTCACAGGCTTCATCGCTGCAGATATCAAAGGGACTGGCTCTTGGACTCAGCTCTACCTGATCACAGACTACCACGAAAACGGCTCTTTGTATGATTACCTCAAGTCAACAACTCTAGACAATAAAGCCATGCTGCGATTGGCTTACTCTTCTGTGTCAGGCCTTTGTCACCTCCACACTGAGATCTTTGGTACACAGGGCAAACCCGCAATTGCTCACAGGGATCTGAAGAGTAAGAACATACTGGTGAAAAGAAATGGGACCTGTTGTATAGCTGACCTAGGACTGGCCGTCAAGTTCATCAGGTGAATGTGCAAAAAAAAAAAAAAAAAACAGCTGTTACTGTTGCTTTAATTTAGTTCTCATTTTGAATTGTGTTTCGAAGAATTTCAATCAGAAATGTTTCACAGTATTTTGGACTCATAATGTATCAAAGGGTTATGGATTGGGCTCAGTTAATGGAGTCAAGTGAGTTAATCTTTTTAATTAAAGTTTGTACTTTGATCTCTGCAGTGACACCAACGAGGTAGACATCCCCCCCAACACCAGGGTCGGCACGAAGCGCTACATGCCTCCGGAGGTTCTCGACGAAACTCTGAACAGAAGCCACTTTCAGTCGTACATCATGGCCGATATCTACAGCTTTGGGCTCATTCTATGGGAGATCGCTCGCCGTTGTGTCTCAGGAGGTACTTAATTCTACGGTCCAACTCCACACACAAAAAACTATGGGGGATCAAGCTAATATTATGCAAAAATGTAACTAACAAACAAATTCACTTACACAGTTTGGGTTGCAAATACAAACCATGATTTGCAAATTAGTGCATATTATTCTGCAAGCCTTATTGCTCTATATCCTGTTGCTGCATTACCCAGTGAATTTCCCCATCATAGGATCAATAAAGTTGTACTTAATCTAAT
This sequence comes from Sphaeramia orbicularis, assembly GCF_902148855.1. Classification (NCBI taxonomy): domain Eukaryota; kingdom Metazoa; phylum Chordata; class Actinopteri; order Kurtiformes; family Apogonidae; genus Sphaeramia; species Sphaeramia orbicularis. The sequence goes on from NC_043965.1 coordinate 24,082,407, forward strand.
CTAATCTAATCTAATCTAATCTAATCTAATCTTGTTTTCTTCACCATTCTTCAGAAACAAATACAACATGTCTGACAATTTAAAAAAAAAAAAGAATAAAACAGAAAGCCAACTTTTGGTGCAATTTTGATTTTGTTTGGCACAACTGCATTTTTTATTAGTGTTCATTACCCTTCCAGTTGGGAAGCAGCACATACCAGAGTGAATTTTATACCTGTCCACATTTATACTTCTTGTTTGTTCACCAACATGTATGAAATTAGCCTTGTTAAACTAAAACAACCTAAAGTATAATGTGGGCATCATCACTTGAGCCTTAAACGTCTCAAAAATAAGCTTGTATTCATTATTTGTCAGATCTGATTCAGTTCTGATCATAGACTGTGTATTGATTGTAGACAAACCCTGTGTGACATCACCCACTCAGGATGTTTGGCTTTGTTTGTAAACAACTTTCTATATTTGGATTAAGAGTAGCATGATACCACAACTTTCATATACAATAGTACAATTGTAATTTCAGTTTCTTAATAAAAATATGGTTGTGTTTTATATGAATAAAGTCAAGGTCATACATGTACAGACATTAAATATGGCTGCCTTAGATAATTAACAGAAGTTAAAAATTAATGCAATGCTAATGCAGCTAAGTCACACTGATTATTATAATTAAGTACTTGTAAACTTCATGATAGAATGTCTTTAAATTCAACTGTGTCAGTGTTGCCTGTCAGGGAGAAAAATTATGTTTCTTTGACAAAGAAGAGCTCATAATATCCAACACAACAGCCAAGCTAACATTAGTTAAAACCCACACAGCATGGCAGACACTATAACACTTACCTGTCAATCACAGTGACCACTCAATTATGTTTAGTTTTTGCCTTAACATAATATAAACAGGTGAGTTGCATAAAAATGTCCTCCTTGTGTAGCAGGAAATTAAAACAAAAACTTGTTTTGCAGGCTGTAAACGTGTTTATTTCTGATGTAAGTTTGCCATTTAAGTTTGTATTTAAAGACACCTATCCTTATTTAATAGTTACTGATAACATAAAATGATTTGTACCACCTGAATGAATGAACAAATGAAATCTTTATTTCAAACATTTTGACAGTGAAATCAAAACAAAAATCAACCAACAAAATATGAGTGCTGGTTCGTAAATGATTGATAAGCAAACAAACAACAAAACAAATAAATAAATAAATAATAGTAAGTAAGTAAATAAATAAATAAATAAATGAATAAAATAATAATAATAATAATAATAATAATAATAATAATAATAATAATAATAATAATAATAATAAAACAAATGAAATGAAATTATACACGCTTGAAAAGGAGTAGGAAGAAGTAAAAACTTATGTACTCTTATGTCACGTGTCACCTGTCACGTGATATTGCAGTGGGCTCTATGCACAGCTCCACTACTTCCTGAACTTCAGGTGGGTCCTTTATTTCCTGTCTTTCATTATTTGACACACTGTTTAACCCAGGTGCGTCTGCTGCTTCTTGTTGTAACTACTGAATAATTAGGCACACCTGCATTAATCAATGTCTCCAATAATGAAAGACAGGAAATAAAGGAGTCACCTGAAGTTCAGGAAGTAGTGGAGCTGTGCATAGAGTCCATTAGTACCTTATATTAACATTGTATGTCATGATCTGTCCCATGTCAGATGAAGAGCTATGGCCCGAAACGTCACTACTTGCGGTGAATAAAATTTTTTCTGAGGAGCTCACAGGTTGTGCGGACCTTATCTGATTCTTCTGATTCTTTCATCCACTGTTTCTTTGGGATCCTGCAAACCTTTTAGTGACTGCATGTGTCATCACCTCTCTTCAAGTTTGCCATTTTAACATGGTGGTCTGTGGAGACTGACTCGCTTTTAGAGCCAACTCCTACTGGCCATTACAAGTTACTGCAGATTTTTCCATCCTGGATGTTGGCTTTTGGTCAGACCTCAGCATAACTAGGAATTAAATGTACTCATCATGCCATCTGCTGTTGTGGTGGGTGAATTACTCAGGACATTTGTGAGAAAATTGTGAGCACAGAGTAAAGACTGTGTTTTTCTTCTTGTAAACACAGATTTTGTTCCATATGTATATGTAATTTTTGCAGACAAAACCCATTGTTGTTTGTTAATGTTCTGTATTTGCAAATCAAACTGCATTAGTGAATCACAGGAAATTTGTGGAACATATTCTGTTTGTTATGGAAAGAAATGGAATCATTGTACCAATTTTTTCTGCATCATTTTTGGCAAAGCAAAAAAAACAAAAACATGAAAACAGATGGTGTTTTTCTGTGATTACTTTGTTTCAGGGATTCTGGAAGAGTACCAGCTACCCTACCACGACTTGGTCCCTACAGACCCTTCATATGAAGACATGAGAGAGGTGGTCTGCATCAAGAGACTACGGCCATCATTCCCGAATCGATGGACCAGCGATGAGGTGAAACATGTTAAAATATGTTGCTGAACAGTTTTGGAAAGTTTTTGGACACCCTTTAAATTTTGTACAATCTCAAAAATTAGTTTGTTTGTTTATTATTAATAAGAAAAAATAACCAAACTAAATTCTTGGCAGATTCAACATGTCATGTCCTGGATGTGTTTTATTATCTTGCTGAAACATCCAGTTTTGACCTTAATCGAACAGAGCATGTGCAGAAGGGAGAATGTGGGTTTGGAGAATGGAACAATACTTGGCAGAGTTTAATGACTGACGAGTGATTCTTAATGCAGTATGTCACAAATGCATGGGGTGTCCAAAAACTTTTTTTTACACCACTGTATAGACACATGTGGTCATTGACACACAAAAATCATCTCCCTGACATGTTTTTCTGTGTCTCTGCAGTGTTTGAGACAGATGGGGAAACTGATGACAGAATGCTGGGCCCACAATCCAGCCTCCCGACTCACAGCGCTACGGGTCAAAAAGACACTTGCCAAAATGTCAGAATCACAGGATATCAAGCTGTGAGATACACATAGAGAGGGCACTAACAATCACACTGGCTCTAGTCCAGGATGCACAATCTTTTTCGCTGGGAAAAGGAGTTGAACAGGGAGCAAGAAAATCACCTGATGATCATGAACGTCGAGTCCAAACGCCCGGAGCTCTGCAACCCATGCCCTCCCTTGAAAATGTGTTACAGGACCAAGGTGCTTAGTGAAAACAAATGAGAAAATTATAATAATGATGATAAAAATGGATTATTCTGTCATCCAAGGTTATAAATTTAGGAAATAATTTTAATTTCAGACTAGTTTAAGGACTCTAAAATCCATCGCAGGCTCCTGTTCACATGCTCCAAAGGCCTTGGAGGACCACTGTAGCTGCAGAAAAACGCAAACAGGCTACTGACCAGTGTGTGGAATACTATATCACTGCTTTCTGTGAAAGCTACCCTACCTGTAGATGAAGGTCTGTGATTGATAGAATGGATGAGATGTGCGAAAACGCAATCTGTAATTGCAGCATGACTTTTCCTTTCAGACACTGTCACCCCACTACTGGCTTTGTTAAAATTGGATTGAACACTTTTTTTGAACTTCTTAAAATGGCTGGTTTTGAGTAAAAGGACTGACACTATGTGACAGAAAAAAAAAGACATTGCTGGGGCTTTAAACATTTTGTTTATGCTAGTAAGATTTATAAACACTGAAGAAAAGATAATCTGTATTTTTGAGTTGTGATGGACAATGACAGTTGAAAAAGTGTATTTTCTGTGTAAAGCTCAAACTCTTTGTCTATATGTGAAAAATAAAGTTTATATGTCCAAATAAACTCTGGATTGAGGCTCCAAATGCCTCTGTGTTTCTTGATCTCTAATGGAACTGAAATAAAACTTGAGTTGAGGCAGGCATTAAAGTAAAAGAATGAAGTAGAATAGGCACTATGTAGTAATTATAGAAAGGCAAGACTGCAAAGACAATCAGAAACTGTTGTAGTCGAACCACAGGGTAGATGTGTTGAGAATGTAGGGATCCATTATAAAACTTTGAAAATGTGCTTTTCTCATTCAGGGGTACTGTGCTGTAATTTATATGTCAACAGGAGTGGTGTCATGCCTACTGTACTCTTCAGTCACTTCTAAGTAAGCACTGAAACAAGACCAATAATGGATGTGTGGTTTTTTTGGCAGTTGATGCAGATGCTGACACACTAGACTCACCATGAGAAACTAAAGGGAAAAAAATGTATTATTAAAACCCATTTGGTCCTGCTATTTCTAAACTTTCACCATATTTTACTGTGGACATCACATGGTGTCTTTATCCTGACCACTGGACACCTCACACTTTCACACTAAAGAATGTGTTGAATTGATTCACCATAATAAACCATCTGTCACCAAAAAAAAAAAAAAAAATCAACTTGCAGCAGAGTCATTTAAAAATCCATCCCACAGCTTCAATCAGGCAAGTTTTTCCAATAGATGAAATTCTTAAACTGCAGCAGTCACGTATTTGGAAGCTTTAACAGCCTTACAGCCTTAGCGTGAATTGGTTCTTCAGGTAATTCTGGACGCCTTTCATCCTCGCAGTTTGGAGTTCCTTGTGTGTCTGCCTTCACAGCAGCATCAGGGGAAAACTCCAATGGTTTTGAACAGTCGATGATGAGGAGAGATTGGTGGAGGTCAATGTGCCAACCACACTTTCACCCACAGGTGGGGTAAGAGAGCCCAGATATTGGGGTAACGCCAGCTGTCCTCTGGTGTCGCCAGGTCCTCGACTGTTGGATGGTGTCGCGTGTTTGTTCAGTTGCCGCAGCACAGATGACCTGCCACAGTGATGTGTTGAGTGCCAGATGTTCAAGATGGATGGGGTTTATGTTATAGCCCTTCAGGAGGTCTTAGGTATTATTAGACCTTCCTCATTTGTCTTCCTTCAACAGCTATAATACAGGGGGTCTTCATTAACACTTCAGTGATGGCAGACCAGTGTTGAAAACCTAAACGGAATAAACCTTTTTAGCTTTATAACTTTGCATCAGAGGTGTATTTTTTGTTGTAGCTAAAATAGTAAGAATACAGTTTCATCATTGGAGGATTGGATAGATTTACTCATTTCTAAAATCTTTTTATTTCCTATTGGATACTGTACCATATTCATTCTGTCAGGAAGTGATGATTTCCATCCAGTAAAAGGTTGAACATTCCTTTAATAAATTGTTTCACTCATCCATGCGGCTGATGCACAGTTTGTGGATGAATGAGGTGAATACTAACTAGCCGCCTGCCTCGTACTGTTAAGGCATGCTGTCCATATTTTATTAGTTAAAAAAAAGCTGCATGCCTCATTATAACCCACCAGTGCTGCTGAGCACACAGCATGTTAAACAGTGACACCATAAGGAGCTTCTGTTGCAATATCCTCCCCTTCAGGCTATTTTATATCCATCCAATAATGGCGTTTGGAACCTGTTTCAAATCTAAAGCTATGAAAGTAATGTAAACTTTGTGCAAATATATGCAAATTTATATATTTATGATACACAGATGGGATTTCTGACCATTAATCCATACGGTACAGTTATATTAATAGTGCAACAAGTAAGATATTTAAGTTAAACACCAGTCAATGAAAAGAAATGTTACTAAAATAAAACACCATAGACACTAATCATTTTTAGCATTGCTTATAAATATAATTTATTAATTGTCTTAAAAATTCTTTCTTACACTTTGTACAGAAAACAATTAGAGGAGATAGAGAAGCGAGCATTCAGCAAGATTGAGCAAGATTCATGAAGCGTGCCAGAATTAGCTAAAATAGACCAACATTACCCCGCACTAATCAAATAAAATCACCCCTGATAGTAAAATAAAAATGCACTTACAAGCACAGCTCTAGTTATAGACTTCTATCATGATAACCAATGCCAAGTTTGCATAGTAGACACAGCTTTTACAAAAAAAGGAAAGAAAATTAAATAAAAACTCGAAACATACAAACTAGTATCTAACCGTACTGTTTTTCTTTTTTTTATATTCTGAAATTTGCCAAATATAGCTGACAGTACATAACTGTACATACTGTGAATAGAAAATATGTTTACATACTTTGATATTTTAACACTACTTTCTTCATTTTCACATCACAAAGGATCCCCGTTTGGAGGTCCAGTGTGCTCTCCACATTAAAAACTGCTTTTTTCAGTCTTACTCTCTCAAACAAACAGTCTAACCCACTGGTAAACTGTCAAATTAGACCTGGCAACTTTTGGGCTTTTGATTACACAGTAATGGTAAGGTAATTTCTTCATCAATTGTTTCCTTGCATTTCCTCTTCTAATGATGAATCAGGCTGGATGAAAGAGGGTTGCTTCTGAGAGGTAAATATTGATCTTACGAGACCGTGAATTCTGCTTTTGACTTAGTCGGAGATGTTGATGGTCATATTTTATGAAAGAGACAATGTCATGAAATTTGGTTCATGTTCGGAAAGAAACTGCATTGATGATTTGACCTTTTAGGCTTTCATCCTGTTAAAATTTACAAGACTGTTCCCTTTGTTTCCCCACATCTGACATCAGCCGTTACATGTGAAAATATACAAAACATCCACTCTGTCATTTAACCATACACTTTTCTTAATTTGGTTAATAAGGCTGTCCAAACATTAACATGTACACACTTTTGAGGCCTCCGCGTTTTCTACATCTGCTTTAACACTGATACAAGAGGTCAGATTTTTTCTTCAGGAATTTCTGACTGACTGAACAAAGAAAGAAAATCAATGTGAAAAATCAATGTTTCAAGGTTTACTCCTGTGGAGACAGCCACAAGATGAAATCTGTCATGACCAGGTAAAGATCTGACCTTTTGTACAGGTGTTAACTCAGCCTTTGTCTACTTTGTTTTCTTTACAGTATCCTCCTCAGAATCTCCTCTTCGTACCTGATGTTCGGTTTCATATGGCGTCTCTCCGTAGTTCAGAACACAAATTTCTGAGTTCCAGTTCTTGAATATTTTACACGCATTTCCCTTGAATCAAACGTTCACATCATCCTTTGCTTCACAGATGCCCTTGGGGGAATCTGACACTATTAAAAAGCAGAAATAAGGCTCATATTTTTCATCAAACCTGGCTTTTAAGAGTTATGACACTGTTGACTCCAGCCAACACACACACTAAACCTGTATCCATTGAACAGCCAGCCTTGATTCACAAACTCATCCTGCGAAATACAAATATATTACACTACATTTTACATAGGCCCTGTAATCTGTATGTTGATGTTTTCCTCTAAATCACTTTTTTGTCTTTTTCTTTTTTTTTTTTTTTTTCTTTTGTACACCATAAGCTGGAATGTTAGTTGCTGACATAACATCTGTTGAGATAAAGGGCAACTAACTTGATATGTTACAGACCCCCCCATCCCCACACCGCCGTTCACATCTCTAAAAAACATTAAAATGGCAAAATAATAAAAATAATAATGTTAATGTAAATAACACAAGAATGACACTGAACAAAAATATTATGATAATACAAGGTCATTAAGATGAAGATAATGTATTTACATGTTTTAGATGCACTAAAATGTAAATGCTGTTGTTCTTCAAAGGCCACTGGATGGTGCTAGTGACCAGCAAAGTCATGGTGATGATCACAAATTAAATCTAATGGAGATAACATAACTGACAGTGTGTGATACTGATGTGTGTGTGTGTGCATGTGTGTGTGTATATATATTTTAGAAAATTAAAATGTAATGGTAATGAGTGATATCAGTATTTTATTCACTATATATCACATAATACTATGGTACTCTGTATATTACTGTATTTAAAAACACTTGTATTTTCACCTCTTGCTTGCTCCCCATTTTCTCTGAGTTGGATCCTGGTCAGAAACAAGCCCCAGCAATTTTACGAACAACACTCCTGGAGGCTGTAGTCAACCAAACGTGGTAGCCGCAGCTAGAGTTTCCCACCCCTCATGTAGTCTACATCTGCAGTACAGCCTCATCCAAACAAGTCCTCTTTGGGGGAGAAACAGAGCATGACTATATAATAAATACAAGCCTAAGAATGAAACTGAAATGGACTTTTTTTTTTGCATGTCTGCCTTGTTTATCTGTTTATCATAAGTGAAATATTTAACATACCTCAAAACAGACTCTCAAACAAGCATGTCACAACTATGCCCTGATAAAATAGCAAAAAAAATAGATGATTAAAACAAACATCTGACCATTATCAGGAGGGTAATCATCTTTGGATTGGTGTTTTTTACTGAAATTAGAGGCACACGTTAGGTAAGTGGACCGCCTTCGACTGATCCTCTAACGATCGGGATGAACGCCCAATATTAATGTCACGCAAGGGGTCAAAACACAGTAATGTCCCATCAGAGAGCCAACTTTAATTGATTGCCATTCCAACATTTATTTCAATATAAAGTAGCTCCTTGTTTTGGATAATCCCTTATGGTCCAACTAAAGCAAAAATGAATTTAATCTGTCACTAATCTGTTAAATTGTCTCTAAAATGTCCCATCAGAGAGATTTCAAACATCATGTTTTGATCCATATATGGAAACTAAAAAAGACCACATTGATCTCAGCCAAAAAAGGATGCTTGCTGTCAGGGGCTTGCTTCTGGTCAGGACCCTTGATTGAATATGTGTTGCAAATTCTTTTAGCAGGAAATGATCCACACATATGGACAGCAGAATACATAGAGCGTTCCCTAGGAAACTATATAAAGACAACAAACTCTACTGGCAAACACATACAGCCATGACTCACTAGAGAAGAGTGGGTTCATTTCCTTCCCCCCCCCATCCGTTTTCCATCCTCTTATTTCAGGTGATCACCTGTTGGCTCTTCCATCATTTCCTGTTTATGTCCTCCCTCACTTTTCTAATCAATTTAGCCTCTCTCTGTTTATGCTCTCCTTAAAATAGACTTGCCTCTAACTCGCTTTCTGTTTCTCCTCAATCTGCATTCTCCCACTCTTCTGCAATCACTTTAGCTCCACTCTCATTATCATTCTATCCGTACATTAAAGAGGTTTTCAGCGTCACCACCTCTGTTGCTCTCTTTTTTCTTTTCTCTGCTTCTCTTTGTTCAGTATAAAATAACAGCAAGAGAACAACTGGTTTCACACTAAACAAGGTCTTTTTAGGCGTGTATGTTTTTTTTGTTGTTGTTCCTGATAGGTGTGGTTTGTGTGGTAGCTAGGGCTATCTCTTCTTCGGTTACACACAACACTGCAACTTTGGGCAAATACACACACAAGGATACACACACAATTCGAGCACCGTCCCTTCAACTGCTGTCTTCTCCTTCTGTTACCATGTCGGCATCATTGCCATGGTATTTAATCGGCGCTCAATCACCATGGTGACAACTTTTCTTTTGTTCACATCAAATTTGCTGCCCTTGCTGCAGGATCAACCGTAGAGAATTTACGTGAAATCATCTCCAGAGTTCTGTCATTGTCATGGTAACCATGTTGCTTCGTCAGTGTTCTGTTGTCATGGAGGCAAGATTGCTGTCATGGCGACCCATCTCTTCAAGCACAGCAGCCAGTTCATTTAGATCTCCATCAGGGAAGTGCTGAGCCTCCCAGAGGTCCAGGATCACCCCTGTTGGACTGGACTTGGTGGCAAAGTAGTTCAGGTACCTGGGACAAAAGAAAACAAAAGAGTCCATACTGAAAATATGTCCAAACTTTGAGCCGATTACCTACATTTATTTGTGTATTTGGACCCTAATAGTTCAAAAAGTTTGAATTTGAACCCTCCAGGTGCTGCAAAGCTATCTTTATATTCATTTTGGCAAAAATCCAGTGAATTTCTACAACCTGTTTTAATTCCATCTAAATTTGTTACATTTTATAACTAGTTACATCATGACATTTGCACATATAAGGTCAAGACTTCCGATGAACATTTATCCGATTATGCCGTAATTGTTTGTCAGCAGCAGCGGTTGTAGTCCATACTGAAAATATGTCCAAACTTCAACCTAAAGTGTTCAGTTGTTGGTTGATTAACGAACACAAGTGGCTGAACGGGACAGAGCGCACAGTCAACAACCTGGAGGGGGTGGGGTCATGTGCATTTAAAGGGCCAGTGCTCAAAACAACCTTTTTTGTGTCATTACTCAAAAATAGGCTTGAAGATGGACCTGTGGAGTTTAATTAATGAAGAATTCAGACCCAAGAATAGCATTTACAGTTTATGTACACAACAGGGACATGTTTTAAAATCCATAATTCAATTTAAAAAAGCAAAATATCACTCCTTTTATGAATTTTTACTTGCAGACAATATATTATCAGCATAATAAAGAATTGCATCATTCTAATGTAGATGCATATGAGTAGAAAAAATTGCTTTTTTATAGTAAGAGTATATCCTAAATCTCTTGAGCATCGAGTATATTTGTAGTATGACTGCAGAGAAAAAGCTCAGCCATCTGTGATGAAGATCTTGAGTCTGCTTTAAAGTGGAAAAACCATCAGATTTGAGTCCTGTGTGGATAAAAATGAGACTCTGTGTTCCTCTGTAAACCCTGTGGTTGCCCTCCTGGTACATTCTGAGACTGTCTAAACACCAACATGTACATCCCTCATCTGCTGCTACTGCAAATGACTGTACTTTTTTTTTTTTTACTTTTTTCATATTTTCTTCATATTTTCTCTCACTCGGAACATCTAATAAAGCTATTTTCGTGCTTAGTTTTTTCTTTGTCTCACTTTTCTCTGTCTCTGCCTCCATCTGTTGGCAGTGTGATAAGGAGTATCCTGCTGTTAAGTGAAGTGAATAGCTAAAATGTCCCTTTTATTTGTGATTTATGTGGGGTGTCAGCCAAAGAGATTTTCCACCTTTTTTTTTTTTTACACGTTTTTTCTAAACTGTAAACCACAAAGTTTGTTATGTCTGTAAGAATGAAGAAAACTGAGATTTGTTTGTTCTGATATATGGGTATGTACGGTAGGTGAGGTGAGGTGAGGATATGGGTAAGTATGACAGATTGTAAAGTCAAACAGATATGATGTAGAAACAGCAAGAGCAAAACAAATGTGTTTTTTTGTTTCTTAGGAGATTCTATCATGCTCCCTTTGAAGAGCAGCTTTTAGAAGAAATGTGGATCTAAACACTGCTCTGGCTACCTGAGTATTTTTTTTTACCCACTGTTTTGGAGTATTTGATACCCACATTAACAGACTACATGATGAGCTGTATGTCTTTTGGGACAATGAGGCACACTTGCGCCCAATTATCCTTTCAATTGCTGCCTCTGCTTTAGTAACTGCTGGTAAATGAACCTCGGGACTGAATCTTCAAGATACACATCTGGGAATGGAGATGAGGATGTTACCTCTGAGCCCAATGCAAATACAAAATACGTCTTTATGATATAGGTGCATGGGAGTCCAACAGTGTTAACTTTACTCAGAAGCAGGTGTGTGGCTAGAACTGTTCCCCTGTGTTAGAATAGACCATTACATTCAATTAGCAGGTTTTTCCACATGATTAGCCATGAGTATCGGAATGTCTCTTTGGTAAACTGCTTTAAAGTTTGCAAGAGTGGAAGGGATTATACTGGAGATTTTATTCTTTATATGTGGTATTATATTGTTTATCCCATTGAGAACAATTACATAACAGAAGAATGCATAATTATTTCCTGCTAAGTCATTATTGATCTAAATAAGCTGCCAGGCACTCAAGCTTTTTTTTTTTTTCTTTTAAAGAGATATAGTCGACCACCTGGATGAGCCGCTGTCCTGTCTGACAAGTGTTTTTACCTAAATGATGAGCGGAATCTAATTTATGAGTGTGTCACCTGTCAAGGTTGAGTTTATGAGCCAGCATCCTCCAGTCATTTCCTCTGGTCTGAGGTGCATCCAGACTACCGCATAATTTCTGTCTGATGGATAAAGGTATGCGGAAAGCATTAGGTCCGACTAAGGTGGTGATATTACTGGCAGGGTCCATCAGGGACGTGTCTATGCACTGAACCTCCTGGAAAGACAAAAACAAAAACAAAAAATATTTTAACTACTAGTGAAAGAAAAAAAAAAAAGTCAAACTTTCTGGAAAGAATCTTAAAGTAATTATGTTTCTGTCTACTGGTGTGTTATGTAACATTATCCAGAAAGCTACAAGGTGCAGTAGAGATAGGGGAGAGAAAACGAATGGATCTTTTATACAATCTTTAAAGGCTATAAACCCCTGAAACGTGTATCATAATGTGCATTCATGTGTCTTCATGTAGAAATTGAGTCAAATATATTCCTATCTCAAATATGACTGGTTTATTCCATTTGGCAAACACTCGGTTCCTGCAGCTTCTCTTCAGTGCGACCAATTACAGATGAGTTTCCTAATTAATACAAACACAAAGATCTGCTTCCAAACACTCTCTCTCTTCTCGCTGTCGATCTCCGTCTCTTTCTAAACCTTCATTCCATTAATCTGCCACTCCTGAGCTGAAAGGAGGAAGCATTGTAATGAATGTAGCTTGGCAAAGGGAAACAACAACTGCCACTGTTGATGTAAATGATTACTATTTACTGTGTCTACTTAGCCTCAATTTACAGCCCAAAGCCCCTGCTGCTGGAGACTGAGTGATGGATGCAAGCTAAGTCTCTATTTCTCTGTTCAAATAATAAATACTTGAACATACAAGATATTTCATAGTGTTATTTTATTTAACATACCACAAAGAGGCACTTTCTACTGCTTAAGGTGTTCAGCTGTACCTGAGAAAAATCCAATGCTACAATAGTATTTTGGCCGCCTAGGTGTCTTCATACTTTCTTTGTAATGAAAGTGTCAGAAAATGTCTTTTTTGACAATTCTTTTGCACTTCTGTTTTCAGGAAGAACTTAACTTTCAATATCTGGCCATTAATTATCATTATTATAAATAATAAATGCTTAAAACAGTGTTTTTTAGTAAAAAAGAAAAAAATTAACCTGAAGAAGTCAGCATATTTATTATCAGAAACAATTGTAAATGTCCATAACAAAACTTTTTGAGATTATCTGATCTGCTCAAACATGCTTTTTGGTCTTGAACATTGAGTATCTATATTATGGCTTCATATTTGTTATTTCCAGGCATTTTTTAACCTGTGTGGAAGTCTTGGCAACAGTTCTTTTCTACCTGTAATAGAGTCCCACACTGCTGCCGTAAAGCTCAGGATCTCAGCTTTCCGATGCCATTTGAAATTCTGTCCACAGCACAAATGGTTCATAAATTAGAGTAATTTGAATGCTGTGAAGTGCAAAATGCAGCGTCGGAGAGACTGCAGTTGTTAAAGGGTTAAAAGGAATTACTATTGAACATTTTCTATCTACAAAATACATAATGCTCAGTCCAATTTTTTGTCTAAGTTTGCAGACTGTGGTTGTCATCCTCATTTTGCTTAACACCGTCTGATAGGTGAGTACAAAATATCTTGTAACCTCCTGCTCCTACAAATGCTCCTCCGGTAAACAAAAAAAAATGGCTACATAAGCTGCACAAACTCCCTGAAGTGCAAAGCCATCACCCACGAACACCATGGGAGAATTCAAAGCACTCACATTCCAAAAGAACTATCTGACCTTCGACCAAAACCGCTCACACTGGACAACGACACACACACGCACGCAGCGACTTAGTGGCTGCGTGGCCTCGCAAAATCAAAGACGAGTTATTCCAGGCGTGTTATGTGACCTCTCGCCCGAGTATGAATGATTGAACAGAGTCACAGAACCGTAGCAGGAACCCTGACTGTCTATCAGTTAAAGAAAAACTTAGTGACTTTAAGACCTTAAGCCTGTGAATGCGAAAGTTAGACGTCAGTGAAAGGATGTGGAAGCAGCTCACTGTCTTTGTGTCTTTTTCTTCTGTATTGTTTTATCCTTCAGTAACCCGCCTTCAGCCACTTGCCATATACAGTGCTCTTTTGTACATACGCACACCAACACGATACACAGTGGGAATACATTTTAAGATGTGCATTTTGATTTCTATGAACTCGCCTCCTCCAGTGTGTTGCTGAGCTGAAAGATCTGTCCTTCTCCTTCCACCTGCCGTACACACAGTTTGCAGCTGATCTCCATTGTGGCTGAGCTCAGTCTCTCTAGGGTGAAGGTGCAGTGAAGACTTCTCTGGCTGCCACTCCACACCTGGTAGAATGGAATCTCCTGGAAAGAAATAAACACATCATATTAAACTGCTTAAAATTGTCTCAGCCATATATGACCCTGGGTCTACATGGACTAGCCTGTATATAAACAATACGGTGTTGAAGAGTGCTTGCATTATTTGGTAAAGCCATTTCAACCATAATCCCTTCAGATTAGTACAGTTGTGCTCATTAATTTACATACCCCAGCAGAATTTGTGATTCTTTGGCCATTTTTCACAGAATATGAATGATAATGCAAAAACTTTTCTTTCACTTGTGGCTAGTGGTTGGGTGAAGCTATTTATTATCAAATAAATGTGTTTCCTCTTTTTTAAATCATACTGACAACAGAAACTATCCAAATGAACCTGACCTAAAGTTTCCATACCCTAGTTCTGAATCCTCTGTATCGGCCCCTTTAACATCAATGACACCTTTACGCCTTTTGTGGTAGTTGTGGATGAGGCTCTTTATTTTCTCAGATGCTAAAGCTGACCATTCTTCTTGGCAAAACACCTTCAGTTCCTTTAAGATATTGGGTTTTCTTGCATGAATGGCATGTTTGAGACCTTCCCAAGGTGGCTCAATGATATTGAGGTCAGGAGACTGAGATGGACACGCTTTCATTTTCACTTTTTTCTGCTGTAGCCAGTGACAGGTGGACTTGGCCTTGTTTTGGGTCACTGTCATGTTGGAACATCCAAGACAATCCCATGTGAATTCTGTCAGGGTTTGTAAACTTATAAGCATAACTGTACATATTAAAAAGTTTATTATTATTATGCACTAGCGCTGAAGCATTCATTACAATTCCAAAAAAAAATCCAATCAGGGTGTGATTTGTTAAAAAAACAGAGAATGGGATGTTTTTTTTTTCTTTTGTTAATCATGAAAAAACAAGCAATGAACAGACCTAATTCTTTTTTAAGTCGGCGCTATTACATGTCAGTTTAGCTTTCATCTTTAATGGAAACTAAAAATACACAAAATATTTAATGTTCTGTGTCAGCCACACCTGCAACGTGGGAGATGGTCTAATTAAGTTTCAGGACCATGGATAAGGGTCAATCATGCAAACGTGGTAGAGGATTTATGGCGAACAGGCAACTCAATCAGACTATAAAATGTAACAAACCTAATCGGTTAAGATTTCACATCATGTCAAAATAATTTAGCTAACTAGACTAAATAAACAGTTTGTTGTGATGTCGGACTTAATGTGTTGAACATGTTATTGAACATGTTCATTGGCGCCTGCAGACCTCATGCGTACTGAGTGACATTTGAGAGAGAGAAGTCGCTTTTACATTGACCCTCAAATTGCGCAACAATAACTTGCGCATAAAAATGTACCTAATGGAAAACGACGATTTCGCCAAAAGTCTCATTTTTCGATTAAAAGTTTTTGCGCTGGCAAGAGGTGGCTTCTCAGGTGTAGTGCAAATGGTATATCATACAAAACTGCAATGGAAAGACCTCTTTTCGCAACTAGAGTCGGGTGAATTAAAAAAACAGATGTTGACGTACGTTACAACAAGCGAAGTAGAAGAAGAAACATGAAACATGTCGCGGTATGTGTGGACACACCCGGAAACCCGATCATTTTTTAATTTAGTATGAGATATAGGGGTAATATATAATAATAATGAATATATCTGTAAATCAACACCATATTTACATTTGTCACCATGTTTATGGAATGACTTCTCATGTCATCTCGCGATAATAAATAAACAAATCATCGCATTTGTGATTTAATGGAAAAACTGACATTACGCATTTCGGTTTTTTCGAGATTTAGTAAATATTGGCAAAGTTTTGCGCAGATGTCCAATGGAAAAGCAACCAGAGACACAGAGAAATAGACAATGATATATACAGAGAAAGACAGGTGAGGTATACAATGTATGTATGTGCATGGGGACATTTGTGAATTCTGAGACTGCCGACAGTTCAGTTCAGGTGAAAGTTGGTGCCAGTGATGTAGGCTACAGGTGTAAGAAAACTGTCACAACCGGCCTGTTATTTCAATTGGTTTTTAATCATTGATGGGGTTGTCCCCCCCGAGGATGAAATTCATTCGGCAGAAGTAGGGATGTAAAAACGAGAGGAGGGGTTGATCCCCCCCCCCCCAACAAATGGCACCCTGGGTAGAGTAACAAAATACCCTATGACAGATCATATTCTCAAGACTAAAAGTCTGTGTTATTGACTGCAGCCCCATCCTCTGGGTGTAATTATCATTATACACCAAAAAGAGAAATGATCTGCAAAAGGCCAATGGTTGTAAACTAAATTAAAATGCTTATATTGAATATTTTAGGAAATCTAAGACCCAAATTGCCTGTCAGCTTGTTATTGTTACACTTGGCTAATCTTATCTAGCATTAGATATACTTTCCATAAAATGCTGCATTATTATTAATTTCAAATTGCAGCAGAGGCTTACTTGAATGACAATAACCCTCTGCTGTTGGAAAAAAAAAAGTACATTCTCATCAGCTCATCTTCTACAGTCTCTTCTTCACTGGTTTAATTGGAGAAATGAAATGTGATTTAGCTCAAATTACAAATTATATTGTATCTGGTATCCCGTAAAATGCTTCTGGATGTAACCATCTGTTTGTGTGAATGTGTGTCATACCTGATACTTGGCGATGAGTTTGCTCCTCCAGTGTGTGTGCGGCACATCATGGATTGACAGTCTCAGATTGTGTGTGCTGTCTTTAAAGTTCAGAGTCTTTGGCTCATCCAGAAGCTTTCCTCCCATCTGGGTCTCCATCTGAAGAACCTCCTACACAAATCCCCCAAAAAACACAAACTACTTTCAATTTCCTCTCCATCTTTGCTTTGCTCACTGAACAATTTGTACTTCATACGGCATTGGAAATTTTGGAAAGCTTTTAATTTATCTTGCATACTTTTGTGCAGACAATGCAGTCTTTTATGTACCATGGAAAGACACATGGGCTTTTATTAACATATCATCACAAGCCTCAGAAGCTGTATTCACTGGATTTAGGCAGAGCTTAAGAGAATCATTCAGATTCTCAACACTGATTAATAAGGCAGTAGTCAAAGCACTGCTATTGTCAGATGCAGAAAAAGAAAGCATATCTTGAATGTAAGACAGTTACATTGAATTACTTTCCCTAAATTAAAGGGAAGAATGAATGCACCTCAATTATAAGATTTGTAGCCCATTTCTTCCATTATCCTTTCTCCTTTGGGTGGTATTTTAATACAGTAATAATCATACACACTGTATATTTAAAGGTGATCTAGATTTAACTGGAGTTTTAGCTTTTAGTTTCTGGCTTTCATCAGAGGGATGTAAAACTAATCTGTCCACTTGATATCTTTTTTTATATTATGAACCGAAGGAAGCAGCACTTCATTTTTTCCTCTTTCCAGTGCTGCAGTTCTTTCAATAATGCATTGTGCACAGAGTCCTGTGGGGGTTTTGCTCATCCTTTTCAAATTGAGTTCTGTATATTAACTAAGCCAAGAGAGTACAGATAAAGTACCCTGTGCCCTGAATACACACAAACATGCACGGGGGTGTATCGATAATATCAACACCTGAACTGTGAGTTTATACTGTAATGGATTAATTAATACACAGGCACACTCCTACACATGCATGTATGAATGCAAAAGAAAGGGGTTTTTACAGAAGAATAAGTTATTAGTATGACTTTGGAGGCCTCCCACAACCTTTTCAAAATAATCAATTCCTCCTTCCTATCATCTTCCTACACACCAGTTCTACTGTAGATATACAGCAGAGACTCTCTCTTTGAAACAGCCACAGATCAATTATACTACACACACTCCATCATTAAAAAGTCCACCTCTGAACTTTGTTTTCAAGCTACAATTGCTTGTTTGAAATGTTAAAACTGAGTTTGTGTCAGTTTGTGCTTGTGTGTGCATAGCTGTGTGCCACACTGACACTTGACTTATCATCGCATGCATAAATTACCGATGTTAATCTCTCGTATCAGATGGTCCCTCCAGTGCTTTGAATTTGTTTAAATTCTAAAGCATCCGCCGTTTTGACATTGCTTGACCCTGTTTTGTTTACCACTTCTCAGCTCATTTCCAGAAGACTAGAGGTGAACAAACTTTTATTTATAACTGTAGACGATTGCTTCTTTTCAAAGCATTATACATTTTATTTCAAATGCAAATTAACTGGGAGGAATTTTTGTATGGGTGGTCGAAGACAAAAGCAAATCCCTTAAAGGATTAAAGAACACAACAAAAAGATGAGCCAAAAATATCACACACGTACACCTTTTCCTTGTTTTGAGCCTTATTCATGAGTACCTCAGAAAAATAATACTTTCAATGCGTATATACATGTATATGTACGATTGTCTCTGAAATGCAAAGGGAAAATAAAAGCACAGTAAGTTTAATACATTCTTTGATGATTTTGACCCATAAAGACCCAAACAGCCACTGATGACCAAAACCATCTACTGATCTAAAATGTTTTACAACTATTGATCCACTAATCCTATCAATACATGTAAATAATTGGTGTAAAATGCAGTTTGTCGTCTTTTCTTGGTCATCAGATATGACCCATTTGGACATTCAGAGGCTCTGTAGTGAACATGGAAACACCGTCATCTTCTACAACATTGATTCACCATGTTGAGTATGTTAAGTTAGTGATATATTTTTCAGAAAAAGTCAGTTTTTCTTCAATTTTTTTTTTCTGGTTCTGACAGAAGAACCCACAACTATAATCTTAGCCAAGGTTATAATAGTTTTGGATTTTTCATTATAGTTTAGTTTTATTTAGTTTTGACTTTTTTCTCTAATTCAGTTAGTTTTAATTATTTTTTTGAGCAGGTTTGCTGGTTTTTATTAGTTTTCTTTTTTTTTCTAAATGCTTAGTTTTAGTTAAGTTTTAATTTAGTTTTAGTTTTTTCATATCTTTTATCTTCCTCGCCGTTATATAAAAAAAAATCCCATACAGGACTCTGTTGCTTTCTTCCAACTTTAGTCTCCATGTTTCCAGGTAGAGTGGGGACCAGAAGACAACTCTAAACCCCAAGTGACGAGAAGTGATGTACCGTGAAGTGCTGTGTGGTGCTGCCAGCTAAAATTACTAGAGCAAACTAAATCAATTTCATATCAATCCGACATTGACAAAGATAAAAACGAAGGGAATTTTATCCTTAATTTTTATGTTTTAGTTACTTTTGTAAGCACACAATACAGTTTCAGTTAATTATCATTTTTTAAAATTTAATTATGGTTTTTATTTATTTCAGTTAACGAAAATGTTTTTTTCAGTTCTAGTTTTCATCATTTCGTTATAACCTTGATCTGAGCTTTTATGAACATCTACATGATCAGTGAATTAAAGATAGAAAAATGCCAGATTTTTATAGTCCAAACACAAACTACAGAAAGTAATATTATAATAAATGCTGATAAATCACTTACAAAAGTTATATATACAGAAAAAAAAAAACTCTTCTGGAACTGCCACATAAGTAGCACTGGGTCTTTCTGGGTAAATTGTAATACTTTACCTTGAGTGCATCCTGTGTGTCATCCAGACAGTAGACCCGGATGTGATAGTCCAAAGTTGTGCAGGAGATGGGTCCAAAAACAGCCAGTTTGAGCCTCTTGGCGGCTGCTTTGCCAACTGACTGTCCAACCAGGCAGTAAGTCCCCAGTGTCTCTGTTAGGATGTGACAAGCCTCTGAGTCCATCTGTACATAGCAGGGGGTGGTGAAGTTTTCCTCTCCCACCACAACCACATCCTGTAAGAGCCACAAACACACAAAGTCATAAACTAGTTTGACTTTCAAAGTGTTTACTTTGCACACAGACTTTATAATGGGCACTGACATTACAAAGTGGATTGGGTATCAGCTCGATACGATCCATCCACAGTAAATACATCATCAGCATCTTGGTAAGAGTTTTACTTTTAGTGATTTATATATATATTACAATTATTCATTCACAGTGGGCTGCTGGCTTGCTGACTTTTTTTTAATTTGCTTATGCAGACCAGTAGTGCTGCAACGTGGCTGTCATTTGAATATTTGCTGTATTTACAGACATTGAGCCTGTTTCTGTCAATTAACATAACACAATCGGACTTGGATTTAGAGTCATTTCCCTAATGCAAACAACTCTGAGTAAGCAACGTTGTATTTAACCGCAGCAGCTCACTGCTTATATAAACAGGTATTTTTTTTTTCTCTACTAGACAGAGTAAGCAGTGCTATTTGTAAATGTTTACTGTTAAGCCACAAAAACCCAGCTCTAAACATTAAAAAGTCCCTATAGACATTATCTAAAACTCAGTAAGAATACTCTGAAATATAATCATCTTTCCGAAGTTATTTTCCATAAGGTTCAATTACCTCGTTAAAGATGGTTAAATTGTTCATTGTTTTCAGTTTCCACTCACTGAAGAATTCCGAATCTCTAAATGAAAATATGCAGAATGCGTGCTTCCTTCTCTCCTAAATGTCAATGAGCAGTTAATAAGCAGTGAGACCATAAACAGCACGCAACTCCTCCTGTTAGTCTGGTAAATTATCTTGGAAAAACTGTCAGGCAATTTTCAATTCATGCTGAGACGCTGGAATGAAATGTAAATGTATGTAATATTGCACATATTACTTGTGAAACTAAATCAAAGTGTCCATTAGGAGAATGATGACACTTGTTTGGTGCTGTCGTCTGTGAAGTGTGTCCAATCCAGCTGTGATTATCTGCTGGCTGCTGCTCATATGATTCTATAGCTCTTTGTCACAGCCTGAGTTATGATAAATCCATATGTTTCCTTGGGTAGACCAAGGATCTGCAGGCTCGCTGTGTTCTTTTTATTTGAGAGATGAATCTTCTTAGTCATGCCCATCTTTGCATGGGTTACTGCGGGTATGCCTGTGCTTATGTTGCATGGATCTGTGTGCTATTTGTGATACAAATATTGAGTTTTGAATCACAATTCCTGTGGAGTTGTGTTCCTACAGATGAGCAGAATCAATACAAAGGGGTAGGAAAGCAATATGGTATGAATCTGTTATTACTGGTAATCACAACCGTAGCTGCTCTCCCCTGATGTGAGGGGAATTCAATTACCTTCCTCTCCCTGTTTTGGGGAAACTTTCTAATGGGAAATGGATGTTCTACTGTAATAAGAGAAAAACAAATCGACTTCCTGATGAAATTCCACTTTTCATTTTTCTCGTCTTTACCCACTCTGCAGCAAACCTCTTCTGTCTCCTTTTCTTTTTTCCCCTCTCTCTCTCACTCACACTCTCTCTTTCTCTCTCTCTCTCTCTCTCTCACACACACACACACACACACACACACACACACACACACACACACACACACACACACACACATACAGGATCTTATGCATGGCTAATTGTGCAGAGACATTGTGTTGAGCTGTGATAAGCAACAGAAGACAGCATACGGGGGCCTTGTAGACACAGTGATGCTGCAAGACAGCCTTATCACCCACACCCACACACAAGGATACACACACACACTGTAAGCGAAACACACACACACACAATCTCAAACATACACACAAACAGATTGCTGAGGTAGAGACTTCATGCTGAGAGACACAGGAGGAGAGAGAGAGAAGGATAGATAGAGAAAGGAAGGAAAGAAACATAAGAAGAAAGATGAGAGAAGAGGAGGACGGCAGGAGCATAACAAATTGCTTCTGATAGGAGTCTTCAACCCCCTGCTTGTCTACTGGCCTGTAGGCACTTTATGTTTACCAAATTTTCTCTCCTTCTCGTTCTTTTGCTTCTTCATACTCCATGCATGCATGTATGTTTAAAATGTTATCCTTTAGAATGATGATGACCATATATATATATATATATATATATATATATATATATATATATATATATATATATAAAACAGGGTGGGGAAGAAAAATTTACAATGAACATTTAGTTGTTTTTTCTCAGCAGGCACTATGTCAATTGTTTTGAAACCAAACATATATTGATGTCATAATCATACCTAACACTATTATCCATACCTTTTCAGAAACTTTTGCCCATATGAATAATCAGGAAAGCAAACGTCAAAGAGTGTGTGATTTGCTGAATGCACTCGTCAAACCAAAGGAGATTTCAAAAATAGTTGAGTGTCCATAAAGACTGTTTATAATGTAAAGAAGAGAATGACTATGAGCAAAACTATTAAGAGAAAGTCTGGAAGATACTATTAAAGAAGAATGGGAGAAGTTGTCACCCGAATATTTGAGGAACACTTGCACAAGTTTCAGGAAGCGTGTGAAGGCAGTTATTGAGAAAGAAGGAGGACACATAGAATAAAAACATTTTCTATTATGTAAATTTTCTTGTGGCAAATAAATTCTCATGACTTTCAATAAACTAACTGGTCATACACTGTCTTTCAATCCCTGCCTCAACATATTGTAAATTTTGCTTTCCCACCCTGTGTGTGTGTGTGTGTGTGTGTGTGTGTGTGTGTGTGTGTGTATATATATATATATATATATATATATATATATATATATATATATATATATATATATATATATGCTAGCATGCTGTAGCTTGTGTACATATGATGTGTGCATTGCTGTGTTTTTATACCAGGGGGGTCAAACATCCAGCTCACGGGCAAAAACTGGCCAGCCAAAGGGTCCAATCCGGCCCAAAGTGTAAAAAATGACACCGAAGATACTAACTTAATTCAGGTTCCACATACAAACCAATGTTATCTCAAGTAAAATAATAATATACCTTATAAATAATGACTCTAAATTTTCTTCTTGGTTTAATAACAAATTTATACTTCTTCCTACTCCTTTTCAACCATGCAAAATTCAGACTTGCACATACTTGAAGATAGATTCTGTTCATTTAAATGTTATTTTGTTTTTGTCTTAATTTGCTTCGTTTTGTTTTAGTTTGTTTCTTTGCATGTTCGAAATAAATAAATAAAATAAATAAATAATGTGGGAAAAAAAAAAATATATTATGCCTATAAATAATGACAAAACATTTTTCTCTTTAAGTGCAAAAAAACATTAAATTATGAAAATATTTACATTGACAAACAATCCTTCAGCAATAAAATGTGACTAACCTGAACAAACATGAACAACCTAAAATGTCTTAAGAAAATTAAGTACAATTTTAACAATATTCTGCCTTTTACTAAATGTTTTGTGCCTTTTTGTAGATCCGATCCGTAATGCCCATGTATAAATGATAAGTTGAGGCATAATATTGTTAAAATTGCACTTATTTTTCTTTAAGAAATTTCACTTTTTTCAGGTTAGTCACACTTTTTTTTGTTTGGATAGTTTGTAAATGTTAATATTTTCATAATTTAATGTCATTTTTTTGTGCTAAAACAAAGAGAACTAATTGTATTGGTTATTATTTCTAGGGTGTCATGTTATTATTTTACTGGTTTGACCCACTTGAGATCAAACTGGGCTGAATGTGGCCTCTGAACTAAAATGACTTTGACATCCTTGCTTTATACTAATGTGTGTGCAGGTTTTATAGTATTTAATGTAAGTGGGTTGGTTCATACAGGCTCCTGCATTCGAGCTTCTTATTTAGCTGTTGGATAATGTATGTTGTTATCTCTGCAACTGGATGTGTTTTCAGGTTTATCTGCCTTATGTCACCCGTTAACACTAGAAGAACACAGCAGTCAACTGACTGCACCCAAACACATAATATACAACACACACCTCCCATTCGCCCATGGCCAGTTGATTCTTCAGCTGAATGAACCAGTCCTCCTGCACGTTGTCAGCGCAGTGGTGGATGGTGAGGATCACTGGTCTGGTCAGAAGAGCTCCAGGAGGTCCACAACTCACCACAGGGCTCAGCACCGTCTGGATGTCTTCAACCGGGGGTCTGGAAAAAACAGATAACACAGAGGCGAAATGATTCTTTAGAAGAGAGTGACAGGAGGGCTGCGCTGTCGGCTACTGCTTAGTGTGTGCATCAACTGTAGAAAGCGTTATTGATTTCTCTTCTTGTCTGTGATAGTCTGTCATCATTTTCATGTATGGAAAATCCTGGCTGGTGTAATAGCGGAGGCAGGTGGACAGCTATGTTAGAGTAGGATGAACTAGCTCGGAGTAGATGAGGAAAATCAGAGAACAAAACAGATCAGAGCAGGGCAGCACAAATTCAATCAGAGGATGATTAGGGTAGTCAGCAAGGCTTCGGTCGGGTCTCAGCCGGAGTCAGGAGTTCACAGCTCACAGGCAGAAAATAAATGACTTGCGGTTACAAGCCTTCATCTCCTTACTTACAATTTTACAATTCACACTGAATAAGCACTGGGACCACGAGTGTTTGATAACCATTGAATGATACTGCGCAGCATGAGTACTCATTCCAATATTAACCCTCAAAGACCTGGACAGCCACGCGGGACCAAAAGCCTCTATCGATCTAAAATGTTTAAGAAGTTTTGAAGCAATAATCCTATCAAATATAATGAAATAATTCAGGTTAAATAAAGTTTTGTCTGCTTTCAAGTGGCATCAGGTACAACCCATTTGGACGTTCAGAGGCTTCATAGTGAACAATGAAATGACATCATCTTCTGGTATGTAGTTTGATAAATGATGGTGATTGTAGGTACTGGTTTTTATGTTCATTTAATGATATATTTTGCTGAGCTTTTATGAACTACACGGTCAGTGAATTAAATATCAGAAAATACCTGATTTTAACTGAAAAACGCAAAGTGCAGAGGATAATGTTATAACAAATGGTGACAAATAACTTAGGAATGGTTAAATGTAGAGAAAATTTAATTTAAAAATCACAACAAAAATAGTTTTTGGTCTAATTTCAGGAAATCCATCAATAATTATAGTGATTTACCAGTTTTTAGGTTCGTTTAATGATATATTTTACTGAAAAAGTGACTTTCATCTTCAGTTTTTAGCCTTTGAATTTACTCTGAGCTTTTATGAAATTAAATATCAGTGAATTAAATATCAGAAAATACCTGCTTTTAACTGAAAAACGCAAAATACAGAGGATAATGTTATAACAAATGGTGACAAATAACTTAGGAATGGTTAACTGTAGAGAAAATGTTATTTAAAAATCACCGCAAAATAGTTTTTGGTCTAATATCAGGAAATCTATCAGTAATTACAGTGATTGTAGATACTAGTTTTTATGTTCATTTAATGATTTATTTTGCTGAAAAAGCCACTTTTGCCTTCAGTTTTCAGCCTTTGAATTTACTCTGAGCTTTTATGAACTACATGGTCAGTGAATGAAATATCAGAAAATACCTGGTTTTAACTGAAAAATGCAAAATACAGAGGATATTGTTATAACAAATAACTTAGGAATGGTTAACTGTAGAGAAAATTGTATTTAAAAATTGCCACAAAACACTTTTCGGTCTTTAAGGGTTAAATATCAGGAAATCCATTAGTAATTATAATTATATATTATTTATACATTTACTTTGATAACTTATTAAAAAGTAAAAACAATCTGTGAATTAAACAATAGAAAGTACACATGGTGGGTGTGTCTTCTTTGTAATCCATTAGTCAGCTGAGGTTTTTTTTCGACTCCTAAAGATCCCGTATGGATAGAGGAGATGGATCTAAAATTTAACTGTGATTTTTTTTGCTCCACGTTGTGTCAGGGGGACACTAATCCTTCGCAGTATAATCGATTCAGCTGCAGGAGCTCATTATTGACTCATGAAGGGTTCACATGGGCAGAAGAAGCTGAGAAAAAGCGCACTATAGAGACAGGATGACTCAAAGTGTAACAGCAGCCGGGGTCAGCCTCTAATGAGTTAGAGTGTTATTGAGATTGTCATTTATCTTTTATTATCACAGAGATGTGTGTGCATCAGAACGAGCATCTGAGAGTTAAAACTTAATGAACTAATCCGCATGATTCTGGCTTGCTTAGTGATGCTGAGATAAATCAATCTAGCTATGTAATTTTTGCCGGCTCGGTATCGACTGCAGTAGAAACAGAGGACAGAGTAGAGGTTTGACTCGAAGAAATACTGTAACACATTGCAGAGGGCCTAATTCTTATCGATTAATATTGATTGAAGACAAACGAAAGAGGGAGCATGGGACAGAATGCATAACCTACACTAAAAAGGATGTACTGTAGCTCAGATTTCACAAAGCAAAGGAGCTATTTGTAATATCTGTACCTCAAAATGTTAAAAAATGCAGTTATCATGAGCATGTTTGGAAAGAATGATAGTAGAAATATCTACTGTACAGGCAGCTGGGCCTGGGTTAGCTGTCCCATGTTGTCACTTTATTTGGGAAAGATAAAGTATAAGCAATTTGTGTTTGGATTTATTATAATTTCATGATGTATATGCAATTGCAGTTAATTTATTTCTGAGTTAAAAGATACAATACATTTCATTTGTGATTTATGTTAAAAGTGGAGTTAAAATAAGCAATAGTGAATGCTAAGATTATATGCATTAAGATAACTACGTTTCCTGTGAGGCTTAGCATTACCAATGAAGCTTTGGAATTTTCACGGAAGTAAGTCGATGTATGCCACAAGTTGTGAAAGTTGTATATGTGTTTTTAAGGTGCTGCAGTAAAAAGGAATGCGTCTTTATAAACCCAGAGTCTCTCTTCCTTATTTTTGGACATAATTTGGATAATTACAACATCC
Organism: Sphaeramia orbicularis; assembly: GCF_902148855.1. Lineage (NCBI taxonomy): Eukaryota > Metazoa > Chordata > Actinopteri > Kurtiformes > Apogonidae > Sphaeramia > Sphaeramia orbicularis. Next base: position 24,109,284 of record NC_043965.1, read on the forward strand.
CATAATGCCTGGGCTATCTGCTCAAAGCTCAAAGCCTCAGTCCAATATCACTGGTATACATGTTTCTATTATTACTATTATTATTACCTCCGCCAAGGAGGTTATGTTTTTGCCAGGGTTTGTTTGTTTGTTTGTTTGTTTGTTTGTCTGTCCGTTAGTGTGCAACATAACTCAAAAAGTTATGGACAGATTTTGATGAAATTTTCAGGGTTTGTTGGAAATGGGATAAGGAAGAAATGATTAAATTTTGGTGGTGATCGGGGGTGGGGGGGCCCATGGGGGGGCCCATTTCCAACAAACCCTGAAAATTTCATCAAAATCTGTCCATAACTTTTTGAGTTATGTTGCACACTAACGGACAGACAAACAGACAGACAAACAAACAAACAAACAAACCCTGGCAAAAACATAACCTCCTTGGCGTGGGGGGGGCCCACAGGGGGGGCCACTGATCAGCCTTGGTGGAGGTCTGCGCTCTCCGAGTGCTTCTAGTTATTATTATTATTATCATTATTATTATTATTATTATTATTATTATTATTATCATCATCATCATCATCATCATCATCATCATCATCATTATTATTATTATTATTATTATTATTATTATTATTATTATTACCTCTGCCAGGAGATATTGTGATCGCTTTGCTTTGTGTGTTTGCGTATTTGTTTGTTTGTTTGTTAGCAGCATGACTCAAAAAGTTATGGATGGATTTTCATGAAATTTTCAGGAAACGTTGATAGTGGCACAAGGAAGAAATGATTAAATTTTGGTGGTGATTGGGGGTGGGGGCAGGTCTGTCTTGGCAGAGGTCTGCGCTCTCCGAGTGCTTTTCTTCTTCTCATTATTACCTCCGCCAAGGAGGTTATGTTTTTGCCAGGGTTTGTTTGTTTGTTTGTCTGTCCGTTAGTGTGCAACATAATTCAAAAAGTTATGGACAGATTTTGATGAAATTTTCAGGGTTTGTTGGAAATGGGATAAGGAAGAAATGATTAAATTTTGGTGGTGATCGGGGGGGGGGGGGGGGGGGGGGGGCAGACCAGAAAATTTCAGCAAAATCTGTCCATAACTTTTTGAGTTATGTTGCACACTAATGGACAGACAAACAGACAGACAGACAAACAAACCCTGGCAAAAACATAACCTCCTTGGCGTGGGGGGGCCCACGGGGGGGGGCCACTGATCAGCCTTGGTGGAGGTCTGCGCTCTCCGAGTGCTTCTAGTTATTATCTGCTTCAGAGATTAAACATGTCAAAGCTTACATTTTTAATAACATGAAGTGGAAAACAAATGACAAAAGTGCTGGTCAGTTGATGTTTTTCAGTGTATTTAACAAAGTGATTTTAGACACACACACACAAACACACACATATACTGTATATATTACAATGTATTGTAATGTGCTCTAGTAGCTCTAAGGCAAACATTCATTTTGAGTAAAACCCATTCTCTCATTAATTCGCAAAATGTTGCTTTTTGACCTAAGACTGTATCTCTGAAACTTTCTGACTTATTTTTTCTTTATTAGTGACTCAGATTTAGTAAAGTTTCACTACGTATATTCTGGGGGTATTTTACTCATAGCCCAGTATGTATATATAGTAAATAGGAAGTAACCTAGCTGTGCACACCGGGCCAATTCTAACCTTTTCATTCATGTAGAAGAACTGGAAGTGAATTATAAATGCATTAGTTAACAGTACATGTAACAACAGCTGGAATTTTTTTTAAATAAATTAACACGACCAACAATTATCAGCGCCACCTCCCACAGCCTGTAACAAACAATTTTACAAGTCTAAGAAAAGAAGCGATAAAAATAGAAGCAGAATTAGAGTCAGCATTGTTTATTTTCTGCATAGAGCTCTCTCTAAGTGAGTGATGTACCAATAGCAAATAAAGGTATAAAAATTACAATTGTGGGTCAGATCAGATGTCTACAACAATCTACTAACAATGTAAACCATACAGAGAAACAAACATGGTGAACTGAGGGTTTTACTCTGTTGTTGCTGTTTGTTTTCTGGCTAAAAACCTGAGCTAAGTGAGCCTGAGACATACATAAGATGAGGCAGAAGTGTTACTTTGATCGACTGAGCTTTTGTTTGAAGGAAAAAAGTTGAAAATACCATAAAACTGGTGTAAAGCACAGTGTAAAAATACACTTTTTCAGTGAGCAATATGCTTGAATTTACCCATAGTGGCATGTGAGGGGTGATGCTCCTTTTGTACAATAACTCCTCCATGGGTTGGTTCATTTTAACCCATAAAGACCCAGTACTACTTTTGTGGCAGTTCCTAAATTATTTTTTCTTTAGATTTAACCTTTCTTAAGTGATTTATCACCCTTATTGTAATGTTATCCTCTTTATTTTGTGTTTTTTTCAGTGATAATCATGTATTTTCCTATATTTAATGTACTGATCATGCAGATGTTCATAAAAGCTCAGATTAAAGTTAAGGGTTATTATATCAGAAATACCAAAAACTGAAGAAAAACTGACATTTTCAGTCAAATATATCAATAACTGAACATAAACCAAGTGTGTCCATCCACTGTCATTGATTCACCTCCATAGGTTTCACTGGTGAATCAATGTTGTAAAAGATGACGGTGTTTCTACATTCACTATGGAGCCTCTGAACGTCCAAATGGGTCATATCTGATGACCATGACAAGATGACAACCTGTATTTTACACCAATTATTTACATGTAGTGGTAAGATTAGTGTATGAACAGGCATTAAACATTTTAGATCAGTATATGCTTTTAGTCGATGGTGGATATTTGGGTTTTAATGGGTTAAAGACGACAGAGTTTTCGGTCTAATGCACATTTTTTTATGATTAATGAAGAATCTGCTCTTGCTATGAATGATTTAGCAGAAGAAATGGAATCATGTGCAGAAATGAATCAGAATGAAGCAGTATGTTACCATAATACATTGGCAAATCAAAAGGGACATTTATTTATTTATTTATTTATTTTGGTTGAATTGGATGAAGCAGAGTTGATCATCAGATACACACTGATCCTGCCAAATGAAATCCTTATCTCTCTTTCTCTGTAAAACAAATTGAATACAGATACAGAATAGAGCTATGAGGAGAGGAGGAAGTGAAGAAAGTCACAGGTTCTCACAAAAAATAGCAAAGTATCCTGTAGTTTTCAGTGAAATAGCTCAGTTGACTGAATCTCTCATCTATTGTGAAACACGACACCACATGAAAACAACACATTTCACATCATTCTTCAAGACACAGTGTTAAAGGGGTGAAAACCATTGCACGTCTGTAATGCATGGACACCTTCAGCAGTTCGGAACAGTTTGTAGAAAGAAAAAGTTACGATGATGTCACTTACACAACTTTTAGCCGCACACCAATTTTTTACAGTCTGATACTTCAATAGTTTTATGACAAACTGTAACTTGAACGTTCTGTGTGTATTTCCAAGAAAATGTTTGTTCCATTACTGCTCATCTCACATAAAGAGCAAACTTACTGCACAGGGTTTAAAAGGATTATATTGCATGTAACATGATAAACAGCCACTAATCTGTTAGATACTGTGAACACTGAAATGATCTCTTATGTTTGTAAAAGCTTGTTTGTTTATCCGTCTTTAACATGGCATGAAATGAAAAAATCATCTGGTCACATTGCTCAGTTGTCAATATTTGTTTGATACATGTTGGGATAATTGTATTCTGGGCTCTAAAGTTTGGAAAAAAAACACTGGTTAGATTTGTAAATACGGAATATTAGCACTCAGTATGTGAGTGATTATGCTTAAGTGAAGATTCATGTGTAAAACATTTCATTATGATTTACTCAGATCACACTTTTAAACTCTGACAGCAGCCATTTTAGTCATTTTATATGAGATTTTTTTTTTTTTTTTTATGTTAGCAGAACCAATAGGGTCTTTTAGTCTTTTAGTCTGTATTGGTATTTATTGATTATTTATTGTTGATTATTTAAATGCATTATTCATAGTTGCTTTCAATGATCTTGTATTTGTGCATCGATTTATGTATTACCTCCGCCAGGAGGTATTGTGATCACTTTGCTTTGTGTGCTTGTTTGTTTGCATGTTTGTTTGTTTGTTAGCAACTTTACGGGAAAACTATTCCAACCATCTTTACCAAATCTTTCTCACAGATAGGCCTAGGCCCTGGGACGAACCCATTAAATTTTGGGCCAAGTAGGCCAAAGTTCAAGGTCACACCAAGGTCACAAAATCTCAAATTTTCCTATCTCTCATCATTGAGCTATTTTTGAAAATTCATTAAAAATTCAAAACGACTCCAATTAGCCTCCCATTTCATACACCCATAGCTTATAACAATATCTTGTATCTGGCACAAAATTGTCCACATCCACTGTGGAATGTTAACTCTGTGGACATTTCAATTTAACATTGAAAATCCCATTTACCACATATTTTTCATTATAATTCAACAAATATTGATTGGAATTTAATATAATTTGACATACACATGACTGGTACCAAGCTTTAACTTTTTCTGCTGTATGGAACAACCTTGAAACTGTTTACAGGGTGGGGAAGCAAAATTTACAATGAACATTTAGTTGTTTTTTCTCAGCAGGCACTACGTCAATTGTTTTGAAACCAAACATATATTGATGTCATAATCATACCTAACACTATTATCCATACCTTTTCAGAAACTTTTGCCCATATGAGTAATCAGGAAAGCAAACGTCAAAGAGTGTGTGATTTGCTGAATGCACTCGTCACACCAAAGGAGACTTCAAAAATAGTTGGAGTGTCCATAAAGACTGTTTATAATGTAAAGAAGAGAATGACTATGAGGAAAACTATTACGAGAAAGTCTGGAAGATACTATTAAAAAAGAATGGGAGAAGTTGTCACCTGAATATTTGAGGAACACTTGCGCAAGTTTCAGGAAGTGTGTGAAGGCAGTTATTGAGAAAGAAGGAGGACACATAGAATAAAAACATTTTCTATTATGTCAATTTTCTTGTGGCAAATAAATTCTCATGACTTTCAATAAACTAATTGGTCATACACTGTCTTTCTATCCCTGCCTCAAAATATTGTAAATTTTGCTTCCCCACCCTGTAATTTAAAAACAAATAGTCTATCCACGCATGCACACCGTTCAGGGTGCTTGGCGGAGCTTTGTGTTCTCTGAACACTTGTTTATGTTTGTCACATTGCACTTTGGATGTAGCCTGATGTCTGTGGTAAGCTGCAAATGAATTGCCCGTACGGAATAAATAAAGTTTTCTGAATCTGAATCAGAGATCTGCTCCTTTTTATTCTAGCATTAATATAAGAATTGTGTGGTATTAACTGACCTCTGTTGAATGAATCACCAGAAAACATGCAGATGGGTTTGTTGTGCACTATAAATAATAATGATTCATCCCTCATTTCATGTCACACTGCGAAAAACCTCCTCACAAAACCTTCAAAACAGGTCTGGAAGCTACAACACACGCGATAGGTATAGACAAAGAAAAACAAAGAAACAAAGGAAAAGAACATAAAGGAAGATGCTGAGATGAAGAGAAAATCGGAACAACAGGATATGAAACGTACCTGAGGCTGTCCTTCCTGTGCACAGTCACATACATCTCATATACCCTGCCCTGCGGAACGGCCCCCGCTGGAACCAACAAACTCACACCTGCATGAGGGAGGACACAGGAAGTAAGACGAATGGAGGCAAAAATAACATGTTCTAACATTAGATTTATTCATGTCATAAGCATGAACAACTGAATTATTGAATGTGCCAACCCTTATCACTTTATCAAAACGATTAATTAATCATTTTAAAGGCAACCATGTAAAACGCTGTCTTAAATATATTATCATGTGCAATGTTTTACAGCTTCTAACACAGGCTTCCTATCAGCAGGTTACATTATTCATTACTTTCCTCTATCCACTGCTTTTAAATCTTAAATTACACATAGTAAAAGGTCTTCTTTTTTTCTTTTAAATCTTTTCCGGCTAAAGCACATCCTGGGGCTGTTTTGTGACATATGCTGACTTTGCCGGTGGATACACTTTCAACCATAAAATATATTTGCATTTATATCATATGTCTTTCAACTATTTCCTTGTCATTTATAAAACTGTCTTAGATCTCCTACCATTTTTTTAACCATGTTGACTGAACATTCCAAATGGAAAGAAGCTGCAAAACACCACAATGATGACTGCATCGTCATGTAACAGTAACACATTCATAACAAGTGGTGCCAGGCACAACAAACCCCGCCCCTTGTGCGTATTTTAGCTTGTTTTGGCATAGATCCAGCTGATGTCATCACGTCTATGCATGTGCTGTTGTCAGCATATCAATTGCCTCTATATATGTGGCAAGTTTGAAATAAATTGAAACAAAATTGATGTTTTAAAAGACATTTGAAATTTCACCCATTACGAACAAACTTTGTTCCATGATTCGAGCCTTTTTTTTGTGGGACTCGTTTGCCTTTTATGGGCTGGTGAAGTGCATCTCCTGAACTCAAAAAAAAAAACTGGAATGACATTTGTCTCTTTTTTACCAATGTCGATCTGCAAGGGAATTTACCAGTTCATTCCAAATAAAGATACAATAAAAAAAAATAAATAAATAAATTTCACCCATTATAAGTAAATGGGAGAAAAAAAGTTTTTAAAAATTCATAAAAAATGTGAACTTTGACCTACTTTTCCCAAAATGTGCCCACATCTATTCTGGGTTACTGGCAATCTTTAAACCCAATTTGGTATGAATTCAACCAATACATGTAGTTTTGCTGCTACAGACATTTGAAATTTCACCCATTATAAGTAAATGGGGATTTTTTTTTTTTTTTTTAAATTCGTAAAAAATTGGAACTTTGACCTACTGTTCCCAAAATGTAATCGGATCTATTCTGGGTCACTGGTAATCTATAAACCCAATCTGGTATGAATTCAACTAATAGTGTTGCTGCTAAAGTGTTAACAAACAAAGAAACGAACAAAGAATGAAACAAATCAAACCAAAAACAACCTTCAGGGGGCGGGGTAATTAGCTGCTAAATATGCAAAAAAAAAAAAAAAAAGAAGTTTACCTGAGTTGGGTACAATAAGGTGTCCTCCCTGGTTGTTGAAGGATCCATGAGCAGTGCAGGAAGGGTCTCGTGTTCGGGCCAAAGTCTGGTTGCGAAGATTCATGGTGTCGCTGTTATCTAACAAAGACTGAGTTACCTGTGAATCAAAAGACAGCAGTGAGTGCAGTAATAAGAAAATATGAACCACAGAGCAAAACATGACACCCAGTCCCAGACTGTAATGGGTACATTGCTATTCAGATGGGATTCACTAAAGCTTTAAAACGGTGAATAAACCAAGAATGGATAAATGGTTCTGTAGTTTGCTGCAGTTATCTCCTAGAAGACATGTATTCACTTTAGAAATTCTATTTTTTTTTTTTTTTTTTTTTAACATTATGGAACTATTACCGGCTGCAGAAATAATTGAAACGGATGAAGCATGTTCACTCAACTGAAGTGTTACTGGAGCTTTAATGTTTTGACTTTTTTTACTTAACACAGTTGGGCAGGCAGTAAATTTGCTATACTACTGGCAGAGACAGATGAAAACATTCAGACTGTACATTGTGAACTCGGTGCAGGTTGAAGGACAAAATTCTCTAGAAGAAGTGCAGGTTTGGTTTATTTGTCTGGGCTGAGGTGGGCAATCACTAAAAAGGAAATATGTCCCACTCTTTTCATTTTTCTGCTATGTTCATAATCATTAATTAGAATGCTTCAGGTGAGATATGAATTCACCTCGAAGCTGTGCCGTAGGGTGAAGCTAGGTTTTAGTTAGAAGATGTAAATCACTTAGAATACACATATGAAACCCCCTCAGGGTAAGGGCGAAAATACAAGGTGTTTTGCATATCACTGTCCCATTTCCATTGTGAGATGTAAAATAAGGAATTGTAATTATGCAGTTTACAGCGACGTCAAACAATATAGATGCAAATTGGATTCACTGTGTATAGGACAGACAACAAACCGAAAACAAAATAAGTGTTAAAGTGGCTTGTTAAACAAAGCAGAGTTAAAATGGTCTATAATTGAAAAAAAAAAAAAAAAAACACACCAAGGATAACTGATAAAAATCATGATAAAGTAAAGCTTCTCTGTAAAGCTTTAAGATACTGAGTTCAGCTCTCGTACTGCCTCGGGACAGGTGCTATGATGAAAGTGAGGAGTTTCATCTGTATTTGTGACAGACTCTAGTATGCATGCCATGTAGTTGACAGAGCAGAGGGAGGAAACTGGGACACTGAGCTGCATGTATACTAATGCTGTTTGGTTTTATTTATGTGACTGGGAATACATAGCTTCCCTGTTTAAGTACTTCTCACAGTGCTTCTTCTGCAGTGTAATCTCACTTTGGGGAGGGGACATTTAACAGTCCTGTTTGCTCCTGTAAAACACAGTAAAAGTAAAAAAAAAAAAAAAAAAAACAAACAAAAAAAAAAAAACAAAAAAAAAAAAACAAAACAAAAAAAAAAGGCATTAGTATGAGGGGAACAGGAATTACCTTTGGAGACAGTTTAGATGTGAAGTCTCCTCCGAGGTCGTCCTGTGGTGTAACCAAACCGGAAGAGTTATAGACTTTGATCTTCAGGTTTGGAAGAGGATCCAACAGAGGAGAGTTGGTCATCGGGATTTTATCGGATACATCATGGAGGGCGTAAACCGGACCGCGATACATAGCAGCTGCATTCGTCAAATCTGGAGGAGCAGTCAGCTGATCAGCTACAGGGATGAAGTCAAAGAAAAATAAAGAATGAGAAGAAGAAGAAGAAGAAGAAGAAGGAGGAGCACCTGGAAGCATTGAGGACACTTGAACCAGAAAGAGAAAGAATGAGAACTATACTTTATGTCCTCAAAAGCATAAAGTGTAACTCAGGGCTGCAAGTATGGGCTGAAGTTAGGAAGATCAGTGAGCAGGAATAAGGGGAGTGAAAGGAGAGCAGGTAGGGCAGCTGATAAAGTATCAGTGCCTGGGATGATATACTGCAGAACACAGGGCCACGACCTGGATCACAAACCTGTCACGGCTGGTGCACAGTAAGAGGCCGACATAGGAGAACAAGGATTTTGAAACCAGATGGTGTCATTTTAAAGGAAAAAACTGTCTGCCAGAACGATGATGATGATGATGATGGTGATGATGATGGTGATGATGATGATGATTATGCACTGAAAAAATCAAAATCTTACCAAGTGTATTTTTCTCATTTCTAGTCAAAATATCTCATCACACTTAAAATAAGACAATCACCTAAAGAGTAACTTTTCAGTGAGATATAAGAACTTATTTTTAATAAACATGACTAAGGATTATGTAAACCTGTAATTTTTATTGCATCTAGTTTAAGGATATACTGTCTTCTGGCCTCACTGCAAAAATCAAAACCTTACCAAGTGTCTTCTTCTCATTTTTAGTCAAAATATCTCATCACACTTAAAATAACTTTTCAGCCAGTGAGATATAAGAACTTATTTTTAGACAATATATCTTGAAAATCTTATTTCAAGAAATCTTACCAAAAAAAAAAAAAAAATTCACTTGTTCCATTGGTAGATTTTTTTTTTTTTTTGCTTAATTCAAGATTTTTTTTTTTGCTAAATTCAAATTTTTTTTTTTTTTTTTTTTTGCTTAATTCAAGCTGACAATATTGCCAAACTGTCAATTTAATTGTAACTTAATTTTAATGACAATATTTTTGTAATACCAGGTAATTTCATGTATAGAACGTGTCTGAACCACAAGAATGTCATTAATTCTCATTTAATCTCTTTTTTTTTTTTTCTTTTTGCTTAATTCGAGATTTTTTTTTTTTTTTTTTTTTGCTTACTTCAAGCTAAAAAAATCTCCCAATGGAACAAGTGAAAATTATCTTGGTAAGATTTCTTGAAATAGGATTTTCAAGATCTATTGTCTAAAATTAAGTCCTCATATCTCACTGGCTCAAAAGTTACTTTAAGTGTGATGAGATATTTTGACTAAAAATGAGAAAAATACACTTGGTAAGATTTAGATTTTTGCAGTGAGGCCAGAAGACAGTATATCCTTAAACTAGATGCAAGAAAAATTACAGGTTTACTTAATCCTTAGTCACTGTAGAGTTATGAGGTTTATGTGTTGATTGGTGACTTATGGTTGTCACACTCAGACTCAGATGTGAAAATGAGAAAAATACACTGAGTAAGATTTGGATTTTTTCCAGTGTGATGATGATTATGATGATGATGATGGTGGTGGTGGTGGGGAGTGTTGTCTAACATGGTGTTTAAAAACCTCTCTTCGATCTGGGGACAGTAAAGCCAAATGACTCATGTGTATCAAACCACCGTGTGATTTTCTCAGGGATCTAAATGCAGATGGACTAGTCACCGCTGCTGCTCAAACACTACTCACAAACTGTCTTTGTGGCTGAAGCTCCTACCAGCTGTACCCTGAAAATGAACCTCCTTTCAAACAAACTCAGATCTTCTCCCCTTCTAATTTTGATCCAAAAATCTGAATCAACTGGGCCTGCTCGGCGTTTTCATCCATGCCACAGAGCATGATTGGATGTTAATTGGTCAATTGTAGCGTGCAGTGCACCTGTGTGGAAGCAGCTGTATTCATTATGTTTCTCTGTTCGTTTGTACAGACTTCTCCTCCAGTTTGTCACCTGTCTGTATTTTTCATGCACTATACTGGGGGTTCATTCCGCCACACTGTGATTTAAGCTCTTTAAGTTGTTGTCAGCCACTCTGACTTCACCCCCACAACCAAGGAAGCTGTCAGACCTGAACCGCATCACTGTCTATTTTTAAAACGCTAACAATGTCACATCTAAGGAACTGACTGACAAACCTGCTGTTCAAATGGTAACTGATGAGGGATGTTAATTGTTAGTCATTATTAATAAACTTCGAGATCAGAAAGTTTATCTGTCTAAAGTTGAGATGGTAGATATGTTTTTGTTGATCTTTTTTTTTTTATTGAGAATGCTCGATGATGTACACATTTAATTTAATACAAGCAGTGTATCAGAGGAAAAGGAGAGGGAAAAAAAGCTTTTGCGTCTAGCCTAGTCCATTTTTGGTTTTTATGTTTCTAATAATTTGTATACTAAGTGCAATGATTAATGTACAAATAATCTGTCTGTCTGTCTGTCTACACTTGAGATGGTGGGTATGTAGTTTTTGTTGATTTTTTGTTATATTGAGAATGCTCGATGCTTTACACATTTAATTTAATGTAAGCAGTGTATCAAAGGAAAAGAAAAGGCAAAAAATAAGCTTTTGTTTCTAACCTATTCCTTTTTTGGTTTTTATGTTTATTATAATTTTTATACTAAGTGCAATGATTAATGTACAAATCATCTATCTATCTATCTATCTATCTATCTATCTATCTATCTATCTATCTATCTATCTATCTATCTATCTATCTATCTATCTATCTATCTATCTATCTATCTATCTATCTATCTATCCATCCATCCATCCATCCATCCATCCATCCATCCATCCATCCATCCATCCGTCCGTCTGTCCGTCTGTCCATCTGTCTGTACATCCATCCACCTACTTATCCATCCATCCATCCATCCATCCATCCATCCATCCATCCATCCATCCATCCATCCAACCATCCATCCATCCAGTCATTTTCTGATCTGCTTAGTGCTTGCCCACATATACAGGCAATAAACCATTAATAACTGTAACATTTACACATACAGGTAATTTACAGTGACTGATTTACATAAGCTGCATTTGTTTGGATGGTGGGAGGACAGACAGACAGACAGACAGACAGACAGACAGACAGACAGACAGACAGACAGACAGAGGAACATGCAAACTCCACACAAAAAACGCCCCTATTGGCCGACACTGGGATTGAACCCAGGTCCCTACAGCGATTCGCCTTATGCTAACACGGAATTAAACACTACATGAATCAAGCAAATGTGCTCTTAGCATTTCTTCCATTACAGCTGTTCAAATTAACACAATTTACTCCATGGATAATAAACCCAACCAAATGTTCAGCTATCCAATCATATAAATCTTGGAGAAAGAAATTGGAGATTTAATTAGAAATAGAATCACAGGAACTCCAGGTGCCAACCGAGAACAATTCCACAATTCTTTGCACCAGGCTGCATGTTTTTTTTTTGGGTTTTTTTGGGCAAGAAGCCTAAAATCCCATCATTCCCACCATGAGGCTATCCATTCTAATTTTAAAATGCCTCATTATCACTCACCACCACCACTAACACACCCCCACACACACATCTGTCACCTATCACTCTCTTCCTCTCTCTCTGTCATCAGGCTGTTTACCCTTAAAGCCAGCGGGTATTCCTGCCAAATTATCCCTGCTGAAATTTAATTAACAACTAACGAAAAGCCAGAGAGAGAGAGAAACTAGAGACAGACAGAGAGAGGAACAGAGAGGAAAAAGACTTGTGGAGACGTAATTCTTTGTTAATCGTAATCGTAGACGGTCCCTCGGTGTAGAGTGACAAGTATCCTAATTCTTCACTGATAAAATGTCACACAATCTCAGCTCAGGGAAGGACATTCACCCCTGTACACACACATAAAATTAGCCCACAGTCTACCAGTGCGCCCTGCATTATTCCCGACCTCGCTTTCCCATTTTTCCTGTACCATGATTAGAATTTTAATCGCACCACCCACAACCGACCCCATACCTGCACACTCTGCACACTGTTTAATTATCCTCTTAAAGGTGAGGAGGGGTGTCTGTTTTTGTGAGTTTTTGTTTATGCTGCAGACTTGAACATAGCCGCATTAATGCATACGTTATATTCTTCAAATAACCCCATCCGACAGCATTTACCTCAACTTTTTCGGTGGGTGTTTATCAAATATATTTAACCCTTAGGGGTCTGAGCCTATTTTGGCCATTTTGAGTACTTTTGGTTTTGCCTTTATATACTATACAGAGAAATGTTTACTTTTCCCATGTTTGGTATCTTTTTTTTTCAGCACAACTTAATCTCATCTGCCCATTATTTTTTCACTTTAATCTACTATATCAACACAAATGGCCAAAAACACACAAAATAATATTAAATCCGATTTGAAAAACGTATATAATTTATTGCATAAATAACACGAAGATGCTTAACGAATCTTTTCAAAGACTGTAAAAGTGAATATTGGTTCCAAATATTTGGTATATAAAATCAAAATTGGAATCAATTGAAACCATCCTCAAATATTTGACATAAAAGCACATCTTTATATAGGTGTTTTCTCCGGTTTTCTAACCCCCCGGTTTCTGCATCCGGTTCAGGTGGGTGTCATTCTCACCCTTACCTGTCATGCTAATGCAGTCTGTGGATTAGAATCCACAGATTTGGCCATTTTTTTCCATTTTGAAAAAGGACAAAAAAATGATGGTAAGAAATATACCCTCCCCCCCACCTCATTTTTATACTTTTATTCACGATCGTTTGCTCTGGTTTCAAAACATCATATCTCCAGTTGTATTTGCTCTATCAACATCAAATAAAAAGTGGGAGAGTGTTACAAGTCTGCACTTCCTCAGTGGTCTACGTGACCGACTTCCGACACTATGACGTGTTGAAAATGTCATGTGATTCAGTCACAGGGCCATGACCGTGGACCCCTAAGGGTTAAAAGTAAAACAGCATAGAAATACCTGGATTTGATATAGATTTTTTTGTCATGTTTAACAATTTAAAACAACAGCTGCAATATAAAAGGTTTATGATCTGTAAGGACTTTAGATTTCCTGCTTATATGTTCACCAGTATGCATAAATGCGTGTGGTTGTTTAATGTTGTCTGATCCATTTCCCAAAGACAGAAAGAAATGACAACAGAGACAGGGGAGAGTGAAAGATGGCTCCACTTCAACAAGAAGACAAACAGGGAGGGAGTGTCTGTTGTGGTAGGAGTCACTGTGACGGGAGACACCGAGGCAGAGCAAAGAGAAAGACAGAGACACAGAGACGAAGATGGAGAGGAGAGGATGCTGATAAACAGGAAATGTGATTGACCTGAATGTGCAGATGGGAAAGGGGGGAATGAGAGGGAGAGACAGAGGGAATGACAGAGAAAGAGTAGTTGATGGAAGACAGTGGTCTCTGGTTGAGACAGAGATTAATCTGGACCGGTGTAGATTGACTGCCAGTAACAAAGTACAGACAATGATAGCATCTAAAAGAGAGTCAAAGTGGATGGGATTGTACGCACACTTTATATTAACCCTTTATCTAGCAAGTGACTATTTTTGGTCACTTCTGCACACATTACAAGACAGCGACACCAACAGTTCCAGTGAGGACAGCGAGGTCCAATGTGGTCTACAGGGTCTGTAAGGTCCACCTCTGCATGAGGTGTACCTGTATAACGGGGTCAATTATTTCACAGCAATGTGGGTATGGAGAGGAAATTGTGTATTGTTATAATTACAAAAAATCTGTTCATTTTATTTTAATTTCTTTTGGTTAATACCTGACATTATACGCCTCTGAGTCAGTACGTGCAACTTTTAATTTGAGTCTGTTCCCCAATGAGCAATTTACAGTGTGACACTGCCCGCTATAACCAGAGTTTTCGTGCCTTTACCTCTTCCCTTTTGTTCCGGATTTCTATGGGAGAGGTAAGCAGCCATGCAGTTCATGAAAGTTTTTGGTTTAGCCTCTGCTGATTTGATTTTTTTGTATGAACTGGCCAGTTTGAAGTGTATGAGGTGCTTATGATGTGCTAGAATACATTTCCGTATCATTTGGTTTGTGCAGGGGCATGTTTTATGGGGGTCGCTGACTGGAGGTCTTTGTTTTATGCCACTTTTGTCAGGTATGTTGTATTTTGTTTTAATAACTTAATGTATTGCCCTTTTCTTCTGGATTTCTATGGGAGAGGGGCATGTTTTACGGGGGTCGCTGACCGGAGGTTTTTGTTTTATGCCATTTTTGTCAGGAGCAAAAGAAACAATAAACGGAGACTGCCTCCAAAGTCGTATGTGCGGGTCTCGTCTTTAAAAACACAGCGCAGAGTCTGACACCACCGGTTACACCTGCTTTGTTAGGTACCAGGAAGTAATGGTACTAATGTAAGGAATGATGTTCAAAGGGATAATGTGGATATTTACATGTGTTTTTCTAGTATTTTTTATGTATACTGTACTTCTTGGATTTATTTATTTATTTATTTTGCTGCTAACAGGTAAGGAACCAAATATGGTAACTTCACTAACCTTGATGTTCTACATAATAATAAAACATTTTGAAAAAGAAAAAAAGTGTTTCTAAAAATCTGGAAAAATTCTACCAGTCCCAAGGTCACCATAGGTTTACTGTTATCTATCCTCCTGAGACCCAGGAAAGTGAAAGTTTTAGCTTTTTTATTTTACATTAAACAGTTGTCTTGATTGGAAACTGCATAATGCAACAGTTTTTTCAGATACATTTTTAAAATTATTTTTTATTTATTTTTAATTTTTTAATGAAATGTCCTTTGCAATGGACAGCATTTTTAAGTAAAACTGTGGAACTTTTGTCCCCTGCAGAGGACAAAAATGCATTGCTAGGTTTCAGGAGGCTATACATTACCTATGAAACATCTAGGTAGACAGACAGAGCTAGAACAGTATAAGTACTATTGTATAAAAATAACTTACTATTAAAGTCAGCTTTTCTAAGGTAGAAGTGAAAAAGGCTAGACATTCAGCCTCACCTTTGCATGCACAATTTTCGTCTGACATTTATGTTGTTCAAATGTCATTTGTAAATTGGATTTATTTGTCTCTAAAGACCTGCACCTTTTTCCTTCAGGTTTACTTTATTTTCAAAATGTATTAGATTTCTTATTCATTGACATTCCCTCTTAAAGTACAACATTCCTTACCTGATCGTGCCGTTTTGATAATAACAGACTGGAATCCTCCATTTAGCGCTGAGGTATCGATGATGACCGAGTCGAATTCACGGTGCGTCTTGCGGTAAACGAACAGAGCTACGATGACAGAGATGACCAGGCACATGATGACGGCGATGACGACGCCGACGTACAGCGCCACATCGTCCGAACTAGTGGCAGCTAAAAGGGGACATAGAGAAAAAATAAGTTTAGAAACAGAGCTATTGTTAAATATACAATAACCCAATCCATCTAAATATGCTTGGAGTGCAAAATAATTATTTTTATGAAACAGCAGCAAAAGGACTAATAGTTTATTAAGTTTTATTTCATACCGAACTTTAATTTATATCCCATATGTCCATCTGTCTAATTTGTGTCCAACACTTTCATTTTCACCTCAGACCACGTTTTAGACACAAAGGACATTCTCTATAAGTTTCATTTCAAATAAAACTTTAAATAGGCCTCCAGCTTGTGTAATATGATAATTTGTCTAGACAGAGGTAGAGAGAAGACAGAGACACCTTTCATTAAAAAAAAAAAAAAAAAAGAGTGGTCCCAACACTTAAAACTTAATAAGGCTGTTAATTATTTTACAAGGGTCCTAACATCCTTTTTCAATCTGGCTGAGACTTTAATGGTGTTTCAGTGGGAACAATAGTACAATTGTCATTCATGATCAGGATTTTAAAGCTCCAGAAGGGACTGAGAAAAATGTACCTGATGGGATGATTCAGATGGTGAAAAAGTGTAGGCCACACTTAAGGATGAAAAAAGAAGAAATGAAAAAAGGATGGGAGAACATAAAGTAAAAGCACAATGAAGGAAATACGGACAATAACAGGATGGAAAAACCAATACGTGGGAAGGAATATGGAAAAGAGGACACAGAAGCAGAGAGGATATAAAATGAAAAGAGGGTAGAGAGGAATAAAAGAAGCATTTGGAAAAAAAGAAGGAACCAGGGATGATAAGAGGAAATTAGTAGGATGGAGGAGAGGAAAGGAGAGAAGAGAAAAGAAGAGAAGAGAAAGCAAATGAGGATAGAAGAAATTAAGAGCAGAGAAACAAGGAAAGAAGAGTAGAAATGAGGAGAGGGTGATAATAAAAAAAAAAAAAAAACAGTAGAAGTGGCGTGGGGGCACATGAAGTCAAAATGCACTTAAACTTCAAAGCCAAACAAACAAACCAACATACTTAACATGAAAGTGCCTGTTAAAGTTTTTAGGAGTCTCTCACTTGTATAATCATGTCCTCTGTAGCTGGTAGGAGGGGATTTGTCTGCAGCTATTAAGGAGAAGACAGAAAAGTATAGGAATGCTCCTTTTTAATCCACCCTTAAAGTTGAGAGGCAGATAACAGGCTTTTAGCTACAAACAGCCGGAGTCATTTGCTAAAGGATTTGCTGTTGTCGCATCAGAACAAGTTCAGAAAGCATGAACTTGATTATGCATGAAAGAACCCTTTGATGAGGCACACAAACATCCCCACTCTCATACAGCTGTGCACTGACAACTATTATACACATACGTATTCACAGAGGAAAGGTCACTCTGGCTGTTAGTTACTCATTTACCACTTGAGGGGGCTATGAACCACTTTCAGAGTCTCTGGGGAGCCGTGTGTGTGAGGATAGTGTGTGTCTGTCATAATTATGTCTGAGATGGTGTTGAATCAAATGTCTGTGGGCACTTTGTCCAAGAAAAGAAAAAAAATAATAATTGGAGGGTTTCTGATCCAACATGATCATATGTGTGTATAAGGATGTTTCACACACAGACCTAAAATATATGTATATGCAAGTACAGGGTGGGGAAGCAAAATTTACAATATTTTGAGGCAGGGATTGAAAGACAGTGTATGACCAATTAGTTTATTGAAAGTCAAGAGAATTTCTTTGCCACAAGAAAATTTACATAATAGAAAATGTTTTTATTCTATGTGTCCTCCTTTCTCAATAACTGCCTTCACACGCTTCCTGAAACTTGCGCAAGTGTTCCTCAAATATTCGGGTGACAACTTCTCCCATTCTTCTTTAATAGTATCTTCCAGACTTTCTCGTAATAGTTTTGCTCATAGTCATTCTCTTCTTTACATTATAAACAGTCTTTATGGGCACTCCAACTATTTTTTTTTTTTTTTTTATAATTCAAGTTTTTATTAGAGTTTTCACTTGGGTCATGACACTCATACAGTGTTGCTCAATAACAACAATAACATTGAGGGCTTCTGTACATACATGAAAAAAAACAAAACAAAACAAAACAAAAAAAACTACAAAGCGTGGAAGATCTTAAAAAAAAAAAAAAATAAATAATAATAATAATAATAAAATAAAAATGATAATTAATTAATTAATTAATTAATTAATTAAATACATGAGGGAAGTAGTTCAACTATCATCCTGCTGACTGTCAGTCACAGTTATGTAAGACCAGAATGACTCCCAAACTGGTGCTGTGGTTTTATCCCTGTTATTGACCTTATGAAGCATACATTCATATGAAGCAGTCTTTATCATCCTATTGACCCATTCTTTAAACTGTGGGGCTTTAGGTATTTTCCAGTGTTTAAGAATAATCCTGACTGCTACTGAGACCCCAACCATAATAACAGAAAATTTTTCATTTGATACATTAGCTATCTGTCCTTTTTCACCCAATAAACACAGCCTTGGACAAAGTGGCACAGTTCTGTCCAACCAGTTATTTAGAGTATGATTTACAACTATCCAGAAACGTCTGATGATTGGACATTCCCACAAACAGTGGATCAGAGTACCATTATCATTTTGACATTTCCAACACATTGAGTTATTCATCAGACCTAATCTATTCCAACTATTTTTGAAATCTCCTTTGGTGTGACGAGTGCATTCGGCAAATCACACACTCCTTGACGTTTGCTTTCCTGATTACTCATATGGGCAAAAGTTTCTGAAAAGGTATGGATAATAGTGTTAGGTATGATTATGACATCAATATATGTTTGGTTTCAAAACAATTGACGTAGTGCCTGCTGAGAAAAAACAACTAAATGTTCATTGTAAATTTTGCTTCCCCACCCTGTAGAAAAGCTTAAAGCACAGCATGAATGAAAAGAAATACGACACAAATGAAAGGAAACAGCTGAAGAAGAAGGGAACTGGAGAAACATAATGAATGCAGATGCTTTCACACAGGTGCACTGCATGGTACAATCAACCAATTAACATCTGATCATGATCCATGGCGTGGAGGAAAATGCTGCAAAAGGCCCAGTTCGTTCTGATGTTGGATCAAGATGAATGAGTCTGAATGAGGGTTTGTTGTTGTGGTGTGAATAACAGGAGCTTCAGTTACAAAGGCTGCTAAATAGGCTAGTGTTTCAAGATGAATACATGCAGTAGGTACTGATCTGAAGAGATGCGGACAAAAAAAATATGTAGCCAGATGATTCATCCTTCACTATAGCCCTTCTCCATGAGGAAAATCTGTTATGTGCAGTGCATTGTTCAGTATTGCAATGGCAATGTCTAGTGATAAACAAACCAAATTGCTACCAAATTGACAATGATTAATCTGATAATCCTTTCACAATGGAAAACAGACTTAACTAAACACACTCATGCCCGGCTTTTGGCGTTCCAGGGTCAACAGACTCTGCAACAGTCATGGTTATTGACTCCAGCTCTCATCGACAATGATTGAAACGTGATATGCAGGTGTAGCTGCTATTTTTCAATCCTCCTCTAGCATGCTATGACATGCACTGTGTCTATAGCTGAACTGGAACATTATTTATTGGTTTTTACGGTCAGGAGCAATGTGCAACAGCGAATTAGTTCTTTTTTGTTCCCTGTTTTCCAGCAAGTTTTTGACATCGAACATGACACAACAACATAAAAATGAATGCAAACTCACCTTCCTAATTGCCTATCTTTATTGGGTTTATCTGTATTTTACAAATCTGGATATACTTGGTGATTATTTGTGCAAAAGCAGTGACTACAGGGTTCAAGTAAAAAAAAAAAAACAACAACTTTGTAATACGTGGCATCCAGTGGCGATTTCTCATAGACTGCAAGGGAAGCCCGGCTTCCCCTAAAATTACGAAAATTAAATGGTTAAATATGTACTGTTGTGTTGACATTTTATTGACTACAAATGTGTTAGAACACGTTCATCTTAAAGATGAGTTTGTTCAAATCAGCTTTATCACAAACCAACGGACGCGATGTTGTTCACTTCTCCTCCATTCCCGTTGTGCTGTTTTCTCCTCCATCTCTGCTCAGTGCATTTGTCCGTAGACTGCGGGCGTCTCTGGGCTTCAATGGGACTGAGTGGAACAGTTTTTTTCATTGCCTCTAAACTGGACGGTAATTGGATAAATGCCTCGATGTTGTCCTGCCCCCGGACGCCGGGCGTCTCTGGGGGTGAATGGAGCTGTGGGTGGAGCTCGGCCGGCCTGGATGCCAGAATCCCACGTGCTGATTGGAGGATCAGTTGAAAGGCTGAATCCCGTTTGATTGACAGCTGTTTTCAGATCTGCTCCTTCACTGACACAGTTCAGTTTAATACCGTCACACATTCTGCTGTGAAATCAGAGAACCCACTACGAAATTACTCGTTCATTTCTTGCACTGTAAATAAAACACACTCATTGTACTTTTTTTGTTTCAATTTAACATAATTTCACTGTTTTCTTGTTTCAGTTCCATAATTTAATCATTTCTTGTTCGAGTTTAATATCGTTTTGTAGATAGTTAAATCAATCATACTGTCGGCTAGGTCGCAGTGAAAGGAGCATCTGTAGTTTAAAAAGGCTGAAGTCTTACACCCACAACACGCTGGGCCAAAGCAATCTAAGCAGAGAGGACACTGGTCCAGTCCCTGGAAAAGACGCCTACTTGGTACGATAAGGTTACTGAGCATTTTCTTAAAAAGGAACAGAGGGACGAATGTATGTTTAAATAACTTGACTTTTTTTTTTTTTTTTTTTTTTTTTTGGATTTAAGCCGACAATGAGCTTCCCCTGTCTGAAAGACGAGCAGCCGCCACTGGTGGCATCCTATTATGACACGTGGGAGGGCACCACAACACCAGCTTAACCCATAAAGACCCAAACAGCCACCGGCAAACAACTATCTACTGATCTAAAATGTTTAATACCTGGTGATTCACTAAGACATACTAATCGATGAACCTCTCCTTAAATATGTTAAATACGCTGGGACCAAATATGTGCAGATCCTGGAGTACAATACATGGAGCTATAGAGAGCTGAAGTCGTGCCCTGTCCGATCTTATTTCAGGAAAAAAAATAGCTTTACGGTCAATAATAAACCATAAAGACCCAAACACCTACTGGTGACCAAAATCATTTACTGATATCAAATGTTAAATACCTGTTGATCCACTAATCTTATCAATACATGTAAATAATTGATGTAAAATGCAGTTTGTCATCTTTTCATGGTCATCAGATATGACCCATTTGGACGTTCAGAGGCTCCGTATCGAATGTGGAAACACTGTCATCTTCTACAACATTGATTCACCAGTAAAACCCATGGAGTTGGATCAATGACAGTGGATGAACGCACTGGGTTTATGTTCAGTTATTGATATCTTCACTGAAAAATTCTGTTTTCTCTGTTTCTGATATAATAACCTTCACCTTTTATTCTGAGCTTTAATGAAGATCTACATAATCTGTAAATTAAATATAGGAAAATACATGATTTTCACTGAAAAGCTGCAAAATAAAGAGGAT